>NW_017729028.1:4527956-4530034 GCF_001723915.1 Gavialis gangeticus | reverse complement strand
CCCCAGCCTGATTTCTTTTCTTTCTTACTCGCTTCTCTCCTCTCAATTCCATCCACCCCTAACCACACCCCACACCTCCCACACGATATTCAAGACTAAGAATTTATTTTTGAGTTATGATGCAATCCCCTCTATATACAGTATGCAAACACAAATCATGACAATTTTTTTTGTAATAAAATTAAGGTATGTTATAGTAGGTGTCTGACTTTTTAGTGTATGATTTGTTTTTTTTCTGGTTCCAAGATGGCAACTGTCAAGGGGCAGGGCTACCCACGTGTCCCTTGACAGCTCATGGAAACTCATTAAGTGGCTCTCCAGCCAAACTAATTGCCAGCTTCTGCTCTAGGATCAGCCTTAGCCTTCAATGGACTCATCTACAACCCTTTATTTGACCCATGGGAGTGATCTTCCTTGACTATGAGGGATCACCACCACCGCTGATGGCAATGCAACCTCAATCTATTTTTAAGACCATCATCTGACCTAGATGCAATACAAAAATATTTCTAAGATGATATATATATACTATCTGATTAACATGCACATGAATAAAATCTCATAAGTAAACTGTTCATAGAAACATTCAGTGTGCTGTTCCTAGCAAAATCACAAATTTTGTTTCATCCACTGGGTTTACTAAAGTTTAACAAGATTAGCTTGTCTTAATCATTTTCTGCTTTTTCATGCTTTTCCTTTTTAATCTTGGTTTGTCTTGAGTCATTTTACTTATTCTGTGTCATAATTTCCATTGACAGTTTGCTGCATGTTCAAATCAGTGACCACAAGACTTATCCTCTGTGGAAAAAAAATCCTTAGCAGCAAAGAATTCCATTGATCTCGTTTTGGCAAAAATAAAATCACAAGGCTGGGATAAAACCAACATCTAATATAAGTAGAGGCCATCTTGTCTGGATTATGATTAATTTTGAATTCTTCCTGTTGCCATGACACCATGCCTGAAAAGAAGTCAGGAAGGGATTGTGTGTCATTCAAGAGCTTGGTGGGGTTTTGTTTGGTTGTGTTTAAAATGGCATGAAAACTCCATTTTATTCAAACAAAAGAAAAGAATAACACTTTTCACATTTCCCCAGGAGATTATCAGTTTAACAGCAAGCCAGTGTGTGTGTGCATAAGCACAGAGATCTTGTTGGTCAAAATATTCCCCTCTGCATCTGTTTTTCCATGTGTAAAATGAAGTGAGTCATAGTTCCTACCTTTGTACACTACTGTGCCTTATATGCTGCTGCAGTCTGAGCCATAGACTGTTTCAGCTGTGACACTAAAAAGAGCAGAGTGTGCTCCAGGCAGACCCTTGACAGAGCACCTAGGCTGGGGGTGACAAGTACTCTACATCACTGGGAGAACAGTGGGATGGGGGAATTGCTCAGTAAAGAGAGCAGCCCATTTTACTCAGCCTCTTCATCAGCAAAGTGAAAGGAGCCAGAGGTACACTCTAACATCAGGTCTTCAATGTTTAGTTTCTCTTTATGAAGTTTAAAGAAACTAAGATCCTTTACATAAAGAAAAAAGGTTTGGCCCCATGTCAGTCCCTCCCTTGCCTTACAATGGGCTGTTCATCAATTGGCTCCATATTCTGACCCAGAAGCTTTTTCAGTTGCATCACATTCTGGGCCTGTAGCTTGTAAAGTGTTTTGGAAAGAAAAGCCCTAAGTCAAAGTATACTGGGGCACCCTTGGGCACTTTACTGGCAACTCTCACCTAATGACTAGGGATCCTAGTTTTCCCTAATAAAAAATCATAAATTTTCTGATTAGACCCCCCAAATCCATGATTAAATAAAAGGCCTCTCACCAGCCCCACCCCCACCCAATCCCCCTGCTGGGCCTGCTGGTGCCCCTCACTCCCCCTCCCCACAACAACCCCTGGTCCTACCGGTGCCCCTCAATCCCCCTCAGAGCCCCCTGGCCCTGCTTGCTCCCCTTACTCCCCCCCTCAGAGCCTTCTGCCCCGCCCCCCAGCACTGCCAGAGGAGCCCCACAACTGCTAAGGCTATGGGGCCAAGGCCCTGGGTTCAAAGCCCACTACCCCAGCAGGAGGCGGCAGCTGCTGCAGTG
>NW_017729028.1:4512881-4527339 GCF_001723915.1 Gavialis gangeticus | reverse complement strand
CCCAGCAGGAGGCGGCAGCTGCTGCAGTGGAGCAGAGCCCATCTTCACCTGCTACTTGCTTACTACAGGCTTGGGCAGGGGTGGGACTGGCTCTCCCCACTGTGCACACTCCTGGGGTACGGGGGGGGGCCTGTGCCCCTCAGATCTGTGCATGAGGTGCGGGCAGGCATGGGCTGCCCACTGTGGGCTCAGGCTCCCGACCTGCTGGCCTCCCCTGGGGCCTCTGCAGCCTGGTTGGTGCAACATGGTACTGCAGGGCAAAGTGGTTGCACTGGAAAGCTGCCTGCCACTGTGAGCTCCATGCTGCCCTGGCGATGTGTGCATGGCAGCAGCAGGTGTGGCAGCCTGGGGTTTTGCCCCTCACTGTTGCCATGCATGCAGGGGACACGTCTTTAGGGCCGCATGGTAGCAGGCAGCTTTCCTGTGCAACCACACTTTGCCCTGCAGCACCAAGTCGCGTCCACTGGCCTACAGAGGCCCCAAGGGAGGGCAGCAGGATGGAAGCCCAAAGCCTTAGTGGGCAGCCTATGCCCGGCCCACACTGTGAACAGATCAGGGGGCACAGGTCCCCCCTACCCCTCTGGGAGTGTGCACAGCAGCAAGGAGCTGGCCCTGCAGCCCCATCCTGCTCCCTGCTGAGGCCCTGAATTATGGCCCCAGATCCCAAGCCCCATGCATCACCCAGCTGGGCAGCAGCCCAAGCCCTGCCCAACTCCCTCCCTCCATCTCCCTCTTCCTCCCCCGGCTTACCTGTGGGAGCTACTCTCCAGGCTGCCTGGCAGCCATGTGCATGTGTGAGCATGCACATGCACATGGCACCCCCTGCCTGATTACCCTCCTCCTGCTCTCCCAGCCCCTTGTAGACTGGAACTCTGCCAGCCTGCAGAGAACTCTTTGCAAAACAGCAAAATCCATGGGTTTCTCTGGCAAAATGAGAAATCCATGGTTTCCTCTGGCAAAGTGGAAAAATCCATGCTGTTTTCCCACAGGGAAAACCCAGATCCCAGCTAATGACTGAGAGTGATAATGATTGTTGTTTATATTGAGACAACAATGACAGCAGGTCCATTTGCAAAGGGACATACTCTGCATTTATCAAGAAGCTATCAGTGCAGTATATAGGTGCTTTGTCTGGGTTATAATTGCAGTGAAAACTACTCTGGGAAAGAGAAAGCCAGTTCTCAGATCATTCCACCTATAAACCAGGATATTGCACTGTGTGTGGATCACTTGCAGCTCCTATGTGAGTTCTATACTTAGGAGGAGATTAAAAGGTCCAGCCAAAAGGACAAATGCATAGAATATAAGGTCCAGGTCCTCATCCAAAAGCCACAAGTGAAAGAAGCTGCTCTTTAGCCATCTCTGCACTGGCTGCTATATTGGTATGAGAACACCAGCCCCCACAAGTGAGACAAGCTGCAGAAGTAAGAGTGCAGGTTTGATGGCATCTGTACTTCTGCTGGAATAGTTCCATCAGTTCAGGATCATACCTCTCTGTAATGCTGACCCCACCTATACTGGCAGAAAACTGTAGGATAGACATAGGCTTAGTGACTGTTGCTGTTTGGTTTTCCAAGGTTTAAAATGATCTGAGGCTGTGTACCTTTGTCATGATACAAAGGGCTAATGGCTGGCGCAGTATATATAAAGCCTCCAGGATGAAGTGCCCCATAAATTGTTTTTAAGTTGTTATGTGGGAAGGGCAAAATCCAGAAAGGTCCCTTAGGCATTTCCAGCATAGGTAAAATAAAGCACCAGTGCTGAGCAGGGTGATTCAAGGAAACAGAATAGGGCAGTTCATCAGGTATGGCCTACCCAGTGCCCTAGGCCAGTGAGAACCTAGAATTGATGGTTCTTCATTTACAGGGAAGTGTACTAGCCAGTACGCTGTTATACAGAGCGTGGGCCATCCCACCATATCCCCTTTTTGAGTGAAAGTGACCATGATTGCTACTGAATTTAATGCTGCCAGCTCACATTAGATGTGCCCTGAGGAATCCTAATGAATTAGGCCCCTCCAGGGAGTTAGGAAGAGTTTAAGCACCACTCTGCTTCAAACCTGGATCACAGTGAAGCTTAGCCAGGAATTAGGTACCTAGCTGCTCATCCCAGGATGGTCCTGTGCTTGTGCAGAAGCCTAGCTTTAGGTCTGAATGTAGGTGCACAGGAAGTTTTGCAGCCCCTGAATTGGGGGTTTTCTGGGTCTGTTTTGGACCTAGGCTCCTAAAATTTGCATTCTGTGCATTTTCCAGGAGTTTTTGTTTGGACCATTACACCTTTCTGAGCTACCTTTGTGTTGCAGAAGAGCTTACATAAAAGGAAGGGAAAGAGAGATTAATGGCCAGACCACATGATGGGAAGAAGTTGGAAAAGGGTGGGATGTCTTTACTGGAGCATACTGCAAAAGACTGTTGCCTGTATGCCGTGTGGTGCCACTGCTTTTCAAGAAAACAGGACATAAGTACACTCTATGAAACTCTAAGAATATAACTGGCTTTGTGTCATCCATTTCTGCTCCAAATACAGATCTGACCTGCATGCCTCAAATCTACTTACTTTGATCAGAAGTGCCAGCAGCTCTGCCTGTTTGGCTCTGCATTGGCCTTGCATTTTAACCTCCAGACTTCCATTCTGACGAAGACTTCTCCCTTCCTTGAAGACTCATAAGCCATGGGAAGACTGGGAACTGGTGGCAGGGAGTGGTTTACTTCACTGCCACAGGAGGGAGGACAAAGATTTCCAGAATGAAGTGATGATGCTAAACATTGAATCTTGAATGATGTATCTTGTTGTGACCCTTCATTGCCCTTGCCTAAGCTGCCCACCCTCCTCTTACCTGTTTCTGATCAGGTCAAATAGTGGAAATCTTCAGCATCTTCTGAAAGCCACTCTTCCTAAAACAGCAGCTGTCCCAATGTCCTAAAGACCATCTCTCAGGCAATGGGAAGAGGAAGCATTACTCACTATGCTGCAAGTGAGTGAAGCTAAAGTAGGCACATGTGCTATCCTGCACCACCTGAGCTTAGCCAGTTCTGAAGAAAATGGAAGAACAGCAGTCACTTGATCTGATGGATATACAAGCAGGGCGGTGATAGGAAGGTAAACAAGCCTAAACTACCCCAAATCCATAACAACACAACTTCCCATGTACACTTGAGAAGATAGGACAAAGGGATGTAGAAGATGAGGAAGAAGGATTTCTTGGCCAAGGGAAGCTTGATTTGCATCTCACAAGTGTCCCAAACAGGTTCTGTCTAATTAAATCTAGAAGCTACCCCACTATTAAGGAGACCATGGAAAGTTGCCTGTTTTCAGGTGACGTGGACAGGAACGTTGTAGGAATGGCTAATGCACCTTTAAGAAAAAGTTCAAACTTGATTTTGGCATTAGTAAGGTTGTGATACACAATCCTCAGGCCTCAAAAAATATGCAAGAAACTAATTTATTTTGCGTATTCCTTTGCCTGTCCCATTGAGGTACACTTTTCTGGCTCAGTCATAACCAAAGAGATAACTGGCAAGATCAGCACTCTCAGTGGTGACAGCGCATTGTGTGGGGGCACGGCTGGAGCTTTGCTGCTGAAAGAGGAGATGTCACTTCCTTTTTTTGCCACTGAGGTGTGTCAAGCAGCTATTTAAACACCAATTCTTGGCACTGCTCCTGGTTCTCTGCCCTCCCTGGTACCAGTCAGAGGCACTGCAAGGAAGGTGTAGGATGCGGGTGGGAAGATGGGGAAATGGGAGTGTGAGACATTTGCTTAGGTACATTTTGGCACAACTGCCCCTCTTATAGTTTCATAGTTTCATAGATTTAGGGTCGGAAGGGACCTAGTAGATCTTCTAGCCCGACCCCCTGCCAGGGCGGGAGAACAACAAAACCCCAAAACAAGAAACGGGACTCAAATGAGTCCAGCCAGGTAGGCATCCAGCTCTCCTTAAAGACCCCCAGGGTAGGGGCCAGCACCACTTCCCTTGGAAGTTGGTTCCAGCTCCTAGCCGCTCTTATCTTAGGCAGCAACCTGGACTTGTGCCCTACTCACCTACTCATTGTGAAGTTACTGGTTATGGCATCTCTCAGTTCAGTAATATCTAAAGGACTGAATGGCAGTAACCAATGCATGACCTGTTTAGTATCTCCAGTTCTGGCTACCTCAGAGCTCTTTGAGAAGGCTGTCTTAAAGTTAAAAAGGACTACTTAGTTGCATGTTTTTCTGCTTTTAATAACATCAGCTTCTCTCTGCATGCATCAGGCTCTCTGGAAGGTGAAACATATAGTGTTTTTGCCTTTCTGAAAAGGTCAGCACGTTCTCCACAGTCAGAACCACAATGGAACATGTCAGTCTGAAATTAGAAGAGGTCTTGGTGTAAGTTTGCAACATCCAACATGACATTAGTACTGTTGGAGTGTTGTAGCTATGACATATGCAAAAAGTGGGTTTTTTTAATATGTCTAACATCTCTCTCAAATATGCAGTTGATCAGTTCAACAAAAGATATTACCAACCCACTCCCCAATTCCATCAAAACATTGTTAGAGCTTGTATAACATTACGATTAACTGTGTGCCTCACAACTTCAGCTTTAAGAGTGCAAGATATAAATCTGATTTGTTCACACTTTTTTATATTAAATGTCGACAAAGCAGACAATTCAATATAGTTTAATATAGTTCAATATGTGTTCACAGACTGCACCCTGCTGGCTTATAACAGCATCAACTGAAATGAACACTTATACACATTTTTAAAAGCTCAAAACTTTTAAGAAAAATTATGGATGGATTTTCTAACTCAAGTATCATTTACTTGAGCAATAGCTAAGCATAGGAGCTGTGCTGCACTTTAAAAATGAAAACACTAGCACTAACAATTACTGAAGCATATAAAAAATACTGCTGAATTATGGCCTTCTGCCCTGACAATTTTAAGCTGGAATTCTGCAAAGCCTTTTGTGTTTCTTTTGTGGGCAATCCCACAAAATGACAGGGTCATTTTAAAAGTATAATAAGATCTTGTGCTTTTTAGGCAGCATGAGCATTTCTGCCACCCACAAAAACCCAAATCATCATCCCAAGGGAGTAAAGAAAAAAATAAATTGTTCTGTTTGTAATCGGTTTCAAGAATAAAACCCAGCATGGTAGATCGCTGGAGAACTTGTGCCCACAGAGTTTAATATAGACTGGTTTGAGAAATGAAGGCATGCATAGTCTCCTGGATAGGATGGATGATGCCTTCTCCTTTATTAGGTTTTTCACTTGTATATGCTTGTTGAAATCAGTCTGTTATATTCTGTCACACAAAGCCAGTTCCAAGAGCCGAGGCAAATTGCTCTCAAAGAAAACCCTGTCAGATAAACACAGCTCTCTGTTTCTGAGAGATGGCAATGGGTATCCTGAGTAGCTATGTCACTCTGGAACATGATCCACACCTGGAAGAGATGTGGTAAATCCAAGGTTGAAACATCCTTCTGCCCTTGTTGTCAAGCATGTTGGAGATAAGGATCTCAAGAGCAGTGGGGGTTACCACTAGCATGACTTCACCACCTGTTTTCCAGGTTGGTGTGCACAGAACAGCAGAACTGAATAGATGGGGAAACTTAAGAGGTGTGTCCCAGAAGCACCAGAGAAGTAGTGTAGACATATTTAAAGAAGCATACAGATCATCTTTGCCAACCTCAATCCCAATTCAAAGGTTGCCAAAATCCTTGGAAGGACCTATCAATTTGAATGGTCCCTGGCCATTTCTAAAATTCTGAAGCCTCTGGGAATATCCACAGGTGCAATTAATTTGCATTGGAGTTTACTGCTCCCGAATGCACCTTTTGAATATGCACCTGTGCTTGCAACACATTGAGATCAGTCAGAGCAGCCCTGGCTGGCAGGAGACTCAGGGGGCTGAATAGCAAAAGTGATTTCATACTGTTCCTCTTGTAGTCACGCTACATAAAAATGTATCTCTGTCCTATACATATATTAGAAAATGAACAACTGAAAAGTCTTTCTTTTCATTGTTAGCAGCTATTTGTGCCAGATTTCAAATGAGTTTGATTTGTTTCATTAACAATTCTGTGCACGTGGCGTACATATATTGATATTATATAACAGTCATTAGAAATGCCCACACAAAGATGGAGCTAATCTGGAAACCATGTATAGTAGGACAGCAGTTTGGCTCCAATTTGTATAACCAACTTCTAAGCTAACATCTGAGTGCTCTGGAAATGTCACCTTTGAGAAAGTGCCATAAAGCTCTGGTTATACCCAGTTCACTCTCCTTTGCAACTTCTACTCTCTGCCACTTTGACACCAGGTTTTTGTGTTATTGAACCTTTCCAAATCTAGGTCGGAATCTGCACAGATCTCAATTGCCCTTGGGTTTGTAGCACTAGTTTTCTTAGACAGCAGCACCACCTGGATGTTAGGCAGGACCCCACCCTGAGCAATGGTGACTCCCCCCAGCAGCTTGCTCAGCTTCTCATTGTTGCAGACTGTCAGCTGGAGGTGGCCGGGAAACAATGAGAGTTTTCTTGTTCTCCCAAGAAGTATTCCCAGCCAATTCCAGGATTTCAGCCATCAGGTATTTCATCACTACAGCCAAATAGACTGGTGCCCCAGCTCCCACTTGCTCAGCATAATTGCCTTTGTGAAACAGACTGTGCACATGGCCTACAAGAAACTGTAGCCTGCCCAGGAAGACCTAGACTTGGCCTTAGCCTGGACCTTGCCTCCCTGCTTGCCATAGCCAGACATGATTTTGCTTTTAAGTGATGCCACCCCTCTGCAGAAAGAAAAGCTCAGTTTTGGCCTGACCCAGTGGAAACTTCTGCACATGCTATTAAGGTGATGGAATAAAGTCCAGCACAGTTCACACGGGAGTTGAATGCTCCTGGGCACAGTGTCTATATGTAAGAGCAGGGCAGCAGCACTTTGAGCAAGGGTGAAGCAGCCCCAGGCTGGCAGCAGGCTTGGGCGGTCAGCCCCAGGCTCTGGGTGGCAGTGTCAGGCAGCAGCGGGGTTGGCTGGGGCACAAGGGTGCTACAGTGGAGGGCTAAGTGGCAGGCAGCCCCTGCACATTAGCACCTTGTGGCAGAGCACCTCTGGTATCTAGGAGGTAAGAGTAAGACTGCATAGGGATGCTTAGAAGACTCTTGGTCTTGGGCATGACCTAAAACTGCACCCTGCCAGCGATGGGTGGCGTGGTGGGGCTGTTCGCGGTGGAACCACCCACCAGAAATGCCAGGCCAGTTATCACCCTGGTGGAAGGTGAGTAAGGGCATCTAAATCCCAGCCCTCACTTCCAGGTGGGTCATTTAACACTGAAGGTAGTTGGGGGCCAGGCATGGCTGAGGCTACCTGAGCCTGTGTGGGATGCAAGACCCCGGAGAGTGGAGCCAGGCATGGCTGCAGCCACCTGAACCTGAAGGGTGTGTGTTTGGCCCCAGGCCCCAGTGTCGGGGGTAGAGTATGTGCCTCAACAGAGGTGTAGAGCAGGGTGCAGTGGGGCACCTCCCGGCCTGCACCAGAGTGGAAGTTAGGAGGCCTGGAGAGCCTAGTAGGGGTATGGAGCCTAGTGAAGAAGCAAGGAGCCCAGAGGCTAGGAGCCCCGACTGTGTGTGTGTGGGAGGCAAGGAGCCCAGTATGAATGAGGGACATGAAGCCCAGTGAGAGAAGCTGGAGTTAGGGGCCAGGACATAGTTACAACACGTGAATGCTGAGAGAGGCATGTAGCGAGGCCTTGTGAACAGGGGCCTGAGATGAGACCCTGTGAGAAAGGGACACAAAAGGGACCCAGTGAGCAGGTGGGCTTGAGGGTAGGTCCTGCTAACATGGGGGGCTGGATTAGGTCCAGGTAAGCCTTAGGGTGCCTGAGGCCGCAGGCCGACTGGGTGGAGTGGGTGAGGAAGTGCCACAAGTGAACAACAGGGTGAGTCAGGAGCTCCTGATTCAGAGCAGCTGGGTGTATGACCCGCTGAGGGACTAGAGGCAGAGTCACTCCAGTGTTCTGCTAAGCACCCAGCGCTCACTTGGACGAGGGTTGCAGGAGAGGCCCAAGAGGCTGCACGCTTGCTGGCCGGAGACTGCAGGGAAAGAAGCCCCAGGACCCTCCGCAGGAGAGCAGGGTGAGTATGGCCCCAGGAAAAGAATGGGTGGCATAAGAGTGGCCCCGCAAAGGGGCAGGATGAGCAAAACCGCGTGAGAGGTGGTAGAGTGAGAGAGGCCTCAGTGAGAGGATGGTGGTATGAGTCTGGCCTGTGATAGGGCAGCAAGTGAGAGGCCTAACACTGGGAGGAGCTGAGCCTGGCCTCAGGTCGGAGCAGAGCTCAGCTGTTAGGAACATCTGTGAGACTTGAGATGCAGTATAGGGGTAGCTGAAGCTGCATACATAAGCCCAGGAGAACAGGGTGTACAAAGGGCAGCCACCTGCTTAATTAAGACCTTAATTTTTGAGCAAGGCATGGCAGGAGAGAAAGGCAGGCGGCGTGCCCAGAGGCAGGTGGGAGACTAGCACTGTGGCTAGTTAGGGAGTTCCCACTTTGCCACAGCTTCATAACCTAGCCAACTCCTGTTGCTGTCAACGTGTGTTGCAGCATACTTAATGAGTCCACCATAAAGACAGTAGTGTCCCTGATTGTTAATTAACTTACTGCACCCTAATACCAGTGCATATGTGAGCAGTGATGCTTTACTGTGGAGCTAATTAGTCAACTCTGCAGTAAAGTATACATGTAGATGCAGCCAGTAAATGGCAGTTTTTATATTAATTTTTTTTGAGCTGAAGGTGGAAAAATTATTTTTAAATGTCCCCAAACTGGGGTCTGGGTAATGAAATACAGCCTTTCACCTCTACTCACAATTTTTAATCCAACCCAGACTACAAGTGGTAAAATCTTTCTATCTTCTAACATCTATTGTAATGGCCTATTTGAGAAAATGAGATGATCAGTCACAGTGCAATTGCGAATGCCCTCATCACAAAAGCTGCTCTGCATAACTAGCATCTGTTGCAGCTTTGGAAGGAAAGTCAAGGACAAAGTAAGCTTGGAAAGCAGAGCTTTCCTTATTTACTTTGCATGCAACAAATTTAACTTGTGGATTCTGAGGTTTGCCACGTCACATGCTGTCTCCATGATGTGATGAATACTTTGACTGAAGAGTCACAGAACAGGAATGTGATCATGGACCTGGAAGCAGAGCAAACAGATATCTGCCTAGAAGATAGAGGAAATGCTCAGGAGACTGAATGCTAGATTGCACAGTGCAAGCTGCTGCTATGAAAATGTAAACCTCTTCACCAAACAACAGCAAAGCAAATCCTGATCATGAACTGTATTTTGCTGGAGCAGGGTGGAATTATTAGAGAACAAAGATTGCTTCCCTTGTGAGTGGGTGTGAATAACACCTGCTAGAAAAATCACTTTAGGAAGCCATGTAGCATTGAAAGAACATTTTCTGCATTTAATTGAAGCATCTAAACAGGTAGGCAGAAAAGTGACTACATTCCACTAAGTCATAATGAAAAAGGAGTCATTCAGAGGCAGCCATTGCGTGGACTTGCATTTTCAAAGTGTACCTGCAGTGGTGTTTCAGGTTTGTGTTCAAAACAAGAGATAACTGCAGGACTTATGCACACTGCAGTGACTGCATATGGGTTTTTAAAAAGAATTAGATAGTGGTGCTTCAAGGAGCACAAAACAAATCTTGTTTTGAGAGAAGTGAGAAAAGTAACCTATGAGGAAGCAGGGAAAAAATTTCTCCTGACTTCAGCCTAACAAGACAGGCAAAACAAACCGAACTAGTGCAGGGAAATCATGGTTTGGGCCATGGAGGCAAATCCCTGCTCTTATAAAGAGTTAGCTGTGGTCTCTGGTATTTGGGCATGGCAGAAGATGAAACCGAAGTCCCAACAAGCTCTTCCAACCTCCTTCCTCACCCTCCCTTTCTGCTTCCACAGACTCAAGACAGGCAAAACTAGACTAAAAACTGTCAGAAGCTCAAGCCACCCCCTGTAGAAGAGTGATAGACGGAGCTAACCATGACAGGACTTGAACCTGTGGCGCTTTGGGATACTGAAATATTCTAATTGATGCTTAGAGCAGCAGGCTAACTCACTTCGGGCATATGCCAAAAGACTTTTGTGGGTGTTAAAATGGACCCCTTCTGTGTGCTTTCATGTTTCCTTGCACTCAAGGAAGGAGCTGAAGATAGGTATAAAACAAACTACTGTAACAATGTTTTTTTTAAGGGGGTATAATTAATCACAGGAGACGCATTCATTTAAAATATCTATTGAAGTTACAAATTAAACTCTTCAATATGATTCAAAGTACAAAACACAACATTAAAAGGCATTCGACAGTTCTTTTATACATCACAGTGTTAGTGGCACAAAATGTACTTACATTTCAAATACATAAACAAAAACTTATTTTTACACTGGTCAAATACATCATTTATACATATGCATGACTCTTTCATGCTCATCTCTATACAAGGTTAAAATACATCCACGGTAAAATGATCAAGAAAGGTTCCGCTATGTAGCACATATCTGTACCTAACGTTCCTGGAGTTCTATATGAGAGACACAAATCAAAGCCATAATGAAGACCACAGGGTTTTAAAACCCCAAACAGCATGCTTTACTTACTTTAAGTGCATTAGCAATTAAGCATTGACACAGGCTTTTCTTGATATTGTTACTGTCATTATCTGCAGCCACCTCCATTTTCATTAGGATTTTAAACGCTATATAGGAAATGTATGAACTTTGGTTTTGAAAATGCAAACCTGCATGAAGCTTTGTGCATGCTGTACATTACAGGATGAAAAATGCTTTTATTAAATATCTCCTTTATAGTAAGGGGAGAATATAAAAAAATACATAAATATCTCTTTTGAAGTCCACAACATTTTAAGCCCAAATATCCTCTTTTGCTCTATGAATATTTTTTTACCCAGCTCTTCCCATAAACACATAGTACTTTATCTATCTTAGTATTAAATATTTTCTTCTAGTCAGGTCATCAATTCTACATTAAGAACTGGGCCACTCAGTTCTTGTTATCTTTCATGATTTGAAGATAAATATTCTATGAAAAGTTATGGGGTCTGGTATTTAAAAAACTGCTCTCTGTAGACTATGGCAGGAAGTTTCAGGGTGAAAGTAGTAAGAAAATGATTGAACTATTAACATAAAACTATCATAGTAAGTACTGACATAGCACCTTCCATCAAAGGACCTCAGAGAGCTTTCCAAACAATTAATTAAGCCTCACAACACCCTTGTGAGGTAGGTAAGCATTGTTCCACCCGTTTTAAAGATGACTAAACTGAGACAACCAGAGGAGCAGTGACTTGTTGAAGGTCACAGAGGCTGCTGACAGAGATGAAAACAAACACAAGCAGAACCCTGCCCCCCAAAACAGTGCTTTACCAGAAGCAGCAGAGCATTGGTTTGACTCAGCTCCCCAGAGGCTGTATAGATCAGGAGCTTCAGCAGGGCTTTTCGGTGCTTTTATCTAAAGCTGAATCAATTGGCTATTAAAATCAGCTTAAAGTGCTGGTTTATTTTTTTTTTTTTCACATCTGTAAGCAGCCATAACGAAGGCCCAATGTCATTCCCACTGCACTGAAGAGTTTTCCCCAATTCCTGCTGTGAGGCAGGCATGAGTCCATATCAGTGGCAGAGCTGGAAGAAAACAGCCAACAGAAAACTGCCTCTGGCGATGCAACTCCATTCTCATTCCCCTGCTTTCACCACTAGACAAGACACTGCTCCTTCCCAGCAGAATATTCAACTCACATATTGTAATAATCTCCTTTAAAAGAGTATTTAAGGCAATGCAAATGAAGCAAACTATAGGATAGACATAAAATACAAGAAGAACCATGCATTGAACCTCCATTGTCTTTGAACTGTCATCTGAAACCTCATAAACAGTTTCCTCAAAAACACAACATAAGCATATGAGCACATTTACTCTCCCATAAATGTGGGACTGAACATCAGAGTTTAAAACAATACATATTTTATTTACAATCTGATTCAGGGTAGTAAATGCCAGACTGTCAACATAAACTGTCACAGAGTGACTACCAGAGTTATCACTCTTTTGAAACAAAACTGCAATGCTAAAATTAATACAAACTAAAAAACAAGTAGGATGCAAGATATTTTCAGAGTGGCTCCCAATGCCCAGAAGAGAAATCAAATGACACCATGTAAATGGAGCTGGAAATACGATGCAGGCCTCTAATTATTAAAATGCAGTTTCAGTGCTAATGGTGATTATCAACTATAAACTATTATTTTTTAAGTGTTGTAATTTATAACCCCCCCTCCTTTAAATTTTGAAATGCATTAATTTTAAAATGTGGTATTAATTGTTTCCCTGGGGATTTAAATTCTCAATCCCAGGTATTTTGTATTCCCAGGCTACTTCTTAGATAAAATCAGAATGGAAATAATTGTTGTACCACAATATCCCAGACACTACAGTGACTGGCCACAATCTGTCTTCTGGAATTGTTAACCAGAATCACTTATAATTTAAAAAGAAACCCGTGTGCAACCTAGCGCTTACCATATAGGAAACCGTTTCCGGCTCTTTAGGCACAGTTAGATATCTGACCTGCAACTCCTCTTTCTGCAATCTGATCTGCACAGGGCAGGTCCATGGTTTAAGCTCTCACACAACATCAACTTGCCTGAAGTCTGGAAAAACTAAGCTATTCATGTACAAGTACCCATTAATTCTACACCATAACGTGCCAATTCAGGACAATGCTTGTTTACTTAGGCTTCAAATAGGCGTTCATTTCTACCAGTGAAAATCTCTGATAAATTTCCAATGCTAGAAATGTCTGCCAGAGAGGGAGCAGTTCAGGCATTCAACCTGCACCTGCTCCCCCCACCCTGCTTTCTGCACCTTTCCCAGCCCAGCCTGATCCTGGCCTGGGGAAGTCATGGGGAATTACAACTGCTCAAGTCCCCACCCAGACCAGTTAGGAAGGGGACTGAAGAAGCCAAACTCACTCACTTCCCAGACTGGGGATCCTGATGTCATGATAAACTGATATAATAAATTTAGTGAATGTGCTTGTGGTTTCTATGAGGAGAGTGGTGACTCTCTCAGTAGAAACATAATGCCTATACATGGCTTTAAGCAACATCCTGAAACAGGATACTTTCCTTCCAAGGTCTAAGTACGCCCATTAGTTTTGAAGGCAATTTATGACATGGACACATAGGAATAACTGCATCCAGTGCAACACTTTCCAACCGCTCACTATTAAGCAGTATCTCCATCCCAGTGAGGAGCTCACATGGCATCCAACTCCCTCATGCAAACACTGAGAAAATAAGTAAATGGAAAGTTGTTTTAATACTGGTGAAACTGTTATGAAAAGTGGGATAAAAGAATAATGCCACCACTAGAGCTCTGAATTATACATTTTGTGCAAACCTAATGAAATTATATAGTACTGAAATTAAATTGTAAACAAGATTTCCTTTTCCTCCCTCTTAATAAGGTTGAATTTACTAAGATAAATAAAAAATCTCTGGAAAGCATTTTTCACTTGCTTTATTTGATTTTGGATGTAAAGTATTTTAAAGTCAATACTTTGACCTCAGGTTAAGGGAAAGATGCTCAGAAGTGCCTGAATGACTTTGAGCTTTAATCTCATTGAAAGTCAGTGGGTCTCTGAAATTCTTTCCTATAACTGAATTGCAGAGTAAATAGAAGGAATGGAAAAAAAGAAATAACTTTTTAATGAGTTTGAGCCAGGAAAATATAGTTTCAACCTGCTGTAGTTACCCAACTGCTGCTATGTTTAAGGACCCTGACCACACGATCTCTTAAATGGAAAGTCTTATTGACTTGGATATATATGCACCTCTTGACTGCCTAAAGATATAAAAGGACTAGGATAGGGGGCTGCTGTGCTTGGAGCCAAGCTCCGTTAAAAGCAGCCCTCTGCTACAAAAACATTGCTTAACTCTGGACTAGGAAACAAAGGTAGCTTAACTCTGACTTGCCTATTGTATACAGTTCTACTTGTTATTCTCTTGAATATAGAACTACCCAGAGGGGGGGAATGCCTGGGTCAGAGTACATTTGTGCTAAATTCATGTATGTTGTGGGGGCAGGGGGTGGGGAAGGTTTCTTCCTAAGGTTTTGCACAAAAGTAGTACTGGAGTGGAATGTTTGTGATCAGCAATATGTTGACATGGGCATGTTTCTACGCTGGAAAAGTTACAGCACTAAAGTACAACAAAATAGGAAAAATACCACATTGGAATAACACACGTTAATTATAAAAGAGAGAACTGTTTTGTCACAGTATCATCAGCAATATCATACACCATATGACATCAATTCTAAAAAATGGGTCAAATGCTTAAACATTGAGAAGAACTTCCACAAACATCCCAGGCTTTTTTTTTTTTTTTTTTTTT
>NW_017729028.1:4496833-4512571 GCF_001723915.1 Gavialis gangeticus | reverse complement strand
CAAAAAGGCATATGATGGCCTACATGCACCTTACTGATTTCATTATCCTTGGAAAAATATACACCAGCACAGAATTTTGCAATGGCAATATTCATAAAAACATGGTCATAACAAACATGTCAGATGAACTGCCCAATTTAAATGATAGGCAACATAAATATATGTAGAAATAAGACACCATTTTAAAGCATGTGGACATGTGAAAATTGCATGGAAAATTCAGGTTCTTTTGCTGATGTAACTTAGCACAATTCCTAGTCCCACATGGTAACTTGCTGGGGTAACAAGAAACCAATATCTCCATCTCTTAATTTCAGATATCTATCTTGGTTGTTGACATCCCCTAAACATCCAACTTGCCTTCTATTCTCCTCCTCAACTATTATGAATTGGTCTATGAAACTGTAGTAACAACTGTTCCTGGAGTTGCCAACTCCATGTGTCACTCAAAAGCAGGATGGGGCAAGAAAGGCTACAGCAACATAGAGTGCAACAGGGAAACAAAAAATGTGCTGCCATGAGTCCCATTTTCTCTTGATCTAAGTAGGTAGTGGGTCATCATCTCCTTTATTACACTTGCACTTGCAGCAAAGAACAAATGGGGTAGCAAGTAAAAGGAAAGGTGAGGCCACCAACAGCAGTAGACCAAATCCTGCAAAGATTCCCACCACCTGAAAAACACAACAGAAATATCTGGGGTCAGTAGTGTATTTATTATACAAGAGTTCAAATTTTGCCCCAACACAAAGCCAATGTACTAGGGCAGAAAACATGACCTCAGTAAATTCAACGGCTAAACTGCCACTGACTTCAATGGGGCCAGGATTTCTCCCTAACTGTACCCCCAAAAAGGTTTGGGTGACTAAATATAATGAAATATAACAATAGTTAGAAAAAACAATTGCTTGTTTTCAAATGGGAAGACAGGAACAGGTTCGAATCTTGAGAAAGTAGTTTTGAGATTGCAATGGTCTTTTTCCATTGGTTCAGTCAGAATTTACACTATGGGCCAAATCTTATGGCACTTAGTCACATACATCCACTGAGGTGCTCAAATGTACTTCTATTCCACGTTAAGTCCTTGAAAAATTAATTAACGCATCTACTTTTGTAACACACTGTCATCCTACCCTTAAGACTGAATCACAAAAGAGCAGCAAGGAGGAAGATGATGACCCACCCACCTTTTGTATTAATTTTTTTCAAAAACTTGAGTAGGGTGGAACAAAATGACACTTAGACACCTATGTCCACTTATGTGCCAAACAGATGGAATAAATTTATGTGGATGCTTCCTTGCAGTGAAAGGTTTTGTTACATTTCTTATACAGAATAAAGCTACCCTTAAACAGTACACTTGGATAGGTACATTTTTTTTCTACCCAGGTAAAATATTAATATTAAGCTTTTGGTATCTCTGATGTCTAGGTCTGAAGGATTCTGATGTTGAGGTCTTGTGTATTTATATTAAGTCACACAGATTCTTACAAGCATCTCAAAACTGCATTTCTTTCAAAGAGCAATATTTAATCTAAACAATGGTGAACTTCTTGTGTACAGTACATTCTTTTATGAAATCATAAATTGATGACTGACATTTCAATACTGATGAGTGTTGTTTGCAAGAGACAACCATGCAAAGTTGTAAAATCTTTTCACAAGCTCTTCATATAGCTGAAATTGCTGAGTGCTACCTGTGCTAGAAGAACACAATTTAGATGCTTTATATTGTCATTTTTATTGCGATAACAGAAGCGACTTTTCAGTCAGCTGATAGATGACGACTCGTGGGTGCTGTTATGGGACTCCATATTATGCATTTGGCTAGCAGTTGCCTAGTGAATCTGGTATCTTACCTCTTTCTATCTGGTTTCTGAACAGGAGGACTGTTTTCTATCTTTTTCTGTTCCTCCTTTCAACTGGTCTGCTCCCTAAGCAGCTGCTAGAGTACGCAAGATGCTCTTCCCACAATTGTGTTGTCTTTCCACTTTCAGGTTGCTGCAATGTGGCGAGTTACTTTTTCCACCCTGTGGACAACTACCTTCTCAATGAACAGTTCTGACTACCTTTACTGATGCATCTCAGAGTTTTCCCAGACTCCACAGTGAAAAGAACCTGTTGCTTGTCACTTGTACTGCCACTACTGAAAAGGCTTGGGGCAGCAATGAAAACGGCAGGTCTGCCACACTATAGAAAATCTCTGAGCACTAGAAATACTGCATTTCTTGCTACCCAGTTCACATTTGGAAGGTTATTATGATTGTTGCCTTAGGCAAATGAGAGGGTAGATTCTGCAAACCCTGCTTGCAAAGTATTCAGCCAAGAACTATTATTCAAAGAAGCAATTCTATGAATTTTGAATAATGAATGCAGGAGTAGCATTATAATCTATTCATGAACAGTGAGGTGACATTTAAATACATTATCTATAGTGGATTCTTCTCCCAGCTCTCAGATATGCTAGTTCAATTAGTGTGCAAATATTTTATTTGCCCTGCTCTGGAAGATATACTTTAACTTTTTAATGGCTTATTTGATACTTTTTCAAGCACGGACAGTTTATCTTCTTGACTACTGCGTATTTTTTCCATTATTTTGTTATCCAGCTTTTTTTCTTATTATTTCCAGAGTTGAAAACCGACATTCAGTTCAACAGCAGGTGGCACTGTTGAACAAAATAAATTTTGAAGAGTAAAGAACTCCTTACTTTGTAACATTGGGCTAGGATTATTTATTTATTTTTTTAAACTTTGCTTTTGGCTTGCCTCACCCTCATACATTTTATCTTCTGCCAAAAGGCAATTACTTTTTAAATGCACATTGTATGCACATTTACAACTTATTTGAAAGATGGAAATGATTTGATAGTTTAATGATGGATTGAGGCACTAAAAATTACTGGATATACCTACTCGCACCCATGCTGAAAATGAAGCTTAGATTTCACCTGTGCTTCTTCTATCTGCTATTAAGCTACAGTTTCCTGTTCTGTTCTTTGAAGCCGGTGCATACTCACTCAGCCAAGTACAGCAGGCTTTTCAGAGGGCAGTATGGGATGCCACCAGTTCAGCAGAGGAGCCAAGGGTGAAGCTAGCAGTCTACTGGACTGATGATCAGTAGTATTTGTAAGAAACAGGAGAACAGCTTATACTTCACTTTCAGTCCAGACCTGCCATCAATGAATTTATCCTGGAGTTTTAATATTAGTTCACCAGGTTCTTTGCTGAGTATTAGTCACATTTTTCACTTGAACTCAGCTGCTGCTGACCAACAAGGGTTTTTCCTAGCAAGTGTAATGCCTAGAACTGATCTGCAGCAGAATGCTCCTGGATGTGCCTTTCATTTTGATATTACACTGTCCAGTGGAACATATGAAAAGCAAACTATAAAACACGACTTATTTCAGCTCCTCTTAGCTAACAGAATCATAGAAAAAATAGGGTTGGAAGGGACCTCAGGAGGTCATCTTGTCCAACCCCCTGCTCAAAGCAGGGCCATCCCCAGCTAGATCATCTGAGTCAAGGCTTTGTCTAGTCATATCTTAAAAACCTCCAAGGATAGAGAGTCCACAACCACTCTAGGACAGCACTGGAACAGGTTAATTACCCTGCTTATGAGAAAGTTATTCCTTATATTTAACCTAAACTTCCCCTGCTGCAACTTTAGACCATTGCTCCTTGCTCTGTTAAGAGTTGCGAATTAAGTTCAAGCATAATAGAAAGAGCCTGTCTTGCATATCTTTCTTAAGTGGAAATTCTCGGGGTTTTAAGTGTTTTTAGGATTGGGTCCCTAAATCTTCAAATTTTCTCTCTCTCTGTCACCAGCATATGAGTCTTACAAATCTGCCATGCCCTACACCAAGCCAACCAAGTATCAGCATAGCCTCTCTGTGCTGCTGAGAGATGCTGGTAAATGGGGAGAACACTGTTCCAAGAAAGACAGGATTTCCTTTCCAAGGCACAGCATTTTCCATATGTACCTCTGGGCATGTTTTTCATAGATTCATAGATTCATAGATTAAGGGTCGGAAGGGACCTAGTAGATCTTCTAGCCCGACCCCCCGCCAGGGCGGGAGAACAACAAAAAACCCCAAAAAGAGAAACGGGACTCAAACGAGTCCAGCCAGGTAGGCATCCAGCCTCTTCTTAAAGACCCCCAGGGTAGGGGCCAGCACCACTTCCCTTGGAAGTTGGTTCCAGCTCCTAGCCGCCCTAACCGTGAAGTAGTTTTTGCGGATGTCCAATCTATACCTCCTCTCCATCAGCTTGTGCCCATTACTCCTTGTTATGCCAGCGGGCGCTAGGGGAAACAGCGTCTCCCCCAAACCCTTCTGGTCCCCCCTAGTGAGTCTATAGACAGTCACCAGGTCCCCCCTTAGCCTTCTCTTGTGGAGGCTGAATAGGTTCAGGTCCCGCAGTCTCTCACTGTAGGGTCTGCCCTGTTGTCCCCGGATCATGCGGGTGGCCCTCCTCTGGACCCTCTCCATATTGTCCACATCCCTCTTGAAATGGGGCGCACAGAACTGGACACAATACTCCAGCTGTGGCCTGACCAGCGTCGCGTAGAGGGGGAGGATCACCTCCTTGGCTCTACTCGAGATGCACCTGTGGATGCACGACAAGGTCCGGTTAGCCCTGCCAACGATGACCTCGCATTGTCGGCCCATGTTCATCTTGGAGTCAATAATGTTAAGGTCTATATTTGACAAAACACAAAATGGATTAAGTAAAATGAAGAATACATATAAAAAATCCCAAAGATCCTTTTACTGGAACTGACCGTAACAGCTCATGTAAGACACCACACAAACAGGTGCTTGAGATGCATTTCCTGAAAACTCAATTTTTGTCTAGCAAATTACATTAATGTTGTTGCTGATGTTGCTAACAATGCCACACTGCAGCATAGTAATCATTGCTGTGGGGGAAAACATAGAGATGGGCAAACTATTTATAACAGAAGTCTTTTCTGTCAACATCTGCCCATTTTAAATAAACTAAACTTTAGCAAAATAGGGGCAATTAAAAAAAACCCTGTAAATGCCATTTCATGTCAAGTACTTTTCACTCTGTTCTTGTTAGGATTTTAAAAGCTGCTTTCCTTGAAACACCCCGTAAGAAAGGAGATGTAAGCACTCAGCCTCTGACTGCGTTAGCAGAGACTAGGCATTTGGAGGTTCTGTGTTCCTCCCCCTCATCTCAACAAATGCCTGGAATGGGGAACTAAAATGGCGATCCAATCAATAAACCAACTTCATTTTTATCTTGTATTTTTCATGGACTAAGTTTTTCAAAGGAATGTTGGTGCTTTTATGCCAGGAGGCTAATTCAGAGAAGAGCTGCCTGACCCACTTAGGCACCTACAAGTTCAGCTACTGGACATGCCCAAAGGCACCACCATCTTAGATGGCTGAAGTTTAGGCACGTATCCTTCCCAAAGGCTGCTTGGGATTCACAGATTACAGGCCAAATCCTACTCCATTTTTTGAAGGGCTGAAGTAGGTGTAAATGACTACGTGTGATCTTATTCCACCTTGCTTAAATCTCTGAATAACACTTAAGCACAAAAGGGAAATGAGCCTTCTTCCTCCTTTCTGTTCTTTTTGACTTAGCTTTAAGGCAAAGATGATGGCCTGTCATAAAAGTAGGTTCATTAACATTTTTTAGAGCACTGATCAGGATGGAATAGGATCACACTTATGTCCAATTAGATCCCTAATATGTCCTACGGGTTCCTGCATTCAAGTCTCTGGAAGAGTCCAATCCAGTAGGCATGTTCAGAGCCTAACAGCAGTTAAGTACAACACTAACAGATACATTACCTGAAAAGCAGTGATGGGATCAGCAGAGGAGCATTTTACAGAATGCATTTTAGCCAGAGATTCTTCAGTGCAAAAAAGCACTTGTGGGGCCATGGACCAGAACCCAAGACTCCCCCCTGTCTTTTTAAGGGACTGTCTTCTTTACAGGGCTGCAGAATCAAAACTTCCTCTTACTTCCTCTTTGGCCCTACAGATCTTTCACTACTTTCTACAGAGTGGCACAGCTTCAATAGAATGGGTGGAGAGAGTCTCCAAACCTAGCCAAGCCTCTGGCCTCATGGACATAAGATAACTCTTTAAAAAACAAACAAACAAAAAAAGAGCTGGTTGTTTGTACATGAATGATCAGCACAGACACCCTGGTCTAGGCTTCAGCTTCAGATTGTGAATCCCAGTCCTCTATATACATACCTCACTGAGGCCTGCAGGTAAGAACTTAAGTTAGGGAGAGAGGTAGAGAGGGAAGAGTGACACATCCCGTCCTTCAGGGTTTCCTACTGAATGACTTGGGTGTCCCCTGGCTTCATCTATGTTGCATGTTGCGAATCTCAAACCTAGGCAACCAATTTTCCCCATTTAAAGTACAGGGAGCTTATATATCTAGCTTGGGTTTGGGCATCCTGTGTCCATGCAATTAGTCCTTGAGGCAATGAGCAGTGACACCAACGCTTATAAGGAGCTCTGACTTAGGAAGCCCTGGGGCAGCCTCCTTTTCTAAAATCATAACATCAAAGCATGGCAGGCAAGTGAAAGGGGAGACTGCCCAAAGACAGTGAAGTTGATAAGGGCTGAGGGGGCTCCAGATGCATCATGGCCACCCCTGGAGTGGACCCTGTTACAATTCTACCCCGAGAACCAGGTGCCTAACTCAGGGACAGGATCACTCAGTATACTCTGCCCCTCTGTGAATCTGGCCCATGATGCATCCTCCACATTTCTTGAGACTGTTGCAAAAGAAGATGACCCCTCAGTGAGGCATGCCCATTGCCTCTCTTCATGGTGAAGGAAGGAGAGAAGGAAGGAAGTGTACAAAAACACTTTCGCTACTGATTAATGTTCTGCTGTTTGACTTGATACCAGAAGAGGTACCAGTCAACCAACCAGCCAAAGACTCAAACCAGGAATGACTTTCTACAAATAATTTTGACCAGCTTCAGTCAAGTCAGACATTGCTATTAGGATCAAAATCAGAATCCAGTATGGAAGCTCAGTAATAGAGACTAAAATATTTCAATGTGGGTATATACAAAGCTTTTAAAAGATCTGCACTTACCTGTGTTCTGTGCCAAATAACAGATGCCCTGGAATGACCTAACTTGTTTCGACAAGGTCCTTTATCATAATGTATAAGGAGGAAATCATCCTAAAAACATTCAACAGAAAATGTTATCAATTAGTAGAGACCCAGTTAGGAAGAATTTGTTCCTTCAATAAAATATTCCCACTCTCAGAAGTAGCAACGGGTTCTATTCTCAGTAGGAAATAAATCTGCGTTCTGGAAAAGTGGCTATAGAAATGCTAATATTTTTCCAAGAGCATTGTTGAAAATTCAGCATCATAATAAAGTAGCCTGGTTTTCAAAGATACACAGCATCTGCAGTGGGAATCACTGGGATTTGTTAGTACTCATTATTTCTGAAAAAATCCAAGATGTCTATTTAAAATGCTGATAGATGGAATTTACACAACAGAATTTGAAGAGAAAAGGGAAAAGAACTTTCCTGCTCCTTGGACGCCACACTTCAAAACACAGCCCTTATACTGCTGCTAAAAAAAGAAAGAAAAAAAGCAAATATCTATACAGTTCGATGGGAGAAATGCCCATCTTCCAGTTCTGGATGTATCATATTTCCATACAAGCAATTTACCAGACTAGACACTTTTCAGATCACTACAGCAGTGCCGATGAATAAAAGCTTATTGGTAAGGCCTTGGTACATGACAATTTCAGGATTTACAGTATTCAGAGTACATTTTTGGGATATGAAATATTTCCTTTTAACTTTGTTATCTATGCTTTGAAATAAATGTTTCTATACATAAGCCAAGGAAATGGCCACAATAAGATATGGTTTTTAAAAAGTTTAAAGCCATTACAACAAGCAGATAAAGAGTTAAAGTTTATCTCCTAATGCTAGCTAGCAGAATATTACTGGTTTTCACATAGAGCAGGCTTAGGAAACAAGTTTCTTAAAAAAATATCACTAATAAATTTCTACACTATAATCAAGGTTGGTATCCTGTACGACACTATATATAAAGTTCCTTCCTTATTATATGACGTGACGCCTTGCACAACTAAAAATAATGCAAATACAATCATTCTGCATTTTGTAGACTGAAAGTACTTTGGGAAGGAGTTGCCTCCTTTCTGTGCACTGTACCGTACTGAATACAAAGTGAGAAACAAATTAAGAGACAGCAAATGAATCGTTTCCATCAGATGTCATGTTATTTCAGCTTCTTTCTCTCTCGATTGTTCAGATAGGTAACATAAGATAAAGGGCTAAATCTTATTTTACTTCATGCACCTAAGTGGCATTTATGTAACTGCAGTTTCTGACTTTTAGGCAGTTTGGGATTCTGTGTAGTTACATTCACCCTGCACTTCCCTTCTGAACATTATCAGTAGGCTGCAGTTTGGCTGCAAAAGTGTCTGGGCAAAATAAAGTGCATGTGCTAGATACACATGATGCTCGGGGGCCCTGCTCCCATCATAGCAGAAACTACCCACTGCCGTTTATGAGTCGGAGAGAAGTAAGGCTGGAAGGGACCTCCAGAGGTGATCTACTCCAACCCCCGCGCCTGAGGCAGGAACATCCATATGCAAACCGTCAGAGACGAGGTATAATCTAAACTCCACATAAGACTACCATTAACTCTGACAACACAGACCTAGCACCCTCACCTGCCACAGGTAAAGCTGGGGAACCATGGCAGCTAATAACCTGCTTCTATGAAACGTTATCAATATACGCTCAAGAGATCCTAAGTAGAGCAAATATTGAGGCTCCAAAGCATACAGAAGGCAGAGTGGGGAAGAGCCAGACAGAGTTAGTGATGTTAGTACTATTCATTAATAGGCCAGTTTTAATACAAAGCAAGGTACTTCTAAGCCTATAATAGCCACCTAAGCCCACAGCATCTACTCACGTCAAGAGATTCCAGACAGTACCAGCAAAAGGCATGTTTGCAGTTTTTACACATCATTTGGGCACAACCTTCATCTCGCTCAATATAAACTTTGCACTTTGGACAGCGTTTGATTGGAGCATCATCTTCTTCCATTTTGAAAACAGAACTGTGGGGGACATTGGGGGATATCTGTAAGTTAGGTATCCTTGTGTGTTTGCAATGGAAATTCTATGAGCATAAAGTAGGAACAAACAAACAGACATGTCAAGTTTACATATACATTTTATCAGGAATTTTAAAACTTTTTTTCAGTAACCTGAATGGATCTAGTAAAGCTGTTAAATCTTGACAATGGCAACAAAATAGCTAGGTGTGCAAGAGATGAACAGGGGAACATGGTCTCCCTTCTTTGGCATCAATCAGACCAGCCCAGAATCAAAATTTCCATCCAAGTGCCTTGTTCCTTCTCTAATTTCTTGTGTGGGGAAACAGAATGCTATTATATCCCTTACCAGCAGACTGTAAATATCCCATGATCCAAGTGACAGTCTCTGGGGGAAGGGCTTCTATGAAGAAGGCAGTTAAGGGGAAAGGGAGAGACAGAGCAAGTCACAAAAGGACTTTGGTGTGGGAATGCTAAGTGTTTCCATTACAGAAATGTAGATATCTGGCTTGAGGAATGGAAATCACAAACTTGAGTTAGGGAACTACACTTTAGAGGGAGACTGGCCCACTGAATGCTGGCATTTACAATGTTCAGTATACTAAACAGGGGGATGCCTACAACAACCAACAGGAAGCACAGAAGACAGGTATTAATTTACAATATCAGCTCTCTCCCAGGGTTCTGCAAAGGTTTCTGCATTTTATCTAACATTTAATGCAAAATGCATAGGCTATCACAGGAGCAGGGACCAGAATGCAGGACTACCTCCCTCTGAGGGGAGTGTGCTCCTCCCTGGGTTAGAGAGTCAAGACTTCTCTTGCTTGTTCTCTCTCTGGTCCTGTAACTCTTGCATTCCCTTCCATGTAGTTGATTACCCTCAGGAAGGCTGGAGAATACTACCGTACCAGCTGAGCTTACAGCCTGGTGGTTAGAATGCTCCAAATTAGCTACCATCTGAGACGGATGTGATGACGACATCAACAGAATTTGCTGCTGGTAGCCATGCTCATCCAACCAATGGGCCTTGACCCCACACAGTCTCTCTGTGCCACTAAGTGGTACCACCTTCTCCACAATTGTGGTGCTGAGTCAGTGGAGGAGCCACCACACCCTTAATGTTATACACACAGTGTTTCAAAAGATACTTGCTACAGCTGCGTGAAAAATACCTTGAACAAACAGGAAAAAAAGTGGCCCTTGATTGAAGGTGGATTTATATTCCTCTCGTTTATGCATGAATTTGATCTAGGTCGATATACCCAATAAAATAACACTGTACCTTGTTTCTCCTGGAAGGAAGGAAATTGGCATATTCTCCTGACAGCCTTGTCCTGGATGCCAGTTAGATTTGCAAGCAGAGCAAAATTCTATATCACAAGCTTTGCATTGGACCAACTGGGGATTCTTAGGCCCCGATTCTTGTAGTTGGCAAACTGCCTGGCATGTAGAAGAGGGACACCAAGTCCGACATGGGTCCAAAAGCACTTCTGCAAAGAACCAGAACAGAACCAAAGTAAGTCACAGCTGCAAAATAGTCTTTAAATTGCAAAATACTGTACTCCGCTTATCAAACCAGATGGAAAAGGGTCACCTTTGCAAAACTGGTCTCTTGTTTGGTGTATCCAAACAGACACACATAAGGACTTGCTGCAAGTGAGCATCAAAGCAATGTAAATCAGACTTATCCCTTTACTGACGCACAGCTTTACTACTAACTCTAGGCCTAATGTGAAGACCACTGAGCTCAATGAAAAGATTCCCACCTACTTCAGGTGCCTTTACCAAAAGAGAAGCTTTCTTTCAAGTTCTCTCATACCATTAGCTGCCCAAAAACATACCCCGTCTCCCTGAGTAGCAATCAATTTTTTTATATTCAGACTGTGCTTAACGTGGCATACCTTAGCACAAGTTAGCTAGTACTAACTCATAAAGAGTTACCTGGCACTTTGTGCAAGGTTCCAACATCTGAGTTTGTGGCAGCACTCCAGAAGAGCCAGAACCCAGGGTACTGCCATCCTATATAGCAGCACTATGCTATACATATAAATCTGCACATTGCCGGGAAAATTTCCCTTCCTGGTAACAGAGCAATATAATACATAACAATTTTCTTTTTGTGTCTCATTCCTGGAATGCAGTAAATGGCAACATGAGGGCAAAAGCAGAAACAATTCAAGCTTTGTTCTACTGACACAGCATGTAAAGCTGCAACAGTACTGTATAAACATATACAGGACTAAATTTTGATCTGTGGCACTGGGATCAGTCTGGAGAAATACTACTCCCACAGAGCTGAAAGCCAGATAGGAGAAATGGAGTAATGGCTACTGTTGCATACTGTACCTCTTTCAAACTGTAGCTTCTTATACCTTTGCATGATTTCTGACGCAACCATACACTCAATCTGTTAAAATAAATAAATAAAAAGACATTAAATTAAGGACAAAAATAACCCAAGGCATTTTAAATGGATGGAGACACAATATTTTGATCTATACAAAACCATTAAACGCATGTCGGCAATAAAAGACAGTAATATTCTGAATGAGGTGCACTGAAATGTATTAGAACCAATCTGCAGTAAAACTTACCTCATTTTCTTGTAGATGACCTCGCTTTGGGCAGGCAGCATCTGGGCAACTAATTGCTGTTTCCAGACCTTCTCTGATCAGAAGCTCTACATACTGCTTCAGGCACTGTAAGAAAGCCAAAGGAAGCATAACAATTCTCCAAATATAAATTATTCTACATATCTTTAATACTTTGCCTTTATTTTTCTGAACAACAGACAGTATGCGATAAATAAGGGGCAGGAACTACTCCTCCTAAAATCCATTTCCATAGTCTATATACCAGAAAGCTGTGCCTCAATTAAAAATTATGCAATAGATAAGAGGTACATAATAACCAAGGGAAAAGCAAAGTGGAGAGCTAGGAAAATAGAGATAAAATTAGATTAACCAATCTCCATAAATCCCTCAACACTGTATCACTGGAAACCACAACACAGCTCAGTAAGCAGTAGTTACCCATAAGCACGCATCTGTCAAGTACAACAGAAAAGGGAAAAAGGGAGTGTATCTTGTTTTCCATTTTTAGAAAATAACCACTTGAACTCCACAGTGGAAGCAGCAAATTATTCTCAGTAGGAAATAAAATGCCCAAATCAGGACTCTCAAAAAAGTATTGTTTCCGTCGGGACTTCTTAATAATAAATAATAGGGCATGGGCGGGGCAATTCTCTCCCTGAAGCACCCCCCTAATGCTTTATATGTAAAGCATAACTGAAAACATAGCCTCCAAGAGACCAGCACACAGCACAATTCACATCAATGCGAGGGAGGAAGTGTAACACTTTAGGCCAAGGACAGGAAGGCCACACCAGGTTGATAAGGCACCACAAAGTGATCAGATTAAGGAGTTACCAACGAACCAGAGCAGCATCTTAGCTGCTGTTTTATTTAAACAAGACCTCACACATGCAAGATGGCACCCTGCCTCAAGTGCCATTGTCCACTGCCAGCATCTTCTTTCGTGAGGTGACTGCTAATCAGCCAGTTGCAGAGATAATAGTAGCCAAGCTTCAAAGTGCTCTATTACCAATGGTGGGACTACAGGGATAATGCAGCTCACCTCATCCCCACACTGCTCCAAACTGAGCAGAGACCTGCTATCACACTTAGGAATTACAGCAGTCACTGTCAGGTGGACATGGAGCAGACAGTGAGGTTCAAAAACAAATATTAAGAGAAGCAACAAGATGGAAAGAAATATTGGAAAGATTGTTGGATATTAACTTATATCTTGCTTCAAGAGGTTTAGCATCCCAAGAAGATGATGATCTGACAGGTGACCCACACAATGACAACTTTCTTGGAACTCTTGAGTTAATAGCTCACTAGGACAGCATCACTCGTGACCATTTGGCCAAAGTCAAACAGAAGCAAACAGACGGCAAAATGATGCAAGGACAAGCTCATTATTTCTCATCGGAGAGTCAGAATGAGTTTACTGAATTATGTGGTAAGACTGTGCAGAAGTCCATCCTTGCAGAGAGAGAAAAGTCCATTTATTATTCTATCATATGTGATGCTACTCCTGATGTCTCTCACCAAGAACAACACGTGTTGATATTCCAATTTATAGTCCACAACAATGATACTGGTACAATTAACATTAAAGAAAGGTTTTTTGAGTTTATCAGCTTTGATTAAAAAAAATGGAGAACAGATAGCTGAAATGCTAATTGCCTGCCTGAAGTGTCATAACATTCCTCTTGATGACTGGAGAGGTCAAGTTTTTGATAATGGCTCTAATATGTCAGAGAAGATAAAAGGTGTTCGGGCCTGCATTATATTGAAAAATAAACTTGCTGTATATTCTCCTTGTGCTTTCCATTCACTACACCTTATAAAGAGTTAATGCTGCAGCAACACGTACTGAAACATTAACATTTTTTTTGGTTGTGTGCAGCAACTTTGTGTTTTTCAGTGCTAGCCCTGTGAGGTGGAAGATTATAACAGGTAAGTTATACTGCTTACTGCACTTTGCCAGACACACGCTGGAGTACACGTGCTGATGCTATCTGTGCACTCACAAAGCATCTTCCAGGTATTCTGGAAGCATTGGAACATGCTCTTTGACACACAAATTTTAATCACAACTGGAAGCACTGAAAAGGTACTTCAGCTCATTTTCATGCCTTTTGTTGGCTAGCTTCTGGTACAAGGTCCTTTCAAGTATTGATGACAGAAGCAAGATTTTACAAACCAGGGGAATCTCTCTTGAATCAGAGGCAGCTCTCATTCCTGACATTATTGTAGAAGTAAAACAACTTAAGAGATCAGTGGCCCAAAATTCTACAGGACACAAGTCTTGTAGCAGAAGGCATGGGAATTTTGCCACAATTAACAAAGGAGAGAGGCAAGAAGCAGAAAAGATTTAATGATGACACATCTGAGGAATCATGTTCTACCATCTCTGAAAATGATCTGGAATCTTTATTCAGAAGGAATGTTTTTGATGCAACTTTGGACGACTTTATCTATGAATTAGAGTGCAAATTCAAAGCAACCAGTAACATTTGTTTTACATTCTGTTCAGTCCTAAAGTATGTGGATGAAGCTTCTAAATACCTACTTCAGAGGTATCCTACAGATCTTTCCAAGAATTTTCCTTGTGAAATGTTGCATCTGAAAATATCTTCAAATCTACTTTTGGAAACGAGTATGAACTACCCCCACTTATCTTATTAAATGAGATTTACAAAAAACAACCGCAACTAATTTTCAGTGAAATGTGTGTAGCCATATGGATCTTTTGCACGGTGCCAGTGACTGCAGCAGAAGCCAAAAGAAATTTCAGCAAGCTAGCACTCATCAAAAACTGCAGGCATTCTACTATGGGACAAGAATGGTTAAGGCACCTTGCTATTTTGTCTATCGAGCGTGAACTTTCAAGAGAAATCGACTTTGGAGAGATAATTCACGATTTTGCAATGAAAAAGTCATAAAAATAAAGCTTTAAAGTGAATTGGTCTATTTATAAAATGTTTTCAGCCATGTTGGGCCATTAGAACAAAAAACCCCATCAAAACATCAACTGGATAATGCCATTATTAGGACCAACAACCAAAAAGTTAAAAAATAGCAAAGTAGAATGTAACTTCAGAATTAAAATAGACAATTTTCTTTCGTGATTCATGAGATTTTATGGATGTGGGATGGTGTGTGTGTGGAAGGGGGCCTGCCTTACAAGTCTCTACTGGGCCCAAAGAAATTATGTTTGGGCCCTGGTCACACCAAGAGGCTACCAAGAGTCAAGCTGCTGATGTTAAAAAGGACACTCACTTCCATCTATGCCCATGGTTGTTTGAGAGGTTCAAACAAAGCAGAGAACTAATGTCCTTAATAGAGGTTTCCTCAGTGCTTCCAGTCTCGAAGTCTACCTTCAGGTACAAAATAGTACATCAAATGGGAGAGTGAATTTGGGAAGCATTACTCAGAATTAAGCTAAGGGGATGGGCCCCCAGCTCTTCACTACAGGCCATAAAAGTGGCCATATTACAGGCCAGCATAGTAACAAGTAGAGCAGAGTGAAGCCAAAAGAGCAAGTCAGGTAGGAGATGCAGTGTCCAATAGAGGGGTGCAAAGGTGGGGAGGGCAGGAGAGCCCCTTGCACTCCACAGCCACAAGCTATGAGACCCATGTGGAACTGCCACATACCACCATATGGGGTGGCTCATGCGACTAGACTGGACCTTAGGAATTCCCCATGTTAAACTGAATAGCACTCAAATGTAATCTGCCTTGGAAAGATTGATATCAACGTTGCTGGACTGTAAACCACTGATTAGGCACAATTCAAGCTTCTAAACTATTCCCCCCTCCCTCTGCAGTGTAAAAACACAGGTCAAACTGCAAATAGCTGTTTAGTCCAACTACATCCCATCAGGTGAACAAACCTCCACTGTTCTCGTTATACCACTGCATATAATTCACCTGGTATTTGTAGAAATTACCAGGTGAATTATATACAGTGGTATAATGAGAACAGTAGAGGTTTATTCACTTGAACATTACACACACACACACACACACACACACACACACACACA
>NW_017729028.1:4488526-4496614 GCF_001723915.1 Gavialis gangeticus | reverse complement strand
GCGCGTGCGCGCGCACACACACACACACACACACACACACACACACACAAGGATTGTGGACTCAGGATTGTGGGCACAGTTCACAATTCAAGACTCTACTCCTTTACCCACTTCCCTGTATATACTGCATTCTTTAAGCCTGTGAACACTGTTTCTTTAGAAGAATTATTTTAAAACCCACATTAATATGTTAGCTTTTACACCTTTTGACTTGACAGTGGTAAAACTTCACTAGTGGCAATACAACCCTGACATTTCAACACATTCTTCTGTCTGATTCTCCTTTCTGAGTTTGTTTTTCAGAAGAGACAATAGCTCAGCTGCTTGGTTAAGAAAAAAAAAAACACTTAATAGTTGATACTTTTGCAAGTTATAACTTTCACAGCAAGTGAGATTTTGCAGACAATGCATGAAGGTCCATGTTCTCCCCTTTGCCTGTACAAAGGCAATGAAAGTGAGCGTTTGGTTCTATCTTGGCTCCCAGAACGTTTCCGATCTATCCCATTGTGCCCTGCAGAAGGAAAGGAGTCGCTTACAGGGTAAGGCTGGCAGTTCTCACAGAAGGTTGAGGTCTGTCAGGACAAGGCCCTAGGCTGTAGATCGCCGCTAGCAGTAGCCCCAACTGCAGCAGGAACATCAGACTAGCCATGCCATTGTCAGCTGTTACCTCTCCCCCCTACCCCACCATTTGTAAGTGATGAGAGGATTAAAATGAAACTGCATACATTTTTAATGACAACACTTAGCACTTATAGAAAGCACTTTTCAAGCTCAGTGTGCTTTACTGTCATTAATGATTAATTTAGCAATTCTCTTCCTCAACCTGCTTGGGAGCTTTGCCAAAGCTGGTCAAACACACGCTCCCCTTTCATGACAACTTCCAGGGACTGGTGTAGCTTATCCCTGTCATGTCCAATGCTCAGGGGTGTCCCCACTGGGAAGTCATTAAACTGGGCAGAGCATGGTTCAGACCTTGATCTGGACAGGGGGCAATTCAGATGAGATTCTCTGGCTGCTCGAGACTTCCCCTCCTATCCAGAGTCTCCCGGGGTAAAGAAAGAGAGTAGTAAAAATTATCAGTGACCTCCCTTCTCCTAAGCAGATTTTTCCTCCCATCCTTGCTTGGAAGAAGCCAGCTGTGTATAAACTCTAAAACTTGTGGCACTGCTAGCTTTTCTCTATTGGATCAGCACAGCAAGATGTCCCAACAGGGAAAGGATTACAAGCCAGCACAGCAGGGTTGTGGGCCCAGTTCACAAGTCAACACTCAGAAATAAACCTCAATGACCCTGGAATGGTAAAATTAAAGGCTTTTCTTATGACACTTTTCCATAGGATCAGCCCTTCATAAATTTATGAATTAAAAAAGATCTATCAACTTTTAGGATAAGCACCTAAAAACTGTCAAGTGACATTACAGTACCAGCTGCATATACTGGAAATCTAATGAAATGTGCCTACATTATTATTAAGTGGTTTCATGACACATTTGCGTAGTGTCTAGGTAAAGTGAATTAGTTTAGTTAAATGAAAAAAAGGAGAGAAGCAAAAGAATGGCTGACCTTTGGCCAATTAAATGTATACAAGGATATACTTGTATATTGTGAAAAATGAATAAAAATTACTACTTCTCTGGCAAGATGACACACTGTCAAGCTACTTTACATTGTCCATTCTTTGCTGCTTGATAATCTTTGCACTGAAAAATATCACATCCTTTACAGCATTAAAGACTTTTTAGTCTGCAAAAATTCTACTTCTAGAGTGAAACTGTTAAAAACAACCTATATAATTATCAGTCATATGATAAATCCCCTACAGATGAAAGGAAATTAATATTAGATGCCAGTAACTGGAATTGAATCAGAGCCCCCTTACTGATGTGGGTACTTTTATTTTGTTTACAAAATGCTGTGTCAAAAGTCATTTGCAGTTCAATAAAACACAAAAAAGTGGCATACATGAAGAAAATTATGCGTAATAACTGTTATACTGGGTATACAAACACATTTCTATGTTTGTACTGCACCAAGCACAATGGGTCCAAATCTATGCCTTCTCTCTTAAAAGCTCCAATATTTTTCAAAAATTAACTCTTCAGTTTGAATTAAGGAAAATTGGAGGGAGTTTTACACTTGGGCTTTAATTTGGAACATGCACTTGTTAGTTCATACACATATTATATGGCTCAGAAAGAGGCATCTCTTCTTCAAGAAGGCAGTTTGAAAAAAGGTGAATGCATCTTCAAAGTTATTTCCATCTTATCATAATTGTGTAGTTATTGCATGGTGCCCCTTCGAGGCAGTGTTATCTATGCATATCCATGCTGTAGTATTTCTTTTACATTGACCCTCAACTTTGAATCAGCTGAGCTCGGAGGATAAATTGCAAATGCTGCTGTAATGGCAGAGTCTTCCTATGCCTGAAGAAGGGCATCTGTGCTTAAAAGCTTGCAAAGAATTTTTTTTCCAACTATTCAGTTGGTCTAATAAAAGAGATCACATCTACCCAAAGAACCTTGCCTGCGTATGTCCTTAGACCAACACTGCTACAACCAACAGCTGTAATAGTTTTACACTGAAATTACCGATATCTGCCCTGAACCTTTAAAAAAACTGTATTAAACTGGGAGTTATTTGGGAATTTCTATTTGTTCTCCTCCTGCCATTTTAGACATTTCTATAAATGACTACTCAAGAAATGCAAAGCAAATGTTACCATGTCATACCGCTACTGACTGACAAACCTGTACTAACAATTATTTTAAATCTATCTTGTACAGCCAGGTTCACAAATACACTTTAGCTGATTTAATATCCTATGGAACAGTACAACATGGCCAATGCATGGGCTAGCCATTACCCACTCAGCTCCTGGCTTGAACATGTCTATGTCTGGATATGGGTATGTTCTCCCACCCTCTCCCCACTCCCATCTCACAACTGTCCCCCACATTTTCCTGCACAGTGCCTTTGTCCTCTCTTTCAGGCTATCTGGGGGATCTCATCTCACGCAGGACTAGAGATTTAAACTTGACGGTAGAAGCCCATTTGATCTTTGATTTTTTGTACATCTGTTTGCAGGAGCTCTCTCTCAAAAGACACTCGGTTACCCAGCCGAGTCTCCACACTTAGGACTGCAGAGTGCAGAGAGAACCATTTTTTCCATTTTTCAAGTTGCTGGAGGCAACATTGAAAGCTAGGCCTTGGGTCTTCTAGCCAAGCTGAAGGGTCTGCAACAGAGGATTCTGCAACAAAAAGGGTAATTTTATTTTCATAGGCAGCCAGAGCTGCCCCTTTGCAAACCTCCTTACATTTGTCTTAGAAGCAGACTTCATCATGTTACTAGAACACTTACATTTCAAAGGCACTTGACATTGGTTTCCTTCTCCTAGAAAGCTCATTTTAAAACAGCAACCATAATATGCACTCCCGTAGCTCACAAATAATTTAAAGAGAAGGATCATTACTTTCCTGAGATCAATTTGGACAGTTTATTCCATCAAATTTAGTACACAGCAATATAGATGAAAAAATGTTTTAAAAAAAAGACACGCAGGTTAAGATTTTATGCCATAATTCATCTAAGCCTTCACTCCTTCATACTTCACTTGTTTAGGTATGCTTATGTAAATTCCTTATGCATCAAGTATAGCACTGTAAATACATTTGTGATGCCCATTTGTGTACTCCTAATTTGCACTTAAAACAACCATTTGGACAAACTCTTGGGACAAGAATTTTTTTTTTTTTACCTACAGTAAAGCTGCATTTTCACTGTGCATGCAGCCCCATTATTGACTGATGTTTGTACAGTTTACATTACAAAACACGACTGCCTTGCATTCATCTCCCTAACATAACCTATTATACAACATAAATAAAACCACAACCCCTAAAAGTCAAATGTCATTCTTTCTTTCAGACCATAGTGAAAGCTTTCTGTAAATTTACTCTTAGAAAAAGAGAGGCACTAAGCAAGTCTGTTTCTTGTCCTAGCAGTGGCAGGACTGACAATGCCCTTGTCCCCCTTCTTTACTTGTGGTAAGTGAAGGCATTTTTGATATGTTCGGGCACTCTGTCTTTTAGCTGTAGATGAAGATTGCTTGTGGAGCATTAAGAATAGATGAGACCAATGTTGTCAAACTCAGCCCACCCTCCAAGCCAAACCTGGAACACAGGATTTCTTAGGCCAGGGCTCCCATGGCTGTACAGCAAGTGACAATGGTTAAAACAGCCAATTTGCTACCAGTCTTATTTGTTCATTTTTTCTCTTAACCTTTCTGAAATTTTCCAACTTGATCTAATATTAAAAACATGTCATTTGAAATCTACTAGGGGATGTGAAATGTCTTTTGGTGATGTCACTTTCATTTTTGGAAGAAAAAAATAGACAGTTAATATTTACTGTCCATTACTCTCTCTTCACAGCTGCTATGTGGATTTAGATTTATAGAAGCCTGTCAAAATGTGGGTTTCTGACCCACACTAATAAGGGAGCTTTAAATACCAAGTCACATGGAAGCTTTAAAAAGACTTAATGCACTTGGTAAAAGCCAAAACCACCAGAGAAATGCAGATTCAATTATCTTTCACTCTATAATTTAATTTATTTTCCACAATTTTAAATATATCCAAGAGATGGCACTGAGCCACTATCCCTCCCAAAACTGTGTGTGTACTGCAGGAAAATCATCACAGGCTTCTCTCGGTGAAATATGGAAGATTCCCTTTTGAGAGGAAGGGAAGAAAGAGAAAGTATTTTGAAGCTCTATTTTAAAGTACAGTAAAGACACAAAGTCAACATTAACCATGCCAGTAAACACCAGTCAAGTGTTTTAGTGTAGCACATTACTTGGAACTACAACTCTACCGTGGGCAGACCATCGTTAATGAAAATGCCACAGGCACCTCTTGGATTTTCTTTAGAGAAGAACTTCAGTATTTCTATAACTATAAGGATGCACTTGACTGGCTTCTTAATTCTTAAATGAGGGCCTTTTCAAAGGAGAAATTAGTGAGCCTGCAGTTACATGGGCAAGAAAGAAGCCAATGCTGAAACAGGAAGGGAAGTTCAAAAACTGGGTAAGATTAAATGGTTTAAATGAGGTAATTAACTACTAGAACAACTTATCAAGAATACAGCAAATTTCCCATCAGCTGGAGTCTTTAAATCAAGGCTCAATGCCTTTCTAAAAATATATGCTGTAATGCAACCACAGCTTGCTTTGCTAGATTCAGAAATTGCTAGCTGATGTTTTATGGTCTGTGTTATGAGGGAGGTCAGACTGGATGATCTCTAGTGGTCCCTTCTGGCCTTCAAATTCAGTGAGAGAATGAAACCTGAGAAGTCACAAGGACCCCAGAGCACTTTCTATTTAGCTTACTGTTGCTACAAATCTATTTGGTAGCATCGTACGTAGTTTTTTTTTTCTGGTAAATGAATACTAGACAGATGCTCAATACTACAGTGATGGGATTAGACAAACAGAAATGAGAAATGTTACAGATGCACAATGTTACCCTTTTCAGCAGTGATGTTTTACAAAAATTGTGTAGGTTTTTCTATGAAAGATGGCCAGGTCTTTCCAGAACTATCATTCAGCGTATTTTGTTGCACAGCCTTAAAAAGTAATAATTTGGGGAGAAGTAATTCCTTTCTACAATGACTCAGCAATGCTGGTGGAGACAGGCAGATAGTCAAACACTGATCTTCACATCAACTTGCCAGTATCAACTCTGCAGTAAGCTCAGCAGATGAAGCAGTTAAACTAACAGGCAGTTTTACCCACAGTCCTAGCAGACCAGAAAAACTGCCCGCCTTTTCTGACCAAAGAGTAGACTTGGAGAGTCCTAGGTAGAGGTGGTTGGGCATTTCTCAACAAAATAGTTTTCCATCAAATACCAAATTTACTGAAGCCAAAACATTTTGTTTGAAGGTACAGTAGAACCTGTATCTGGATGGTTCAAAACCCACTTAATTCACAGTGGGTTGTTTAATTAAGGATGAGCTACTCAGTTGCCTGCCATGGTTTTTTTCTTAAAAAGGTGCTGCTACTTCAATCATGTGCGGGCCCAGTGTTGAGAGAGGCAGTCACACCAAGCCACTGGAGTACTTCAGCAATCTCACAGAGCTGTTTTTGTGGCTCTGCATACACCCAAGAGCTCTCACAACCCTTATTTTCACAGAGGAAAAGGAACCTAACCTATTGTACCGATTTCAGAGATTCTCAAGTTGAGGGTACCTTTGTGGTCCAAGCACTCACCTGAAATGTTGGAGCTCCAGGTTCAAGTCCCTACTCCAAAGAGTAATAAATTACTTATACCAAGTGGAACAGCTCCAAAAATACAGAGGCTCCCATGGAGAGAGACCCATAACAGAATATCTATCAAATGGGATGGGGAGAATGGAAAAGCAGGGAGGCACATGAAAGGTTTTTCACACTTGAGGTGACTGCTCTAACCACTGGAGGCTGTAGGGGATTCTACCCTATGCCCCAAAACCTTGCTTGTTCAACTCCAGGGGTATGCAATTCATTTCCAAAGCATGAATACAGAAATACAGAATGGTAGGCTTATTTGAATTTAAGCTTCTTTCAAATCCACTAGCACTATATGGCCCTTTTGCATAAAACTGTAATTGTAATGCTGCCCATGTATCTTCTGTTCAGGAATCAGAGAAAGAGTGTGATTGACTTTAAAAAGCTCTAATATATTTTTACAGGCCTTTTCTTTGAAAAAAGGACTATTTTCAAAGGAAACTTCATTTCTGCCACTAATGAACCACCTAGCAACAGCCATAATTATTTAAGAATTCTTGTGGGTGATATCTTTTATTGGTCCAACTGTTTGGTTGGTATAAACAACCATTTCTTTTTATAAAGAACTTGGCACACAAACTTTGCTCTTATAAATATTCGCTAGAAAGAACACCAAACTGTTCTTAGCAACTACCGTTTAAAACAGCCACTTGGTTGTCAAGACAAATAAAGAATCACATGCACTATTACATCAACCCATTCCAATATCTTCTAACATACAACTGTTAGTAATGTGCTGTAGAAAGAAAACATCATAGGCCAAATCCAGGTCTCTCAAAAATTTCCAGCAAGTATTTTCTGAGGCGGGGTATGTGCAAGGATCATGGAGAATGGTATTATTGCATAATATGAAGCATGGGACCAACAATTTCAGAAGTGACAAGAGATTTGGAATATCTCCAATCTGGGGTATCTGGTCTCAATCTCAGAAGACCCAGATCTCCTAAAAGCATAGAGTACTCAGCCCATGAAAATCAGCCAAAAATTAATACCTGCATGCCTACTCACACAACTTTTTTTTAAGAAGAAAGGTCTTGTCCAACCAGACCTCCAGCCATTATTGCACACAACAGTTTAGATTCAATCCTGAGTTCTACTGATTTCAGCTGTCAAAAGCTAGGGTTGCAAGGGCCTAGAAACACTGACCCAAAGGGAGGGCCCCACTGAGAAAGATGCCACATATGAATGGAGCAATGTAATTTCAAAAGTAGATGGCATTTGCCTGTGGATGAGAGTGTAAGTAGAGAAGGAAGTATGACTATAATTCTTAGAAAGCATCCACTGGGCAGCTTTAGCTACTGAGATTTATATGGAGCCTTAGCAACAACTTAGTGCACTGGAAGACTTTTCCTCCCATCATTCTGTGATGGGGAACTATTTCACTAATTAAAACCCTTAGTATAAGGCAAGTATGCTGATTTCGCTCCTAGTTATTCCTGGCTATTCCCAATTACAGGGGCTTTTAGCTTGTATATCCAAATGATGATAGCACATACAGGTTACATAGTTGCTCTGCTCGGCCCTTATGCAGCAGGAGTACATGTGCTATGTGCAGTACTGGGGATGAAGATGCTGCCTTGGTGCAATCAAGGATACCCAGGTAACAGTCATTCTATTGCATTAAGAGACCCTTTTTCGAGTAGAGGAAGGGTTGCCCAGATTCGGCCCCAGAAGCAAGAATGCCTGTTGTGTATAGTTTTCCTTGTCCCAACCTTAAGGATGTGGATGTGGGAGTTCAAAAAGCAAGATGTCAAGAGAAGCCATATTAA
>NW_017729028.1:4475920-4483526 GCF_001723915.1 Gavialis gangeticus | reverse complement strand
TCCACCCCTCCCTTATGCTATGGCTTGTGAAGATGTCTGAGGTGGTTGGATATCAGAAGTGAACTGCTGCTCCCAGTATGCAGTTCTCCACGGCCTGTAGCACAAGAAATACTGGAAGGCATTGTGTGGTGCCAAAATAGGAGAAGAATTTGCTGCAGTGTGTTTTTCAGTGAAGCCATATTAACTTCTACAGAATTAGACAAGTAATAAAATTTGAAGCCAAAATATTCTGATCGACTGCTATGGAAAGCATTTGGGTGCCACTTTAAAGCCAAGCAATTAGAATTAACTGAACATGAAAACAAGAGCTTTTTTCTGGTTAAAATGGCTCAAATCAATACAGGAATGGAAACAAAGACATACTGTCCCTTGCTCTTGGAACTCCCAACCTGAATGAAGATATACTTAATGTTTCAAGGATTGATCTTTATTGACCTGTTTAGCTCAGCTGGTAAGAGTGTGGTCCTAATAACACCGAGGTCACAGGTATGATCCCTGGTTGGACTAGATGATGTCTTGAGGTCCCTTCCAGCATTACTTCTCTATAAGATGCCTGCATGGTGTTTATTGCTTTTTTTTTTCTGTTAAAGTGCAGATTGTGCTCCTATCTAGCCACGCTCAATCACCATCTTGAACTCTCCATTTCCAAGAAATCAAAAATTATACAATGCCAAACTATTGTTATGTTTTTAAGTCATATTATGTTATAATTAGACTAAAAGTAGTGATACAAGGTGCAGCTTCTGAATGATCTTTTTCTGGACACTGCTGTTACAGTGTAGCTGCTGTGTCAAAGCTCCCTTCCCTATTAAGAGTCCCACTCTACTGTAAATCATGACCTCAGCTTCCCATAAAAAGAATCCAGATTTAAAAAAAAAAAAAATGTATTCTTGATTAGACATGCAAGTAAACTATATTTAATCCTGATTGGAGTTTGCCAGGAATATTAACAGTCAATTTAGTTTGTTTTTAAAACCAGCACATACTACAGGAAGGAACTCTAAAATACTCAGGAAGCAAACAAAAGAAGTTTAACACGTCTGTTGTTTCTGGAACATTTCTTTTTTAAAAAGTTGGATTAATACTTGTATTGTGCAAGAAGTAAACACTAGCAGCAAACAACCAGACTTCACTTGTCACATTCAAAGCCTAACAGAAGCAACCATCTGATTTTCACAACAGTCATGTGATGACAATGACCAATATTGATGTGCTTTGCTATGTCAAGAGTCAGAGAAAAGTAAAAGTACTGAACAGCAAATTAATGACAAAGCTAGCTCTGGAGTTTCAGAGACAGATTCCAAGATCTAGAAGCAGGTACTTGGTTATAATTATTATGAATTTCTTGTGGTAGCACCTAGGCGCCACAGGCGAAGATCAGGACGTGACTGCGTCCTGCACTAAAAACATGCCCCATTTTCTAAGTGTGTTTTATCCTCAACTCTTTGCAAAAGAAAGGTTATATATGTTTAGTGCAAGGGCCCCTAACTCTTGTCCTCATGGTGACATCTCACTATGTCAAGCTGAAATGGAAGATTTGCTAAAAAGGGCCCAGTGAACATGAAGGGCGACTTCTAATATATTGTCAAAAGCTAGTGGAAAAGGGAAATCAGGCATGTGCCAAAATGCTCATAATTCTTGCACAAACCAGAAGAGCTTGCTCCCCCCTCCTTCAAAATAAGCAGGGTGGCTCCTCTCAGAAGCGGGGGTGGGCAACCCAGCCTTACAGCAGCGCTGGCTCAGTGTAGAAACATCTGCTACGACAGGTTTCCCCTGGCAACCACAGATAAACTAGCAACTAATTGGGAAGGAAACCAAGCTTGCGCAGTTGCATCTTCACTGTTCATTGTTCAGTCACCCTTTCTGTAGAAGCAGCAGCAGCAAAAGCTGAAGCTTTGAAACGTGGGTGAGCAAGATAATTAAATCTCTCTTTTGTCCGTCTCCCAATGCAGACACCTTGGTAGTTCTGAGTAATCCAAGCCAATCATAATGGCAGAGAAGTAGCAGCCACTGTCTGGGATCAGTTGCTAAGAACTAAGAGTTGAAAGGAAGGGGACACTTCACTATTAACACCATTATTTTTAAGCTGCATCAACCTCAAAAAAAGGGACCAAAAATAGGCAAAAAATCAACATGAATCAGGGGGGTGGTAGTTCCTTAACTACAAGAATGAGGCTCACAGCAGTCTTGGTGAAAAGGAGCTGGTGATACTAGGGCAGCAAATACAGCTATGCTTCTGAAAGACAGGAAGCACAAACAGGACCAAGGACTCACTGAGGGGAGGAAGTGGGACCTGTAAGTATGCGTTTTTCGTGAGGTCTGGTTTGTATTTTAAGCCAGCTCCTTAACAGGTGTAAAACTAACACAGCTCCAGATTCCAACAGTCTTATGCTGCTTTACAGCTGCTAAGCATCTCTCTCACTAGTTAGCAGGCACACATGCGAGCACGGGAGTCTAAGATTCCTAAAAAGGTCACCCAAAGCTACAGGAATGAGGGCTACGGTTGGCAACGGCACTCATCCGGGCCAATGGAGGTACCCATCACAAAAGTGAAACTCATCTGTGCAACGAACTCCAGGGACTTGTCAAGGACCGTGGAAGAAAAGCACCTGATGTACAAATGGACCACCTCAAACCCTCCACTTCCTTGACCTTACTTTCACTAGTATATGTATAAAAAAACCCCCACTGTATAGATAACATATTTAAAATGTTCAAATATTTTTCACCATGAGGAAAGGAAAGAAGACCAACCCACTAATCTCAAAATGTTAATCAAGTCACAATATGCACTTCTACGAGGTACTCAGACCGGCACACTATAAAAATCTGAATAGATGAGGAAAATGTAAATAAACATTCAATAGGATCTTAGCCTGAGGACATATTTTGAATAGTGGAACAGGTTACTTTCTAAACCCCTACCAGAGACAAGGGAATGCATCTTAGCTTGTATTAACTGGCTAAGTAACAGTAAAGGGGCCTCAACATGATTTATTACAGATATCTTAAAACAGGGGTGTCAAAATTCATCCCCGCCCCCTGGATCGGATGAGTGGCACAAGGATGGTCTACAGGATGGATCAAAGCCATGGACTCCTGCCCTTCCCTCTCTCACCTCTCAACAGACACAACCCGTACATTGTGCAGATGCCAGAGCAGCTGCAACAGGTGCCACATGCCCAACCAGCATGGATCCGGACTGGCTGTTCACAGGCACCATGCTGCATGTGGTGCCCACCCCAGCCACACTGCCCAAGGCACCTGCTCTGGAAACTGTGCTGTACATAGCACCTGCTCCAGCTGGTCTGGGACCCACCCTGCACATGGTGTTTGCAGATGCCATATGCAAGGTAGGTCCCCAACTGGCTGGAGCATGTGCCTGCACCTGGTGCACTCCTGGAGTCTCTGGAACAGGCACTGCATGCTGTTTGCGTCTCAGGTCCTGCTTGTGGGGCTGGTTTGACGTGCCATGCCCTGTGTGGGTCTGCTTAGACCCAGAGGCAGCAACAGGGGACAAATAGTGGGGCTCCACAAGTTAGATCTGGCCTGCGGGCTGTATGTTTGACCCCTGTCCTCAAAATTACAATTGGCTATGCTGTGAGTGAAATACTACCCCTGGTGAAGCCAACTGGAGTCTAGAGGTTCAGAATTTTCTGTCCAACCTATTCTAGAAGATGCTTTTTATGCAACAGGAAGGCAACCCTGGAGAAAGGACTAAGTTATTAATGCAAGCGTTCTGGCCCTGCTGGTTTCTTACATCTGAATCTCAAGACAAAAAAAAAAAAATCAATGCCGTTGATCTGTTATGTGCACACACACGCACACACACACACACACAGTTTACAAATGACATAAGAATTATGATATTTGTTAAGAATATCCTCTAGGCTTTCCATCTGTGGATGACTTAATTGTTTCCCCAACTAAATTAGGAAAGTACACCGTAGTGAAGACTTGCTACCCTATAAATTCTTGCTACCAGTAATTTTCACTAGGAAAGTATCTCACTAAAAATGGCATTACAGTATTTTTTTAAAAATCTAACATTTGACTGGTCCAAAATCTGCACATAACATTATGCATTTTTATGTTTTAAAATGGTAACAGCTGAGATCTGGTTTTAGCTTCTAGGAAGACTGAATGGATAGCTTTCCCATGGACCAACTTTCAAAAGATTAATTAACAGCAGATATTCTTCCCCCCTTTCCGGCTCACTGGATGTGTGTCTGTGGCTCAGATCACTACACAGCAATAGAAGCATTCCCCAGGGACTTAAAGGGAGCTCCCAGTATTGTATGTGTATTAACACTCATATTGATAAATCCCATAATGGAGTATTGTAATAATAGCCAAAAATTATGATGGGAAATTGTAAATGTCTTTATGCCTTATCAGCAGAGTAGTGGCAAATCTACAGAGTAGTGGCAAATCTGTTCCACTCAATTCACTAGCAACTCTGCCTGTAATCAAAAGAAAACAGTGCCCCCATTTTACCTTTCTTAATAGCAATGTTGTGCTATTGTGTAAGAGTTTGGAGGAGATAATCCCGTTCAAGATCTTAACAACTGAACTTGCAGGGTCACAGAGGGGGTGAAGATTTCTCAATCCTATATTTCTGTTGGTGCAAATCTGCACATTGATCTAAATTCTGCTTACAGACCAACAGTGCTTCACTGAAAGATTTATTTCTAAGTAAAACAGATTTCTCTTTGTCTGTAGATTAGAAAGTGGTCCCAGGTCTAACAGAACAAAACTGTTAAAAAGGTAGCATTTCACAATTTTGTCCAATATGGAAAAATAAAATGTTTTGGCACTGAAAATTTCATCAAGTTTACTTCATACTACTTGAACAAAAAAACGGAGCTCCTCTCCTCCCCCCCTCCCCAAACACATTTTTAGCAAACCACTGCATGAAATATTAGGAAAAATACAAAAATAAATACAAACAGAAAAAAAAAAGCAAAAGCAAACCCACACTCAGTCAGAACATTTCTCTGGTGCAATTTCACTGATGCTAGCAGAGTTCCAGTGGATCAGCTGATTCATAGGGTATTTAAAGCTTTATCCAAATCCTGAAGTTTATAGGAATAGCTCCACTGATTACAACAGACTTTGGATTTGACCCACTGTAGTCTTCAACATCATTTGTCAAACTATAAAGCCAACAGAATAAAAATGTGTGTACAAGGCTGAATTTCTAGATCTGGCAAACAATTTCAGTCTGTGCTTAGGAGGATTTGGCTCTACCTCAGTTCTAACCCAATTACTAAAAACAAGAGTAATAGTATTTTCCTATTTCAGAGAGTGTTTGTGAGGATGCTATCACCAATTACATTAAAGAAAATCCTTTTTCTGATTTAGGGAATATAATTTTTTAAAAATTCTCAACTGAATCTTGCATATCTACCTTAGGGGCAACAAAGAGTGGTTTTCAATTAAGCCAATTTAAAATACACTTTTGCATGCTTAATCAAACCCTCCCTACATAAACAGACAATGAAGAAATTCTTGGGTTTTTTTTAATTGGATGGACACACTGTCTGTGCCAGTCTGCTTGTATGAATGTGCTCGCTCTCTCTCTCTCTCTCTCACACTACCCCCACCCCATATTAAAATCCTACAGCGACAAACAAAACTCTTGGGCTTGAGGTTATATCTTTTATTAGATAGTAACAACTAAATAGTAGCAAAAAAATTCTTTCTTTGCAAGCTTTCGGGTCCAACACACCTTTTGACAGGCTGAGGAGAATTCAAAGATTGTAAAAGTTCTCCCCAGTAGAAAATAAACTTCATTTTGCACAGGGGAGGTAAAAGGTGGAAGTTTTTTCCCCCAGGTTCCTCAAAGTCCTTCTGAGAGAGAGTTGCTCTGTGATATGCACATTGGGCAGAAAATTTCTTCTTTCTTGGTTAGCAATGCAGTTTATATTACTGTCACAGGGAGCAAGCAAAGGACAGACCCCGAGGGGCCAGGGGGAGACCCTGGGGGCCAGAACGCACCGGGGAAGGCAAGGAAAGAGAAAAAAAGACGAAAAATCTCTTACCTGTAGCCGGACCCGCGGTGAAACTGGAAGTGGCGGTGGGAACTGCACGGCTTGTTAGCTGCATTTTTTTTTAAATGCGGCCAGCTGAGGAGAGGAGCAGGAGAAGCCGGAGGGGAGGGATAAAAGGTGCCGCAGGCGAGGGAGCCGGGGGAAGACCCAGAAGTTCGCCAGCAGGAAGGTGTTCCCAAGAACCCCTACTGGGGGTAAGAGGAGTCAGGACTGTCTCCCACGGGGCAGAAGACCGCTTTGAAGTCCGTCGCGGGGAAGATGCTAGCGACAGCACAGAGAGAGAGGAGGACAACGCACCTCACCCAGACAGAGGACTCGAGGGAGAAGATCAAAGAGAGCAGGAGGAGGAGGTGGACGACGAGGATAACCCCCAAGGAACAGGGGAGATTGGCAGAGCCCGAGATGTCAAGCCAGGTGGGACCGGTACGGATTCAGGAAGGCTCCAGGAGAGACCCCAGGTGGGGAACAAAGAACCTAAGCAGCAGGAGGGGCTGCAGAAGACAGGCTCCAGCTGCATAGAGCTGCCCAGTGGGGGATGTAGAGGGGGCGTGACTAGAGGCACCACCGAGGGTCCAGTGAACACGCAGGCGGTCCGAAGAATGGAGGGGAGAACATGGTAGCCGTTAAGCTAAGGTGTACTCAGGGCAGGACCAGATGGAAACTCTAGGGACCTGGGGCTACTGGTATAGAATGGGTTGGGAGGTCAGGGACTAAGGGGCCAGGCTGGCCCACCTTATGTAGCCAGGAGCCTCCCTGGTATTGATATTGTTCCTTTTTGTTGTTTCTTTCTGTTTCCCACTTTTGGAGGTGTTGTGAGACCCAGCACATAGAGCCCTAGTGTTGGCTCAATTAAAAGAAGGGTGCAGTCTTAAGGGAAGCTAGACAGTCATGAGACCCAAAGGGTACAGTACAGATTTTGTGTTAAGTTGGTCTTAGTATGTATCCATGGGAGAGCACAGGACACCAGTCAGAGGTCGGGCCAAAAGACATCAGCAACTCATCGAGGCTGGGTATTAGGGCGAGGTATAGGGGAGGTTAGAGCCTTGTGGAAGATTGCTGTCCAGAGGTCCCAGACGCTTGAGAACCCCAGTAGTCGGACCCCACCACTGAAGGAATACCCAAAGTCATGGCAGGCGAGATTGGGGAAGAGACTACCCTGAGGCGGGACATCCGTTCAGCGAGACCACAGGGATGGATCAACAGACAGTCCTATACATCCAAAGCCACGTGGCATGTGACCAGATGATCGAAGCCCGACGGGTACAATTACTAAGCTACTTGGGGGAAAAACTTTTAAAATCTTTTAATTCTCCTCAGCCTGATAAAGGATGTTTGGACCCAAAAGCTTGCAAATAAAGAAATATTTTTGCAGATATCTAATTGATCTAATAAAAGTAGGGGTGCACCGGTAGAGATTTTGGGCGCTGATACCGAAAGCCAATTTTTAAGGAGGCATATCGGCCAATACCACTCTGATTTCCAATACAGCCGCGTGCAGCTGGTAAGTCTGTTGTGGTGGAAGGGGGGTGGGGCATGGAAAGGGGGGATGTGGG
>NW_017729028.1:4474497-4475733 GCF_001723915.1 Gavialis gangeticus | reverse complement strand
TACTGAGCATGCTCTAGGAGGACACAGGAGGGAGGAAGGGGGGGGGGCGTGTGCCCCTGGATCTTCATGGGACATGGGCAAGGTGCCCACAGCTGTGGGCTGGGGCCAAGGCTACACAGGGTTCTTCCCCACGGGGGGGAGAAGGGGTTGCAGCCACTCCAAATTTTGCTGTAGCCCCCCCATAACCTCCTCCCCAGGGCCGCTGCTGCCTGCCCTGTCTCTTTCTTAGACCTGAATCCTATAATGTTGACTTCAAACAGACTCATTGGTATGTTACTTCCAGATGTCAACACTCACTGCAGCTGTTTATATGATGTGCTTATTTCCTTGTTTGAAATGTTATTAAAACAAACATCCACACATTGTTTTTCTCTTCCCCAGACACTGTTCGTTGTTAACAACACTCACGTAGCTTATTAACTTATGAAGTATTTCCAAAACAAATACCAAAATACTGTAATACCACAAAAAGCAGAAAATATTTTACTTCTAATTAACATTTCAAAACATATAAACATTGCAATGAGCTCTTCTTCTGAAGCCTTACTCCTAACATTGGGAAAAAGCAGAAGACAAGGAAGACTTTCAAATTAAATTGCATGGCAGGGCATGAATATTAACTGACGTTAGAATTCCAGGAGCAAGCTTTAGGACACAGTGGGCACACCCACACGAGACGTTTACTGGGCAATAGCCTAACAACACTGCGCAGTAGTATGCTGGGCAAAAACCGTGCTAATACGCTGCTTTGTAGTAAGTGCCACAAAAAACCCCCCAACAAAACTGTGCATCATCACTACTGCACAGTAACTATAGTTACAGTGCATTTAGTTAGTACTTCATTAAGCAAATACTAAACTAAATGTGCAGTAACTACTGTGCATTAATGAACATGTAGACATGCCCAATGCTGAAAATACGCTGGTGCTACCAGTGCTTACATTGTTGCTAGTGCAGGTAAAAGTGACCAACTGCTGGAAAATGGAATACAAAAATCTCCTGTGTTGATACAGTCTGGACTGGGCATTGGAAGACAAAGTTGATGAGATCTAGTTTCATAGATTTCATAGACATTAGGGCTGGAAGGGACCTCGGAAGATCATCGAGTTTAGCCCCCTGCCCCAGAGGCAGGAAGTTAGCTGGGGTCATAGCATCCCAGAAAGATAAACATCCACATTTCTCTTGAAGGCATTCAAAGCTTGAACCACCTCTGGCAGCAGGCTATTCCAGACCTTG
>NW_017729028.1:4471265-4474486 GCF_001723915.1 Gavialis gangeticus | reverse complement strand
ACAGTAGTTCCATTATATCACATCACAGGCCTGAATTACATAACCTCTCTAGTACAATTTCTCCATCTGTAAAACAGGGATAGCTCCTGACCTGCACCACAGTGACTAAGAGGATTAAACATGTAGATTTCTGTATAGCACTTGAAGATGACCCCTGCTAAGTAATGGATTTAAACCCTACAGTATCCACACTTTATGCATTTCCCCCTGTTATCCAAAGCACATATTTTGGCAATATGGTAGGATTGATGAAGATTTGCTAGAAAGTTTTGGCTGTTAATTATTTGTTGAAATTAACATTCAATGTGTGGGGCACTTTGTCATTCACAATAGAGTGCATGGTATCTACTCCAGAGGACCCACTGACTTAAAGAACCGCAAAGGAAGTAGTGGTGGCATGAAGACTATAAAAAAGTTCTGTAAATAAAGAATAAAGTGGTCAAAGAAGCAGATGCCCACAAACTGTTCCTTAAGCACTTCCTTTAGACCATCATTCTTGTGGGCAAATACATAACTAGAAACCGAGTTTAAATGGACAAGGGATATTACTGTTCAGTTCAAAGGCTCTAATAGCAGCACTAGCAAATTAAGGAAACCATATTTTGCAAAAAACCTGTCACTTTTCGATTTAATCATCTTGTGTAAAAAACAGTTAGTCACACACCCTCTCCTTCTCACACCATGAACAAACCAGTAGGAAGAGCACAGAATTCTCCGCCCCCAATTCATACACAGGGCATAGGTAGCTCTGCAGCCTTTTCAGGGAGAGGATTCCTCACTTTAATATGGGGCATAATCCTGACAGGTTCCACCTCATAAGGATTGGTGACTTTGGCTGCATGTGACGACCCCTCCCTATTTCCTCCTACACACACTGGCAAATCTCTAGCTTACTCCCACTCACTATACAAGGTCTAGCTCTAGTAAGATTCACGGTACCCCCATATACCCACTCAGAACATAAGGATGTGGCAGCAATACTACAGTTTCAGTACTTAGGCATCTTTCAAGTGAATTCTTCTCTGCAGAAGGGCTGTAGAAAAGCCTGCTCCTGATTTTGAGAAAATGTGTCTAGTAAGAAGCAAACTAACCAGAGTACAGAAGATGCACTGGCATTGCGCTATTGTCGTCATCTGTTCCACAGGATACTCGCCAAGACAGAGTTTACAGGACACCAAAGGGTCAAGTACCAAGTCCCAGGTAGGCCTATATCTTGCTGTAGTCATTGCAGCGCAGTCTGAAACAAATAAAAAGTGCAAAATTAAAACACTTCATCTGTTTCCATTTGCTGTAAAGCTTTGTACATCTGTGCACTGCAGTTTTTGTTTTCAATTGCCACTGCTGTCTACCAGCTCTTAGGAAGGAAACACAGTACATCATTATTACCATTTAGATGCATCTACAATAGGTTAGGTAGCCCCTACCTGATGAAACACCTGATATACAGAGTGTGGAAAAAAGGGGTGTAATATACAAGCAGAGTGATAAAACAACTGGCAAGAAAACCTCCCACAAGCTACAGATTTTTCTTTAAAGCAAGGATTAATATGTGGCCTTCAGTCTCCCATTCAGTTGTCACTTCCCAATTGCTCTGGTTCTAGCAGCAACTGGGGTCTCTCAGTTCCTTCTTCCTCACACTACTCCAGGGATTGGGGCAAGACAAAGTGCCAGAGCTCATGATGCTGGGGGAGCCCATGCTCAGGGAACTGCGAGTGGGGTCCAGGCACAGCAGCTGTGTGGCATGATACAGCAGGGGTCTTGTGGGCTCATGCCATGATGGCCCAAAAGCATGTCGACAGCTCTGGCCTAAAGTTACAAAATAAAGCTTTTTTACCCCTCCTTGCTCATAATTCTACACACCTGTCCATCTTACACACTAATAACCACCTTCCTTATATCCACATTATATCCTTTGTTCCTTGTAAGTGCTAAATCCAATTTTTTTTTTAAACCTGAAACACATCCAACCCAATCCAAAGCTCACTGAAGTCAACTGTGGGTTTTGTCACCTGCCAGATTACAAGTTGCCCATCCTGAAGTGCTCAGTATTCAATGTGTTCTTTCCTAAACATGCACTGCATGGTGTTAACCAATATTTACTTATATTGTTGTTCCTACAAGCAGACACAGGCTGATCACATCACATTTAATTTTATAATGTGATGAATACTGAAAAGAACATAACTAAAATGTGCTATTCTTCAGCTATGCCCCAACATTCATTAGCGCCATGCTGCGCCATCAAGATTTAATGAGATGAGAAAGCAAAGCATGGTATCACTGGGATCCTGGACATCTGACAACCAGACTTCCTCATTAGTCTTCTCTATACATGTTGAACAAGAGGGAATAACAAGACAGAATCCTGTAAAAAAAACCTTAAGAGAAGGATCTGGGTTTCTCATACAATTGCCCATCACAATCCAGGAAAAAGTAAAGAAAAGAAAAAATCCAGACTTTACCACAAAAAGGAAATGAATCAAACACCTCCAGTGTTTGTTGATCCATACAATGCCATGGCTGAAAACCTAACTGCCTGGGTTCAAAGACTTGAAGGCTCCAGTTTATACTTTATGCCATTAATACCTTTCAAAACATAGGACATCCATAAAAAAGGGTGATGTTAAGGGAAAGATCTGCATCAGAAAATTGTTTTCAGGGTCTACATTAATTCCTTCCAAGTCATGCATTGTTTTCAGTCCCTTGCTTCCACCCTAGGAGATGCAGGCTGAGTACAGACTGTCAAAAAACCTGAGGCTGAACTGATTCAGTTTTTGCAGATTAGTCTAAGCGGTGTAGACTGAACTGATAAGCAAGAGAACAAACATTCACTTTTGATTCCAAGAAATGCAGCCACGTGTCTGCAGTGGCCCAGGACACAAGCTGGGGGGGTACTAAAGCACACCTCCCTGCTCAGCTAGACCAGACACTTTGGCCAAAGTTAGCCCACCCTCCGGGGGGGGAGGGAAGGAGGGGAGGTCAGGGGGGGCGCAGGGCAAGGCGGGGCAGTTTGAGGGGAGATACAAAGCATCATGGGACATTGGGAACTGTGAGTTAACTTGAATTTGGAGAGGATCTGGGACAGAATTTCAATAACCAATTTAGATGATATTGGTTTAAGTCTAATACTACATCCAGATTTATCTTAAACCCCTTTTGGCCACTTTGTGTACTGAACTTGTGTTGTGTTACAGATCTGAACTGGTTTCCAATCACTTATA
>NW_017729028.1:4469534-4471254 GCF_001723915.1 Gavialis gangeticus | reverse complement strand
TGTGTTACAGATCTGAACTGGTTTCCAATCACTTATACTGGTTTGTGTGCAATTTTAATCCCTAGCCACACAGTCATCCCCAAAATGGCCATCTCCAATGGCTTTTTTCTGCCAGGAAGTACAAAGATAGAATTTCCCTCATGATGCGTGTGCATTCTGTGAAGTTGCAACAAGTCTCAGAAGCTGGGAAAAAAGAACAAAATCAAGATTATAGCTTCCCACAAAGTATGATGCAAAGACTTAGAGATAAATTCAGGTAGAAGACAGTTTTTTGTCACATACAATGGACCTATGAGCCACATCCAGATGAGCGTGGACATTTATTTCCCTGGGGACAAACAGAAGTGGCATACCTTGTACACTGCTACTTGTCCCCAAGGAATGCCTGTGCCATGCGTGCTCTGGCATGCAGCAGGTTACCCCGGGTGGGGTAGAGGAGTCTGGGACCAGCAGCTGTGCTGCCCCCAGCCACCTTACCTGGGGTCCTTGGGGAGCTGCAGCTGTGGCTCCTGAAGCTGGGAGCATGGCTGGTAGCTGAATTGTGCCTCCAGCTGGCCATACTCCTGTTTTGGACAGTGCATGCTGCCACCACCCCATTTTTGGCATGATTTTGGGGTTTTTTGACCCCAGGAGATCCCAGGATCAGAAAAAGTGGGGGTTTTGTTTGTTTGTTTGGGTTTTTTGCAAGGTAGCAACATGGGGAATGCCTGCATGTGCGGTGTGTGGCGCTGCAGAGGGGCCTATGGCACCACAGACCGCAAGCCCATGCTCATCGGGATGCAGCCACAGAGTTCAATAAAAAGAGTTCACAACTAAAGTACAAGAGCAAATTTGATGACTCAATACTTAGACTCCCACCTGGGGATCCCTCCTTCCCCACTCTGAACTTTTTATCTTAGGCCTCTCTCTCTTAAAGAAACTTAACAATCAAATTATTGGAAAATGTCCTTTAAAACAGATATCCAGACAAAAAAGCGGCATCCCATCATATTAATTTCGAAATGAAAACTAATATAATCATACAAAGGAGGAAGAAAGATTTAACAAATCTCATTTTCAGAGATGTTCTAGTTCACTAACTGAAAATTCACACAACTCAACTGAGTACTGCTTCAAAATAAATAGATTAATGTCCTGATTAAAGGAAGTAGTCCTGCAAGACTGCACAACATAAAGGCTCAGAGTTACAACCCCTGAGATGTATTGTACAATCTTGGCACGTTTTCCTCTAGTATCCTGAAATTTGCACCTGCACCCAGCCTAAATTTTGAAGCACTGTAGGTTGCTTTGTTACTGTTCATTTCCATTGTTTGTATTTCAGGACTTAAACAACAAAAGCCATTTTCCTCACTGTAAACCCTGATCTGCTTGACATGATTTACATCTACATACAGTTCTATGAAGTACTGGCACCTCTAATTATCAACCCCCATCAGACACTTCTGTGCTTGCATTAGTACCACATACTAATGTACTTCAGCAGGTGTGTTCAGTCTATTGTGCATTATGATGTGCTGTCTGTAACAACAGGGAGAATAAAGTAGGAGATAGCTGACCATGGGGGAGATGCAGATGAAGTAGACAGAAACTTTTATATAGCATAGGCAAAATACTACTGGCTGTTTTGAGACTGCCAGCCTTGGGTGAAGAACTGGTACTCATGCAATTCAAACTGAGATCACAAAACACAGTAGAACAATCCATGCAACCCCCCCCCCCC
>NW_017729028.1:4457738-4469444 GCF_001723915.1 Gavialis gangeticus | reverse complement strand
CCAAAAAAAAACAAAACAAAACAAAACAAAACAAAAAATTTAAGCACATTAAAGTTTGTTACCAAGCATCACCGGGAAGAACTTCATCTTCTATCCCATGCTCCCACATTTGCCTGCTGTCCTTTTGTCTTCCCACACAGCTGTTAACAACTTATCTTGTACACTTACAACTGAACAAAATAACCTTTATCTCATCACCTCCTTTGGAAACACTCTTCCCTCACCTATTCCTTGTAGAATGAAGTCCGTCTCATGCAAACACCCAAAGGACCAGCAGAAATTGGTTGCCTGGTACAACTGCTATTTAATTGATGGCTTCTTGAACTCAGTGGGGATGTGGAGCTTCAGCAGAATATAATACAAAGTTCACATGGCAGAATGCGGTGGCTTCTAAAGGCTTCCTAAAAGCACCTTCAACAAACCCAACCTTCTAGTTTAAGACTACACAACCAAGAGCAGACTATGATAAACATTCAGTTCATTTGACTGAGAGGATACAAAACAAATACTTATTTCCTCTACCTTTTTACTGACATTTTTAGCTTAGGTTTGTTTACCAAGTCATCAGTTCTCAATATATTTCACAGTTTTTGTAACTTTACAAATGTTCATATGATATGGGATATGATTTAGTCTTCACATCCTTCTTTGTCTTCTGCAGTGTTCCAAAATGTTTATCTATTACAAACTGAATTACTGCCAAGTTTCTAACAAAATCATTTTGATTTTTATTATGGGACTCTGACATCTATCAGCTAGAAAAATAATCCATACCCAGGGGTAGTGTGAAACAAGAATAAAGACACTTGCCTAAAGTTCAGTGAAAAATGGGCATGAAATATATTCCAAATGCATGGTTATGTGTCTCTTGAGACGTTTGGGGTATTAAGTTCTTTAGAGAACAGACTGTACCTTCTTTACACTTGGCAGTATACTTTGAAAACTCCCAAGTAATTACATGATGATGTTTCAGCATTAAACACACACACACACCTTTCCTCCTTACAAAAAGCAGAAGCATTAGAGATGACATCTTCCATCAAGATCTGTTCATTAGATTGACATTTCCCAGGATCTAGCTATTATAAAATATTTAGTATTTCAAATATTATGCCCATGGCCTTTAGTGATGTACAGTGGACTATTTAGAACGCTGCTTACAATGAGGGCTACAAAAATGCAAGACGGGCCATCACAAACGAGACATCAAGAAACAAAATCAAGTCAGAAAGTATTTGTTGGTGCTCCCCTTGCAAAGAGAGTACCAATTCCTGCACTTATCTATAGTAAATAAGTATGCGTCTCATCAACTGGCCATCTGCTGCTCAGTCACTCAGAAATGGCAGGGTGAACTACAGTAGCTAAAAAAAGATACTACATTAGCAGCAAACTCTTACTGGGTGTAGCAGGATCCACACAGAGAAAATTTTATCTCACTATGTATTCAGACTGTTACAGATTTATTAAGAGTTCCCAAACTCATTGTTAGAAACATGAGTTCTCCACAGATATTCATGCAAAGTGAAAAAGAATTGGCCTCAAATTCGCACCCAAGTTCCACTACAGCCAACGGCAGTTTCATGCACAGACCCAAGTAGAATTTGGTCCACCTTTGGGCAATGAATTCATAAGCCATGATAACATAGGATTACCTTTTCTAGAAAGAGCCCCTACTGAAAGGAGGGGCCTGATATCAAATATATTCAGTAATCCAGCAGCTATTTATTTAGACCCGTCCTTATAATATACAAACTGAAATAATACCTAGGTTTTGTAACTATTACCCATATACCCCATGCATCTCTACCTGGAAAGGAAATCAATCCAAAAAGTGACTAACTGAATCTTTGGTGAGTATACTGAACAACAATATGTTTGTAGTGGAACAGGAAAAACTCTCATTCCATCCAATGTTTACCTTCATTATTTTTACACAAAGCTAATGATCCAATGCCACAAAGTGAAGATAAAGTGATTTGTAGTTGTAACACTTGTCACTTTTGCACTACAGATGCCACTTGTTATGTTAGAACAAATAATCGTTTTTATTCACTGCTAAAATAAAGCATAGCAAGATGCATCACTTTAGGCCTCAAAAAAGAGAGGGGTGGCAAATGACACAAGCAGGGGGAAAGGAAGAACAAGAATGCAGAGAGTTGCTTTGTTGTGTAAATCTAAAATTACCCGTACTTTAAAAAGGACTGAAGATAATCATCACTGTAGAGTCTAGATACAGCTGCAGTCAGTCAATTCAATGCTAACTTGCCATGTGACCAGCTGGAAGAACAAACATTGATTGCAAGGGATAGCTTGTGTTCTACCAAATGAGTGCATAAAACCAATGGCCCAATTTATCACCCGGCGCCTTATATAAAGCTCTAGTGGCAGCCAAATCTCAGATCCTTTTTCCAGGACTGAATTTCTCCAAATGCAAAAAGTAAAACATAAATCAAATGGATGAATGGAGGTAGTGCTCCATCTTTTTCTAGGTCAATTTGCTAAACTAGGTTTCCTACAGGGCCTTACCTAATCCCTGTGGGTGTTTCAAGTGAACCGTTTGTTGGTCTTTTATCTAAAGAAGAGGTCACCTGTAGGCCTCATCTTGAGTCTTCCTAAAACAGTAGGGAAGTAAGATTATTCTTGTTCTAGAAAAGGGGAACTGAAGCAGAAGAGATATGAGTGACTAGAGATGGAGATGGATGCCATAGAAGCCTGCACACTTTTGAAAGTTCCACTAGGTACTTTTCTGCATCTTTAGAGACCTAACTGCATAGAAATACTAAAATGACTTCTGAGGTCACCAGGCAGTGTTAGTCTTTGAAGTGCCTAGTGTGTAAACTGTTTCTAACAAGTAAAACCCTGATTCTGTCAACCAAAAACACTACAGGAATGCAAAATATCTTAGCATGATGCCTTAAGCACTTACAAAGACCCATGGGCTCCAAGCCTGTCATCTGGTGGAAAGCTAATTAGGCACAAGTATCATGCAGGTCACTTCCTTAAAGGAGTCATCTCACCCTGCAGCTCCACTTGACACTACTTATTAACAGCACCCCACAACTTCTGCTGGAGGGAACACCTCACTCACTTAAACAGAATCAGCATTAAATCCTTAAAAAATGTTCTCATCGTTGCTGTTCCTTTTTATGAAAACAGCTCCTGCTACAGTAATCCAGACCTTAATTCTCTCAAGGGCAGATTATGGTCATGCCTCTACAAGATACTACCTCTTCAATACTCCAGACATTACTGCGAGGCATTCCCACTCTGTGACCCGCACTGACCGCTGACTGATTTGAGTGAAGTTTGAAGTAATAGTTTTGAACTTCCCTACATTTAAAAATGGCCACTTCGTTCTTGCTATGCTTCTATGCCAGATTTAATCAATCACTCAGGGTGCCCAAATTCACAAGCAACTCGTTTAGTGTAAGGAGGCTGATGGCAGGTGCTTTTAAGTGAAGGTCCTTGGACTCCTCTTTAGTTTACCAGAACCTGGATGTAATGCTGTTATCATCTGTTTTTCCAAACTTTTCCAGGGATTTTAAGCAGAGTTGTTTTGTTGGGATATCTAGGACTGCCCTTTGGGAAACACAACCAACCTGCAACTTTTTATTATTCTTATTTATCATAGAAAAATCAGCATTGGGAGGGACCACAGGAGGTCATGTAGTCCAACCCCCTGCTCAAAGCACAACCAGCCCCAACTAGATCATCCCAGCCAAGGCTATGTCTACCCAGATCTTAAAAACCACCAAAGATGGAGATTCCACAACCTCTCTGAGTAACTTGTTCCAATGATTTACTACCCTCCTAGTGAGAAATATAATTTCATTTAAACAGAAGAAATTTGTTTAAAACAAATAATTTTGATGAAATTAAATTTTTAGTGAAAAAAAATTTTTAATTAGGATTTTAGTGCAAAGCTTCCACATTATCTGTGGAACTATGCAAGTGCCCTCCATTGAAGAAAAAAGGGAAGGGAAGAGGAAGAGGAGGAGAAGATGAAGACATTATGAAAACAGATGAGAAAGATAAAATCAACACTTATGGGTAAAATACCTTACAACACTACTCTATAGCTCTGATAGTTATATTATACACACATGCACACACACGATGATGTTAAAGCAGTGGTTCTCAACCATATGGACTCAAGGCACCCCACACTGATCTTGAGTCATGACTCCATAGTTTTTGTGATTTCAGTGGCATTCCATTTCAGAAACTAAATTTAAACACTACAGCACTTACCCCTTGCACAGAGCCTGGGAAGTAGGGGGTTAGGCATCATCCAGGCAGGAACAAGCCTAAGCTTGTATTTTTCTGCTTATGTCTTGCTGTTGGGGCACCCCTCAAAGGATCTGGCAGCACTCCCAGCATACCCAGCCCAGCATCAGGGCTCCAGTCCCACAGCAGTTCCCTGCCACCCATTTAAGATGCAATATTTTGTAAAGTAACTTTGTAGCTGGTTTACTATTTTATTGCACCATTAATGCCCTGAACTTGTTGCCAGATTAACTAGTTAATCATATTTTAAGTCTAATGTCTGTCTGGGGCCTGAAGTTTCACACTGCCTACAAGAGATCCATTCTTAGACAAAAAGCAGCTTGCTCAGGCAGAACTTAGGCAAGATTGGAGGGATACTGAGTTTAAAAAAAAAAAAAGAAAAAAAAAGAGGAGGAGGACCTAAGGTACCAATCTCTACCTCCTACTGAAGGTCTGCAGCCCATATTTGTCCAAGGATGAAGTTTCAGTGTCCTGTATGCCTTGTAACCTGATTGCCCAGGCTCAGTGGCATCAGTATTTTAAAATGTCTTCTTCCATGTGCACTTTGCTGGAAATCTTCATCCATTCCTCCCAAATGAAAGCCTAGCTATGGTGACTATGCATCTACCACCTCCAGGCTGCATTACTGCAACTCAGTAATGAACTATACTGTTGTATTCAATATGTATGCTATAGTAATGAACAGGGACATAAAGAAAGATGGGCAGCCTCATTCTTTCCTGTGGTTCAGGCCACCATGAACTCATCAGGTCCATGCTAAAATGCCTCCACTAACTCCTAGCTAACTTATGATGCCAATTTAATTGATTCTAACCCTCAAAAACAATTAATAGTTCAAAACCTTGCGATCTTCTAATTATAAACCTTTCTGGTCGCTTTGGTCTTCCAGGCTTTCTAACATACATTGTCCCAGAGGGTGCAAGAGTCACAGACATAATATCCTCAGTTAAGGGGATGCAGCTATGGAACAATTTTCCAGAAAAGATAAGGCAAATTCAGTCTAACAAATACTACAAAACCATTTGTAAAATGCAAGAACACAACGTGCAATGCTGATGATCCATTTGTATAAATACTTTCTCCCCCTCCCCCCCCAACAACAATAAACTACAAACTAATGGTTCTTTTCTTCAACAACAGCAAAGTTTGCAGTGGACAGCAAAAGATCTTAAAGATAATTCAAAATCAAAAGCACCACTGTAGATTTGATCCAACTATTCAGAGCATGGCACTGAATTAGCTTTCTGCTGAAAGGCAAATAGAATTAAAGTGAACTGATGTTAATCTTTTTTGAAGAAAAGTAGCTTATGAACAAACAACTCGACAAGTGCCCAGGCAACCATAAACAGCAACCTAGAGAGATTATTTTGAGCAAGAACAACAGCTTGTTAACTTCCACTTTCTGAACATTACAAAAACAAAGCATATACAATGAAACCAATTTTCCTTGTCGAGTGCAGTCAGGTTTTCTGTTTTTTTTACTGAAAGGTAGTTAGTTGCCAGGCCTCTACATTTATGGTATTTTCTGTAGTTTGTAGCCACTGTCTTGAACACACATTTGCATTCAAAGATGACAGCAGTGTACTACTCTGCACTCAAAAATGGCAGTAGAGGTGCTTTAACTAATGCTTGTTCAACGAGCTTTAGATAAGTGCCCCTGCTACCATTTTGAAGCGCAGGGATGCCGATACATGTGATGCTCTGGGCACTTTAATTAGAGTGGCTCTTGGAGCCTGTGTAAAAATGCCTTTAATTTAGGACAGAAGACAAATAAAGGACTTATAATCGTATCAAATTCTAGAAAGCTGGCACTGAGAAGGCATTTAGTTCTTGATAATGTACATCTACAATGGTGGCAGTGATTATGATGAGGGCACGTGTCCGAAAATATGGAGGGGAGGAATGGAGTGTCCCAGAGCTCCAATTTTAGTTGCTCCTTTGTTTGATTTAGGAGTTATAAAGTAAATTGCTCAGTTGAAATTCTAACTCTCTAACCTCCAATTTTTCTGCCTTCAACTTTCTTTTCTCCTTCCTCCTACTATTACTCCCTTTCCCTCTCCTTCCCCCCCCAGGAGCAGCTGAGCTGATGCCCTTTAAGTGGTGTTCATGCAGGATAGCAATAACCTAATAAGCAGCAGTTTAAAACCATAACATGGCAGTTTCCTCATCACTTCACACTTAAGAAAGGTAACTGCTGTTTCCACATAGCCCAAATAGCTCCAAGTTGGAGCTCTGTGGGTTTTCTCCCAGTTGGACAAAGGGGGACTACTTGGGAGACTTTAAACTATGCAAAAACAATTTCAAGGAACACAAAAGCAGCAGAGTTAAGTGCTGGAATCTAGCCTTGCTTCTGAACCTGAGTCACCTTGGGAAAGTCATGGAACTTCTTGGTTTCTCCATGCGCAAGCAGAGATCAAATCTTCACTACGGCATAGGAATAGGGTGAAATTTAATGCCTGAAAAGTGTTTCAAGAGCCTCAGATGAAAGAAAGTACATTAAGAAACCTGCACTTCTTGCATTTTCTGGGACTCAATGGCTGAGGTGAAGGTATTTATCATGCTTGGGGCAGTGAAACAGCTTCAGGTACTCCATAGTCTCCAACACTTCCTGCAAATGGACACTTATGTAGCTGAAAACAGCATTAACCAAAGGAAGCAGAAGTGCTGTTAATCTCTCTGCAATCCCCTTGTCCACTCAAAAAGGTTTTCCTCAGGTTTTTTGTGGGCTGCTGAATAACTGCAGTCAAAGTCCTAGCAGCACTTAAGAAAGGACACCTTTCTCACCCACTTAGCATCAGTCAAGTGCTCCTAGGCTGCTGCACCAATTCTGCCTCTTGGGGCGTCTGTACACGTGCAGGGAACGAGCTCCTATGCACTGGAAAGCCATGGGTCAGAGCAGACTCAATTAATCAGAGCGTGGCAATTAATGCCCTCCATCTGACTAGCGTCACATGCAGAGTCCCCTTGCTGAAAAATGGCAGCAGGGTGCTTTGAACTAAAGCTCATCCAATGAGTTCTAGTTCAAAGCACCACACCGCCATTTTTCAGCGTGGGGGACACTGATGCACATGATACTTGGGCGCTTTTAATTAGCATGGCTCACTAATTAAACTGCCCCCCACGTCATCTGGAGCACATGTAAAAATGCCCTTGGAGGTCAGAATTTAGTTCTCCTTGCTTTGCAGAATGGTCTGGCAGAATTTATTAAAGGATATTAAAGATGATATGAATTAGAAAAATGAGAAAAAGAGCAAGTCATTCATGTAATGGGGCTAACCAGAAAATTTTACCAAAACATCAGGGAAGGACTTAAAGGTAATATATCTCGCTTTCCATGCACATTTAGGGAACAAAAATATAAAAATACATTTAATAACTAACCATGCTAGCATAGTCTGAAATAATGGACTTTAAGCAGCTTCTCTCTGCTCCTGATGTTACTGTGCAGCCAATCCAGGGGTTAAGAGCTCCAGAAGTCACCTAAACTTACTAAGTAACAAGGGCCTTCCTTGCCAGTTCCCAAACCTAACACCCAAACCCTTACTCACTGGCTGTTTTTGCTTTCCCAAATGTCTCTTTCATCAGCAATCCAGGATAATCCTATGTGCCATCTGATACTTAACATAACAAAAATTAACTGCCCCCTCAAAAACTGTTCCTTCATCCTCTCAGCAATAGCTACAATTGCCTTCAGAAATTTCCAGCTTCCTAAGTTTGGAGACTCTGAATTCAAAACACACTGCTCACTCTCTCTTTCCACTTTTTATCCTCATAATACCTGAATCTTGGTGCATCACTATCTATACATAATCTCTGAAGGTGATCCTTTCCATCTCCATCCCCATACAAAGTGCTGCTGCTGATTCTCCCTCCTCTCCTCCCCCCAGCAAAACACAAACACACACACACACACACACACACACACACACACACACACACACACACACACACACACACACCCCCCATCACCCAAATCCCATTACCTCGTTACTGTGTCTCTAGTCTTCAGCACTGTGTTCTAATTTTTCAGCCTGACCTTAAATACTTTGACAATGGCTATTCAAAGTGGCTGAACAGGCAAGCACAGCTACTTAGCCCACTACACAGGTCAGGCTGCCCTATACTGGCCACATGGGGAAGGTCATGTCAAGTTGTCCTGCCAGGGCACTGTCCAAGAGGAATTTCTCTCCTGGGAATGGTTTTGTTAGCACACCAGTTTTGGTTTTAAGATGGGTATGGCTTAGGTCTCAGCCACAGCAACCAACTGAACAAACTGGTGCCTGTCCCCAAGTTTCCATTTGTACACTGCAGAATTATACGTTTTAATGAGTAACTGCTCTTGGTAAAGTACCTATGTCCTGATGCGAGAGTCATGCACTATATACTTGGTCAACTGAAATTACACATTATTCCTGGCAGAGAACAGAGCAGTCTTCCATATTTGAGATGTCTGTGAGACAGGTTAGTCAGGAAGATTACAGATTTATTGCAAGTTAAACATCATTATCTGAACAGTCTGAAGTTTGGCTGGTTTGGCATCCTCTCCCCTCTTTGACTTATCTAAAACAAGTTAGGTATTAAGCAGAGGCACTAAGACATGAAAGAAATACTTGACCTTCAGCCAACATCAGTGAGATGTTCTATACCTTGACTAGCATAGGCAACCAATACGATTAGACAAGGAGGAGCCAGAGATCACAACATTAGCCCTTAGACTGTGGGAGACCAAGTTCAAATTCTGCTAGAGATGGTGGGCAAACATCAAGTCACTTATAGTTTTGGGGTCTGTAGTTTCCCTATCAGCAAAATAAGAATAATAGGGCTTCCAAACCTCACGGGGCTGTCATGAAGATAAGTACATTGAAGACTGAGGTGCTCAGGCATGAGTCATAAGGGACATACTAGGAGAAAAGATACTGTAACAGCTTTAGACATTTATTTACTAGATTAAAGATTTCCTGAGCATAGTGGGAAGACAGGAAGCAATGTAACACAGTATTGTGTAGGGCCTTTACATAGAACAGCAGCAACAAGCCTAAAACTGAAGAGGCCAGAGGTGGCAAGTGTACAGAGAACAAAAAAGTGATGATAGAGGAAGGTATTGATCTAAGCATATTGCACTGAACTGCACTCTTCCTTCCAGTCCCCTGCCCTAAAAAACCTTGACAACACCAGAAGAGAAAAGGCATTTTCTCAAAAGATTAGGCTTCTTTTTGGTACATGTGTGCAAAGTGGGAAGATTTCAATAGGACCACACTGCCTGGCAATTAGGACCCAGGTCTCTTTCCCTTAAAAAGCAACAGGAGCCAGGTCTTAGTGTTGCTAGTTTCATTTGGTTATCCCCATCCCACCCAAGGATAAGTGTAATAAAATGGTACTTTCCTCAATCATGATAAATTCAGGACTGAATAAACTACTGGTTGTTATACATTTATATATGGTTTGTACTACTATGCCTTGCTGCAGGAAGGATAGGAATGGGGCCAGTTAGTTCTTTCCTTTTTGGCTTGGAGGTTATGTTTTTTGCTGATGATATTTAGGGCTTCTAAAGTATTCAAACATAACAGGACTTTTGTACCATCTGTTATTTTATTAGAGAAAATAATCAAAACAGCACAGAACAGATTATAAAGAGGTGTTTAACTGAAAGAATACAACATTGGCATTCTGTAAGGTAGTTAACGAGAAATATCTAAAAAAGCAAGAAAAATGCATTGTGGTATACTATGTCATAGGTTACCAGAGAACTAGATAAGCAGAAAGAAGGCATTGCACTCCTGTACACACAATTTCTTCTGTTAAAGAGGGGGCCTCTCAGATTTTGCTTATGACTCAGCGTATGACCTGCTGTTATCAGACTAATTCACTCTGATGTAGCACAGGGGTGCTCAAGCCGAGACCCAGGAGCCAGATCCAACCCACAGAGCTGCATCATCCAGCCCACCAGGCCCATGGGTCCAAAAATTTGACAGCGCAGGAGTGGTGGCTGCATTAAATTGCTGCTCCCCTGATGCCAGATTTCTGAACATATGGGGAAACAGTGGACTGAACAGCACAGCACAGCCCTACATGCTAGATCGGGTGTGTAGGGGCCCAGTGCAGGTGTGGGGGGCCAGAACAGTGCAGGGCCTAATCAGCATTCGTGAGATCTGACCCTGCAAAGGATCCAGCCTGCAGACCAGCCCAATGCCATTCATCTGACCCTTGTGACAGAGGCTGAGCTCCATTGCCTCATATGCTTAACTAAAGCAACAAGCTAATCAATTGCAACTGATCTGTGTTGCATCTAAGCCCTATGAGAGCAGGTAGATGAAAAAAACTTTTAAAGTCCTGGGAGATAATCATGATATGATGGCTACTAGCACAGGTATTAGGCTGGTCTTGTTCTGATGTGCAGTCCTATGCATAGCACATGCATATATTAATCCATACTTTCAATTTGCCTACTCTGCAATTCTAAGCAGCCAGAATACTGCAACCGAAACCCCAGGGTAGGTTTCCCATATTTCAGTGCTCACTTACTGGTAGAGAACATACCCTGAAAAGGATGCTGTGCGTGTCCTCCCTTGTGATTTATGATTAGCCATCTCCCAGCAGAGACACTAGAGCTGCAGCTATATTCCAGCAGTAATTCTAAGAGGGCTGATTCAAGCTTTAGATACAAAAATTTTTTTTAGCAGAGCTTAACGGTTGTGTCCCTCATCTCGGAAAGGATTTCTTAAAAAAATAAAATAAATAAATAACCTGTTGTTTGAAAAGGGAACAGTCCAAATGGAAAGACCCCACCAGGTTTTCTTCAGTAACCATAATGTGGTTTTGGAAGCACTGATTTTGCATCAGAGAATTATTACTACCACAATGAAACACCTGAACACTTTCCATTTAAACCTGGCCTAAATATTTAATAGCACTGGGAAGCACCATTGTACATCCTCCTATGACATGCCATGTACATGGAAGGATCCCACCCTAAGTTTCTCCTTAAAGGCCACCATGTGATAATGCCCACTACACACTTGCCAACTGCTAGGAAACAAAGTACCATATTTACTTGAATCTAAGTCAACCTGAATTTAAAGTGACCCTCAATAATTCTATTATATATATAGAAGATTTATAAATTTGCTATAATTTCCCTCTAATTAATTGCAGGGTTGTCTTAGATCCGCCCCCCTCCTGATGTTACAGCAGGGAAAGCAGTGGGTGGATAGGGGTCAGTTAGCCCTTGCCCCGTGTTCCCAACTTCTTCCCCCTGCAGCCTTCCTACCCTTCCTGCCACTGCCCACCCCCCACTCCAGCTCCCCACAACTTCCCCTCCCCTCTACTGCCCACAACCTCTGCTCCTCCCTCTCTGCTGCTCCCTGTATTCTCTGCCCCCTCCTAGCCCCTTACTGTCATACATGGCTTTGGCTGTTCCCT
>NW_017729028.1:4452156-4452738 GCF_001723915.1 Gavialis gangeticus | reverse complement strand
CCACAACCTCTGCTCCTCCCTCTCTGCTGCTCCCTGTATTCTCTGCCCCCTCCTAGCCCCTTACTGTCATACATGGCTTTGGCTGTTCCCTCCCAGAATACAGCACACGGAAGTACAGCCCTTGCTGGGCTAGCAGTGTTGGCACTGCTGACTGGCTGGGCAGGGGACAGGGTTTCCATGTGCTCTGGTTAGTCTTTCTGTAATGTTGCCTAGTGCCTCTGGTTGCTACACAGTAGATGAACAGTCAAGCTAGATATGTCAATATCATTGCAAACCCTCCCACAATGAATGCTCCAATCTGGGTCACCAATCATTTGAATCAAGCAGACAATCTTTACTCTCTGGGTTAGTCTCATGTAAGAGCAGACTTTTTTAAACAGTCAATTGAGAGTCCTGGAATGTTTTCCACTGTTTATAGCACAGAAATAGAAAAGATCATACAAATCACTTATTTTAAAATTTAAAGTAAACCTAAATAATGCCCCCCAAAACCATAGTTAAACAAAAACTTCAGTGGAAAACACCATCAGAACCCCTATTCAAAAATGTGGTTTAAGACACTCTAGCTTTTAAAAGAGATTG
>NW_017729028.1:4449897-4452145 GCF_001723915.1 Gavialis gangeticus | reverse complement strand
AAATGTGGTTTAAGACACTCTAGCTTTTAAAAGAGATTGCTTGCTGAATATTTTAGAAATTAGGAATCTTTCCAAAGTCAACTGCTGCTTTCTCAAATCAAACCAAACCTAAGCCACAGAGTCCTGCCCTCTCTTCAGCTTCTGGGAAGATCACAGATGAGGCTGTCCACTGAAGACCAAATTGAGTAATGTGGCAAAGCAAAAATCAGCTCTTAAGACACAGACCCTTATTTAAAGAAAATCCCCTGTACTGAGAAATGAATCTTTTTTGGTAAACTCTGTAATTATTGCTCTCTCCCATTTACTTTAATGACCACAATTTCCATAATATAAGGCACTATTGTGAAAGAGCAGCTATGTTGGCCCAGCCAACCATCTAAAAGTTAAATTTAGGACCTGGGGCTCAGAAGACATTCTAGAGGCTGCAAAGTAGACAGCTTGAATTACATTCTGCTGCTTAATATTAGCCTTTGTGGCTTGCTTTTTTAGATATTTCTAGTAACAAATGCAATCTGACTCGTGGCTCTTGGTTAACTTTATTCTACCTAGTAATTTAAGAAACTATTAATAGGAATTTCATTTCATATACTGCTGTCATTGTCTCTAGAGAAGGCCTATAAACATGAAAAAGGGTCATTTTTTGTCTGGTTGAAATTTAAGGAGACTGAAATAGTAAAATAGGGGCTCATAGAAGGAAGGGAGAAGCCCTATGAGGTGGTGATATAAATACCAGGTAAGAGAAAAAAATTCACATAAGGTGCATACAACCTGTAATTTTCTGGCATTTCAGTTCTCTCTCCATTGCCCTGTCTTATACCCAAATCATCTACTTACCTAGAATAAAGCAGTCTGCAGAACTAAACTGGACTGAGTGGCCACTGTTCCTCCCCCTCCACCCCAAGCCCTCCCCTGCCCAAGCTACAGGTAAGAAATTAATAAGGGAACTAAATATCAAAATAGTGCAAACACTAGTAAGAGGTATGGGAGGGTGAGCTTGGCTACTTACTCAACTGGATTTGCCCCACCAGACATCAGGAGATTAAAAGCAAAAATAGAACATACCCTGAAGATTGAAAACAAGAATCACCCACTATACAGGTATCTTGCAGTTTCCAGTAGACCAACAAAAAAACACCAAAAAAGAGAAAGAAAGATCACAGAAAAGTTCTTGCTACACAACACAGCCAAAAGATGAAACATGGATTGGCACATTTTTCTGTCACTGTCACAACTAGGAATGACCAGGGTGGGGAAGAGAAATAGTATAAAATATCAGAACATCTCGCTGCAGGACCAGAGCTTGATTGGCCAACATGGTGACGCTTGAGCCACTCCACGGGTCAGTAAAACTAAATTTCACATGCAAATTGAGGATATTCTTAACAATTGAAACATGGAGGAAACTTTCAGATTATTAAAAAACACACCTACTGGCCTGCCCACACATGGGGTTAACTATGCACCAACAAGGACCTAGGTATACGGATCAAACAACAGCATGTGCCCAGTTTTGGTCTCAAATTTAAACATGGTGATGGGACACAGAAAGAAGCACGGAAGCTACTACTTTTCCAGGAATAGGGGTGGAACAAACAGCTGGTCCCACCCTAGGAAGGAAGAGGAAGAGACAGGAGGGCAAAAGCCTGCTGCATACCTGGGACAGTGGCAGCTACAGCATCCCTACATGAAGTGCCTGAGGGAATTGATTTGTGGGGTGTAGAAATCATAGATTTGTGCGAGTTGGGTTGGGAGGAACCAAAGATTTACCATTCTAGGGTGAAGGGAGAATTATTCTATTGTAAATAAGTTCTTACACTGGTTCATTGCGGTAGTATCTGAGCATCCTCCAGCAGTGAATGAAGCAATGCAACTACCTATTAATCCTGCATGTTTTCAACTCACTCCCATTTTCTCCACTCAAGATTTGGGCCTATGGTGAAATATTTCATTTCAGTAAAGGTTGTTTCAGGGGATGCAATTGTAAAGGTACATATGTAATCGTGTCCAATAGAGAAGACAAAGCTGAGAAGCACGCCTTGCACCTGGTATGGAAGATGGCAAGGGTTGTGACCATGCAGTGAAATCCCACAAGAGTAAGGACGGTCTCAGGCTGGCACCTGAGAAATCTTCATATCCTGCACAGCTGGAGGGATCATACTGCATGTGGTAGAAACTTCCATTGCACTGGCACACCCAGTGTTGGTGACCAAAGTCATAGTTTCATAGTTTCTAGGGTCGGAAGGGACCT
>NW_017729028.1:4446884-4449886 GCF_001723915.1 Gavialis gangeticus | reverse complement strand
ACTAAATCCTCACTCACCCTAGGCCCAGGTGAGCCTCTCAAGTAAGTTTTTGCCGATTAAAAAACAAATCTGGACTGGCTACCCTGAAGATAAGGGCTGAGACTTTAAACTTGTCTAGATCACTTACCAATGTATGAGTAAACCCAGTACCCAGAACACGGCACAAAGGACAGAGATATGATGGGCTAAGTTTTATGGTCCTTCTGCCCGGTGATGCAGAGCTCTGAGGCAGCCATGTTCCCAGACTGTAGGGAAGGACTGGAGAGCAGCCATAGCCTCACACATCTCCTTTCCAAATGGTAAGCACTTGTGCTCTCCCACTGCTTTTGGTAAGGCTAAGAGGAGGGAGGCATGATAACGAGCCTGGATCATTTGGGGATGGGAGGGTAACCGAGGTGGATACAGGTGAGGAAGGCAGAAGATATTTTACTTGAGAGGGGCACAGTAGATTTAATGGATTCACATATTAAGTGAATATGGCTTGGAAACTTCACCCTCCAATCAGAATGGCAGTTTAAGCACTGCTGAAATGCATGCATTTGTTTTAGTTTAATAAAAAATCCCCACACAAATTCCCCATATCAGGTCAGGAAATGGATTAGTTATGCAAGCATTCTCATGTCGCTGCATGAGGATACCAACTATTGGAGGGACTGTTTAACAAAAGACCTGAATGAGCACCGAAATGCACAGCAACAGGTAAACAGTTTCTTTCCAGATGTACCTTCTCTCCTTTTCTCCCACCTAAGCACAAGACTCCTGCTGTTTCTTCCCCCACAAAGAAAAGCTTATGCTCTATGCTGCCTTTTCTCATCTACAACACAGAGGAACAGGGGAAGAAACCAGGCCGTGGAATCCTTAGTCCATTAAACTCTGGTCACCTTCACAAAAGATTGCTAGGTTACAAATGACTTTCCAAAAGGAACAATTCATTTTGCTACGATATTATCCAAAGCAGGGCCAAAACATAGCAAGGAACATCTCATTTCCTTTTGTTTCAGTCAAATGAATCAATACAACTATGCAAGGAGCTTGGATAGGATCTTTTTATAACTACTGTCTTCACTTCAGTATCAACTGAAGTGAAATGCAGCATATACAGTAAGTTACCCAACTCCCACACTTTCAGATACAATTGATGACTTTAGCTTCTACTTCTAGATTCATTCTCTTGAGAAAAGGGTACTAACCAACCCTGAGCTGAATGACCCTCTCCATTTCCTAGCATGGGGCAAGGGAGAGCTGTGTTTGTAATACGCACATCGATAGGCTTATTCCTCCAAAAACAATATGCTTTATTAACACAACCCCCCCCATTTATTTTTCTTCTTGTTAATCCGTAAGTATGTTTGTTTTAAATAATCAGTACCACCTGAATGAGCAAAATTCCAGCTCTCCCATGTTGTGACTGTTTCAATAAGGGCAGACCTCACCAATGTTTCATGAGTTTCACAGGCACCAGGTCCCTGAAATAAAGGGTGGGCCAGAGTCTTAACGCTCTGCAGGTTCTTGCAGCTGGCCCAATTAGTACATGTGCACAAGCTAGTGTCATAGCATGGAGTTTTAGAATATTCTCTGGCAGGATGTGCACATTAGACTTCCTTCTGTATTGTGAAGAGGCAAATTCAGGACACTGAGCTAGCATCTCCACATCAGTTATGGCATATCATAGCACAGACATTACAATGTGAATAATGGATTGAAAATAAAAGTCTGAAGCCATCATCACTGAAGAGCCATCATCACTGAATTCCTTCATCAAGAAATGAGCGTTTTTCTTCCTGGTTAAACAAGTTAAGCTAGGAAGGTATTTCTGAAGAAGCATAAGCATATAGAAAATATATTTTGGATGCCTGCAAGAGATCAGGGAGGTGTATCAGCATTCCTAATTGGCATATCAGTATAGTGAAGGTTTCTTGTTTGCTGCTGGCAACCAAGTAACAAAACTAGACTCCAATACATATCTTCTTTCCTTCCAATGATTCTTTAGTACTTTGCAAATCGTAAGGTAAACTATGTTAGGCTAAGGTATGAATGCTATATTTTTGTCTGGCACAGCTACTTCTTGCTTTATGCTGTAGTTATGTTCTTGAAAAATGTGACTAAGCAAAACAATGTTAAGCCAATCCAATTGCGTCACAGTAGTTACCTACTAACAGGTGGTGGCCACACCTTGTAACTGAACACCGTGCAACTTTAAAGAAGTATGTTCTCTAATAGATCAGCAACATAATAACGAAACAATGTTAGCGGGGACAACATTAATGGAGGAGTACCCATACAACTATAGCTAAAGAATGGTCACTGATCGCTCGTGTACTACAAATGCTTTCACATGGGCTTTCTTGCTAATGTATCCAAGATCTCAATAGTCCTTCAGAAGAATTTTAGTGAATCAAAGTAAAATGATCAAATTAGACAGGAAGCAGGGAGCTACTTAGTATCACACCATGACCCATATTGAAATTCACCTTGGTACTCAAATAGAGACTCAAATAGCTGAGACAATAAAGCAGAACTATGCTCAGCATGATCATGTAGGTCCATAATTGTTCCAGACTTGGAATAGTAAAAGCTAATGGTGAATTCCTCATACCTGTCTGGAGAAGAATCATTTTGCTTTTCTGAAATGCTAAGTTAAGAGACATGGCCACAAGGCAGGTGAATGACTAAAACCTATAAATTTCCCTCACTTTATGCAGGTTCTGTATATGGAAATTCGCTCTTTTGTGGTGATACTTTTTATACCAAAGATTATATGTGAGATAAATTCACTCTTATGCAAATTGGTGTGGTGGAAGACTGCAGTCAGCTGCTTTGTATGGTGCGTTGTGGGAGTGACGTGCACCAAAATATAGTCTCCTGTGCAGATCTGTGCTCCTCACTCGCTGTCTGCAACATGTGTTTCTCTAGTTGCCACCCCCATTTTGGCTTTTAAGCATCCCACCAGTGTATCTCCTACCCCTCCCCCTGATCCATCAATGAAGCCATCCATTCTTCAC
>NW_017729028.1:4440758-4441884 GCF_001723915.1 Gavialis gangeticus | reverse complement strand
TCTCTAGTTGCCACCCCCATTTTGGCTTTTAAGCATCCCACCAGTGTATCTCCTACCCCTCCCCCTGATCCATCAATGAAGCCATCCATTCTTCACACCAGCTAAACATTCACCACCACCCTGTGCTTGTGTGTACTGTCTGCTGTTGGCAAGTAGCAGAATTGTCTTGTACAAGTGGTAGAAATGGGTCTGGGGGCCAGTACGGTCAAGGTCTTGGAACATAACCCTATTTGTTACATTGTAAAGTAGGTTGCCTTTATGAGAATTCGAGTTATGCGCCATTTTCCAGGAATGCAAGTACAGCATAAAGCAAGGGAAACCTGTACAATAAAAGCTGAACAACTCAAGAGCAGAACTAAAGTCAATGAAGAGGAATTCAAAATGGTACAGATTTAGAAGAGGGCTGCTAAAATGATCCAGAGAATGCAGAGCCTAACTTGAGAGGGGCAAAGCAGCTTTGCCTAGTTTAGTCTAACAACATGCAAGGTAAGGGGACTATGATTGACCTTTACAAATACATCAAGGAGCAAAACACCATGAAGGAAAGATAATTTAAATCTAAAGAACAATAGTGACCCAAGAGAAAGTGAGTATAAATAGACCATAAATAAATTAGGGCAGAAAATTAAAAAAGATTTTTAATTGTTTTAACCAACAAGGGAAAGGCCCGAAGTTCATGCTGAAGTACAAAAATGTACTGATAATTTGTATGTTAGAGCACTAACTGGGGATGTGCATGAACAAATAACTAGTTAGAAACATCTAGTTAGGCATTTATGTTTATCATCAATGGGGTGGATTAAAAAAATCAACAATTTAAAAAAATAAAATAATCGGATTTTTTTAATTTTAATTTTTTTCATACTTTCATAGTTTCTAGGGTCAGAAGGGACCTGAGTAGATCATCTAGTCCAACCCCCTGCCATGGCAGGAAAGAGTACTGGGGTCAAACGACCCAGGCAAGGTGTTCATCAAGCCTCCTCTTAAAGGCCCCCAGGGTAGGAGCCAGCACCACTTCTCTTGGAAGTTGGTTGCAGACCCTAGCCGCCCTAACCGTGAAGTAGCGCCTCCTGATATCTAGCCTAAACCTACCCTCTGCCAGCTTGTGACCGTTATTCCTGGTCAC
>NW_017729028.1:4431762-4440260 GCF_001723915.1 Gavialis gangeticus | reverse complement strand
AGTGCCCACATCCCCCCACATCTTAGTGTCATCAGCAAATTTGAACAAGGTGCTTTTTACCCCCTTGTCCAAGTCACCGATGAAGATGTTGAACAGTGTGGGCCTGAGGACCAAGCCCTGGGGGACCCCACTGCCCACGTCCTTCCAGGTCGAGAAGGACCCATCCACTACCACCCTCTGGGTGCGGCCCTCCAGCCAGTTGGCAACCCATTTGACTGTGTGGGTGTCGACACCACAGCCCCCCAGTTTCTTAATTTCATTAAGATGCTTTTAAAAAAATAAAGACAGCTTTAATTTAAGGTATGTTGAAGGTCAAAGATATCATAATGAAATAGTATATAATTAGACATTATAACCCCTATTTGAGATAATATATTCATATAATCTTTTTAGAACTTTTCTAAATAGATCACAACAGGCCATGGACTATCAATCTTATGGGGTTCCCAGAGGCTCCTCTATAGATTAGTAAAGATTAAAGAAAACCACCCTACCCAATAGGACTCAGTGCTCAGTCTAGAAAATCCCATTAAGCATCTCTGTGATGCTTAGTTTCAGTTCTCACACTGTGGATTTGTGTTTAGAGATCATAGGCAGAGAAAATTCTTTGGGTAGATGTGATATCTTTTATTATACCAACTAAATAGTTGGTAAAATTGTTCTTTGCAAGCTTTCAAGCACAAAGACCCTGCTTCAGGCATAGGGAGAGTTTGTCGTCTCCAGAGATAACATCCTTGTTAACATCTCTCATCTCCATATACTGCTAACAGACCTGATTATTACCCACCCATCAGCCCTATTGTTTCTCTGCAAGTTTGTGTATGCACAGTTAAGCCCTTACTTTTCTCAAAAAGTGCAAATTTTCAAGAAGTTAAATGAATAAAAGGATATTAAAAAAAAGCAAGAATGCACTTTTTGTAGAAAACAATTATTAAGTCGAGGCTTTCTGACCAGTGATTTAAATAGTAATTTAAATCAAATCCACCCTGATCACTGAGTTTGCATGGACATTTTTGCAACTGAGAACCACTGAAAGACAGGGCAGAAAGTCAAGAGGTCATCTGGTCCAACTCTCTTATAAAAGCAAAATCATCGCCAACTAACCATCCCAAACAAAATGGTCTGTCCAATTTGCACTTAAACTTCCAGTTTGAATTCCTCTCCCTTCTGGGAGAGACTTCCAAAAGGAAAGAGTATGCGAAAGAAAAAAAAAATCTAATTATATTTTAAGATGGAGCTTCTGCAGTTTATGAAAAAAATTATGATGTGGTTGCCTGTGACAGAGGGATGGACTCAATGACCCACTAGGCCCTTCTGAGTTTTTAGTGTAAATTGGGTGGCTGAAAATTTCAATTGCAATGAAAAACTTTTTAAGTATTGAAAGATTTTGTTAAACACTCATATCTAATATAAATACTGAAGATGAAAATGCAGTTTATTTTTAATCTAAAACTTTTGCATCTTGCATTTTGTCCTCCTGCCTCCACTTTTTGTTTTAAGTGAAGAATTTCCTTTCTATTTTTCCCCACGAGAGAAATGGGCAAGGACAGACAAAAGCAACCAAAAGAGTCTTCAGAAATATTTTCATTTTAGACAGAAAACATTTTTTAGCAAATAAAGAAAAAATATATATACTGAGCTGAATATGATGTACATATACACACATACATGTATGGATATGTTTAAGACATTTCAAAAAGCTCTACAACCAATGTTTCCTCTTTATATAAGCAAAACAATCTCAACAAAATGAAGACACAGTTATAATATTTTGATTGTGCATAGTTATTACTCCTTTGATAAGAGCCAAGTAGAACATCATTTCACTCTCTGGGGTCAAGTAGAAAACATGACTTCTGAAAGAAGTGGGGGGTGAGGGGAGGAAATACAGATCCTGCTAAAAACTTACCATCTGCAACCGTTGTAAAAAATATCCGCAACCAAAAGCCTTTTAGCTACTCTCACTATGTCTCACTACAATACATTCTCACAAAGGCAGCACTGAAGAAGAGTGGTGGTAATCCCAGAACAATAACTGCATGTTTGAGGGAACAAAGAAGTTTTATATATTTCCTGCCAGTAGGGATATGTTAAGGTGTGTATAACACAGCATTTTTTTAGCTCTAGACGTAGAGGGCAAGCTTTCATACACCAGACGTTAAATCAATGGTATGTGTTGTTACTTATTTGGAGACTTTGCATGCTTTCTACAAGGCAACCTGCTACAGATGTGCAATCTGCTACTTTTAGTAAATTGTATAGGTAATTGGCATGAACATCAACAAGTTTCATAAAGTGTTCCAAAGTGCATTTTCTGTTCATTTTATATCTATACTACCCTAATTCCTTGTTTGGAATATGTTTTAGTACCATCTAACGCAAGCTATAACCCAGTAGAACATACATAACTGTGTAGGTTGTTTGAACTGGAAATACCATATTTACTAGGGATGTGCGAAGCAGGCAGTATTCAATTTGGGGGACAGCAATTTGATTTGCTAATTCAGATCACGGTCCTGATTCGATTTGGCTGAATCTGAAGATTTGATTCCAATTCGGAGAGTCAGCAATTCGGCCGTAGACACGTCACGGGATGGCGTCCCTAAGGATGTCCATGATCTCCTAAGGCCCCTCGACCATGCCAGTTTGGCCTGATGGGCACCTTCTTTTCTTGCCCACCACATCTTGATGTAAAATGTAATGTAGGGAGGCTGCCTTCACATCCGGTCAGACATGATCCTGATGGACTTCCCTGGACTCCGTGGGTCCCCAGCTTTATTGGCTATATGCGTAGCTCCAACCGTCCCTTTACCATGCCCCAAGCCTTGCAGATGGCATTGACATTGTCCAGCGTAGGCCTTGCTGTGATTTGGCCCCCTTGTCCTCTCTGGGCTCTCCGCAGCCCGGTCTCTGTGCCTCACTGGCACCTGGGCTCTCTGACGCCGGGGTCTGTGCCCCCCAAATGCTGCGCCGTCTCTGGCACCAGGGTCTGTGCAGCCCAAATGTCATGCTCTCTTTGGCGTCAGGGTCTGTGCCTCACAAATTCCGTACCCTCTCTGGTAACCTGCACTTGGGCTTCTGTCTGTCTCCACGGGCTCTCCCCAGGTAGTTTCTGCTCTTCTAGGAGCAGGCACCTTAGTGCCCTGTGACAACACAGCTTTATGCTTTTATTATGTACCTCCAGGTACCAGGCATGGTTTGTGAACACTGAGATGATGGGGCAGATAGAGTGTCCCACGGGTGCACGGGGTCCCCCACATGCTTGGTGGTGGACTCCCCCTCACACCCACCGGCTCAGCGATCAGCCATGGGGGAACCCCAGATGCCCCCCCAGACCCAGGAGGCACCAGTTGCCAAGCCGGGGGGTCCCCTCTGTGCTCCGCAGTGGACCCAGAAGTGGACCAGAAGTACTTCTGGTCCACTTCCAGGTCCATCACCAGTGCACGTTCCCCCCCCCCAATGCTCCTTTAGGATGCTCCATCTGCCCCACCATCTCAGTGTTCATGAGCCGTGCCTGGTACCTTGAGGTACGTAGACCAAAAAACATATAAAGCTCTGTCTGTGGCCGAATTGTCAAATCTCTCCGAATCAATTTGGAGACTTCCAATTCAATTCAGAGAGATTAAATGGTCTCCTGATTCATGGGAGATTCAGCCTGATTTAGTGGCTGAATCTCCAAATCGAATCACAACAGCAACCGAAGCTTTGCAAAGCCCCAATATTTAGTGACATAACACCTGCACCTTCCCTCTGCCTCTCCAAATTAGCCTTGAAAACTGCATTGTGTCTTAAGCAGAGAAGCTGATTTTCTGCCCAGAATAGCAGCAGTGGCATTTTTACTCAGGCAGCAGTGAGGGAGTCAACCAACTTCACTGCTCATTAGAATCTACTGTACTCCTATTAATTACTTTTCACTCAAAAACATTAGTGGCCTGCTCCTTTTAATGGTTTTGATATTCAAGCTGTCCTTTCCTTTGTCCAAGGAATTTTCTGTTTATCTACTCCTGGTTTCTCTCCTCCTTTTTCACAGCTCTACAGACTATTTTTATCTCTTTTCAAAATCCAAGACCTGCCCCTGGAGTCTAGGCTTCAGGAACAGTTACAGTTTTAGTTCTTGGCTGCATAGCCAAGAGCTGCTGACAATTCAGTTTAGAACTGTCCTGTTCTGGCAGAAGCTAAAGGGAAGAAGAGCGAGCTGAAGATTAGACTCTGTTTCTGCTGTACATAGCCATAAGTGTGGGGGAAAAAAATCTCTCTTCATTCTGCCTTCCCAAAGAAAAACAAGGTGTATGTCTTATTTGGGGACGTGCAGTATGCGAGAAAAATACACTTAAACTAGGAAAAGAAGAACAACAGAAAAAGCCAGACCAGAACTATTTAAATATAAATAAAGAAAACCATACTGTACAGCCTGCTAAATGGCAATACCAGGACAAGCTTCTTTTCATGTAGTTGGCACTCTACTTAAAAGTTAACTGGCGTAATAACAGTGGTGTCTTCTTCTGCTCGTTTTGGTAAGTAAGCCAACCCCTTTAATTTCAGAATAATAAAGTATTGTGAAATTTCTCATCTCATGTCACATGTTTTATATAATGTTGATTATTATAAGAGGTGAGGAAGACACAGCAAACTTAACGTTTAGTAAAACAAAACAACATACACACACCATCTCATAAGACATTCTTCTAGGATAAGTCTCTTATAAAAGAGCAGTTGCACTGAGAATGGAGCCTGTCAGTACTGAGGCCAAATGTTGTCAAGACAGTTAATAGAAGTTTCTGGCGCCTCTCCTATCCATTCATGGAGGATCCTATGAGAAAACAAGAACCAGCCTAGGAATTTGGCTTAAGGTAGAGTACAAGAGACTAGGGGGGGCAGCAGCACAGGGGACAAAGTGTGATATTTTATTTCACTTCCTAGTAAAAAGTAGAGATAGCATTTCTCATTTGCAAAGTCCCTTTAAATTGAAATTTTCTGGGCTACTAGTCCCAGCAAAAAGACCTAAAATGTATTAAATTAACCCCCTTTTAGGTCTGCACTCTTAAGGCCAGGACAGATTTGTATTAATGAGGAAAGAGCATATGTTGCCATATAACAAATTCTTTTGGGGCAAAAAAGTGCTTCTAAGCCTGAATGAGTTTTTGCTGGCATCTAGTAGCTGTAATTTAAGCAATGTGCAATTTTCAGGATCTTCTGCAGAATCCAAAATAGCATCTCAGGCACCAGCTACAAACCCACTTTAGACACAAAGTTAAACAATATCAAACTTATTTATCAAAGCAATTGCAATATCTGACAACTAAAAACAGAACTGAGCTGTGTTAATCTTTACCCTGAATTTTTTACTAAAGAAGGAAGAGGAGAGTGAGGGGGGGAGGAAGCAATGCAGAACAACTGGCAGCAGCTTGTTTTGCTTCACTTCAAATGTGGGCTACTTGCCATTTATAGATTCATCCAGGAGTGTTATTTTTGAAAGAGAAGTCATGGGATTGGTTCTTTTACATGTAACCTATATTCGCTGTAAATGGCAGTCATAAAAACTATGCTTTGGTGGCGAGTCTCAAAAATTTGGCTTTGAAGTAAATTTCTATCCACCCACAGAAGATGCTGCGCTTCCTTAATTTAATAATATGGTTTAAGAACCAAAAAGACTATTTAATAGTTTTCAAATTACAGAAACAGGTTATTTTTTTTAACTTGTTCTAGAAATGATTGGTTTGCAGCCACATTTTGCTCATACAGCTGAAAACCTCCTCCACACCTTTACTACAGAATTACATAATTATTAATCAGTTTTCCATTACAACTCTCAAAGAGAGCCATACAAATATTTTATATGGCTTAATGATGCCCATACTTTACTCAAATGTTTTTAGACAGTCATGGATATACATTCCCACATAAAGGAAAAAAATTAAACCAATTCTACATTTCAGCAAATAGCATCCTCACTTCTTGCATCCCCTTCCCAAAACTTGTCTGATCTCCACACAACTCACACAAACTTGCAAAATGGCATAACAAGTTTTTCATTCTCTGGACACTTGGACAGAGTTATTTTCACTGCAGAACACACACTTGAGGAAGTGGTTTACAAGACGCAAGTGGACTGTTAGAGCACCTCAGTCCACTGATTCTCAACCAGCAGGTTGCAGCACCATTGTGGGATGCTGCAAGATCCTTTAAAGCATGCCATGGGGTGCCATGCAACACTAGCTAGGTTAATCTGTCTGTTAGGTATGCAAACACCTACTTGATTCACAAATACAAACCCACTGTGTCATAAACCATCTGACCTGCTGTGGTCCAAGTTCTTTGCAAAACTCTTATTATCTTTCCATAGTCAAAAAGGAGTAAAACCTAAGAGTCATTTTCCAAGGAGTGCTTTGAGTCTAATGAGGTTGAGAATCACTGACCTAGTATAATCATCTTCGTATCAAACAATATTTAAATGTTGCCTAGTTAATCCAGCACTGACTGCATGAAACGTCTGTATATTCAAAGCACATATTCCATAAAGGCATCCCATTTTGGTCTAAAGACATGAAGTAGTCCCCCACTTGCCTTGGTAGTTTGTTTCAAATAAAATCATCCTATCCATTGTTACCTATTTCTGTTTTGAATTTCTCTGGCTTCAGCCCTGTGCTGCTCATTATGCCTTTCCTGACTATATTAAAGAACTCTTTAGTATCTACTCTGAATAAAAGGAACTTATACTCCATAATAAAATCATCTCTAAGTCATGATGATTTATTCCTTACAACTCCTGGCAGAAGTTCCTCCCCTCTCCTAGTTTCATCAGACACGCTCCAGTCCATCTTTTAACCCTTCTACTCCACTCAACCATTTCTCACTGAAATTTCTAATAACCTCTTTTCATCCAGGGCCCTATGCTCATCTTCTTTGACCTGTCGGCTACCTTTGACAGTCAACCACACTCTTCTTGAAATCTTGTTCTCCCTTAGCATCCATGACCTTGCTGGTCTTTGGGAGTTCTTCCTTTCTAGTTGTTCTTTCAGTGTCTGTCACAGGATCTTCATCTCCTCTTTTAGTTGGGGTTTCACAGCTACCATACACTTGTGGTAGTTATCACAACTACTATGCAGGCAACTCCAGACCTCCTTACTTTAAATATGTCTTTTGCCCACTCTGATATCTTAGCCTGTCTTGTATGACATCTCCTTGTAGACATCTAGCCAAGCACAGCACAGCTTCAAACAGAACTCTCATACTTCCTCTCCTCCTCAAGGGCTTCCCTACTACTTCTCCTCAATAATTTTGGACATCATCAACATCCTTTCAGTCACTCAGTTTCTTCAACAATGTCAATGTCATGAAGATTAGTTCAGTACAACCTACTTAAGATACAGCTTTCTCTCTCCATGCAACTAGAACTCTTACCTAAGCTTCCATCATCTTGTGTCTCAATTACTATAAAATCATTTCCTCTCGCCTACCCCAGTCATTACATCTATGTGGAGTGCTGCCGCTAGACCATTTTCCTAGCCTGTCCTTAACAATGTCACACCTCTTTTTGCATCTCAACTGGCTCCCTTTCTCTAGGGAAAAAAAAACGTCTTTCCTCTTTCAAGCTTCCCTCCTAATCTCCCCAATACTTCCCCTTATTCTTGGGAGAAGCTTCCTGCAAACATCCATAAGGCGCACTTGACTGTTCTCCTTCAAATCCCTCTTTAGAAATTTCCTCTATGGTGCCTACAAAAAATAAGCCTTACTAATAGTGAGGCAGCAGTCAGTATACTTGTAGCTATCATGCTGACTGATATAGTTTCTTATACTCCAATTTCTCTGTATCACTTGTTATCTTTTGTCTTGTACTTACAACTGTATGCCATTTGGGACAGGGACTGCCTTTCTTCTTTATAGTGTTCAGCATATCAAGATCCGATTTTATAACAGAGGTTTGTGCTACAACAATACAAATAACAAAATGAGAACATATTGCTTCCTAAATCTCCCCCTTTAAGGATTCTTTCCAGGCCCTTTTCTACCCCCACCCCATCTTTTCAATGTCCTTTTCAGACTGTGCAACACCAAAACCAGAGGCAGTTTCTAGCCCTCACCAATCCATACAGGGTAGTAAAAGTTACCTCTTTATGCTAACTTGCTGTCCCCCTGTATGTGCAGCAAAGATTTGCATCAGCCTGCCTCAAAAGTACAATTTACATTGTGTTACTTTTTCACTATGGCTCCTAAATCCTTTTCCAAGATCACTGCCTCCCCAATTCCTTTTTTCTAGATAAATAACTTTGCATTTGGCCATCTTAAAACGCCTTATTCAGTTAACCAAGTCCACTTGTACGCACCAAATTATTAGAATATTCTGTGCGACTATACTACCCCTCAGCACTATCTACCACTCTGCTGACCTGCAGGTAAAGTGGTAGCATACCCAAATGTTACCAGCACTGATTTGATATTTACTTCCACACTTGATTAAAAAATGTAAATTTTTTCATGATGACAACCAAATCTCTGTA
>NW_017729028.1:4407882-4426762 GCF_001723915.1 Gavialis gangeticus | reverse complement strand
GTAGCAGTTTTCAAGCTGCTGGAACTACCGAATAAACATCAAAACCCTTGCCTTTAAGCTAGCCTTCTCTGCTTGCATCTATTTGAACAGACCTGTTATTTTTGCACACATCTAATAATTAATTCACTTTTGTAAAACTAGTTTTTTAAAGCTTCTAATCTGTCATCTGTTGCCAGTTAGATTGTTCTGACTTGTTTTAAACCATAATACAAAACATTATTGAAAGGGCGCAAATATTTAAACTTTATAAACATAATATGACTCCTGCAACTCCATCAAAAGCTCTTTCAATTATTATTTTCCATCTAGTCAAATAAAGTAATCAATCTGTTCTTTTTTTCTGATACTATATGGTACTAATGTTTAAAATCAGAATGCTGTGTGGTCCCAATTCAAAACCCTGGCCAACCAGATTAGTAATCTGAAAAACCAAAATAATTTGTTTAACAAAACCTATTTGGCATATAATTATGCTGACTAGCATCTATTATATTCCTAACTTTTGGTTCTTTATCATTTGACTTTCATATTGACTTTTCCATTATTTTACCTAGGACCAATGCCAGGTTCACCAGTCTACAGATAACTGGCTCATCCCATTAGCACAATATTAGCATTTTTTTTAAATCTTGGTATTCCAAGATTTATTAAAAATTAACACTTGTAATTCCAGACATGATTTCAGTCAGCTCCTTTAGCATTCTAGGATAAGTCATCTTGTACTGCTGATTTAAAAAAAAAAAAGTCTCTCTTGTGAAAGTTTAATGTCTTCTTTGATAACTATCTGACTGGGAAGTACATCAATCTCAAGTCCACCTGTTGACCATTTACTTGGTGTAAATCCAACAGTAATTAGATTTGCTGACAAGCCCACAACTGGGGGGCTAAACAGACAACAGGACAGAACTAAAATACTCATAACTAAACAAGCAAGAGCAGTGGGAGCTTCAGGGAACAAGGGGCAGCTCTGAGGGCTGAGATTGAGTTTAGCTGGTGCTGAACTTGACACAGGAATAGTGAAAGGTTGTGGGAAGGAAGCACACTGGAGCTGCTCAAATTTGCACTTGAGTCTTGGGACACTACCAGCCAGCCCACGATGGAGGAGTGGCTGGAAACCACACCTGCAGGCCTGCTGCAGTGGAAGCTCCTGCTGCAGTGGTGACAGTCGCTCCAAACACAATGCCCGGCAGGGCCTCAGCTGCTGCAAAGGAGCCTTGGAGCAGCAGTGAATAAGGCCTTACAAGCAGAAGCTAAAGAGCTCAGACATGAAAAAGTGGGGAAAGACTCCAGCCAAAGGAATAAATGAGAGGCATTTAAGGGAGCTTCATTTCCTGCTTGTCTCCTTAATTGTGAGATCATTATGTTTTACCACGGCTAAGCACTGTCACTGGTCTCAGGAAACACAGAAGAATCCAAGGTAGAAAGGAGAGGTCACTCAGGACACACTCTTACTGTAAGACGATGCACTCAGTCCAAAATAAAGGGTGAAAAAGTGACCTAGAGTACAGAAGAGAAGATTAAAGTTCTGCTGTTCACACACTTGAGCCAAACAGTCCTCAGTAGTACAGACAGGCACGTACATTTAAAATGCTTGAGGAATCCGTATTTTCAACCACTTGCATGCCTGAAGCTTTTAATGAAGTTTCTTCATATAAAAAAATTAGGGTGAGACTTTTCAAAATGCTTGGGATTGGCCTAATTCTGCTTCCATTCAAACACTCCCATTGACTTGAATGGGAGCTAAGTTACGCCCAACAAAGTGTACCTGAAAATGCCACCCACCCTCTACCGCCTCCCTCCCTCGCCCTTTTTAGTCAATGCATCTCAACAATATCTAAATGCCGTTTGCTATTGGAGAAAGTACCACAGCTGCATGGTTATTCATCTGGCTGTTTCATGACAGTAAGATGCTTTTTATCAGATCAGGCGTGGGTGGCTCTTCAAAGGCTTTTTACATAAAGTAGCTATACGATTTCATGGACAGGGAAGCTCAAAGCACTGCGATAGAGGTATTTTAATGGAACTATTCACACTAATCTCTCAAAATAGGCACACTTGAAAGAGTGTTTTTTGCTATTCCCAATCTGCACAATGTCCGCAACGTGACATGTCAGTTGGTTTAATTATTAGCTTTACCTTGAACAGAACAACTGTTAGTACTCCATGTTTTCATGGGCGCATACATAAAAGAAATGCTCTTCTCTTCCACCTATGAAAGACTGATCAAACATACATTTATAGCATTTGTTTTCCTCTATGGAGCACCACAGCAAAGACAAACAACTGAGCCATTAGTGAAAGACAATGCTGCTTCTTCCCAAACACTTGGAAGCTGGACTAGAACGTGGCTTTCCTGTTCTTGTTTTTTCCCCTTGCAAAGGATAAAAGTTTGCATGCTGCCATTATGAGGGTGACATCAGCTTTTCACATTTCCTTACTTAAGAAAATCATGATTCTTCTGCTGGATATCCTTCAACCACACACAATAGAAGTGAACAAATATCCAATGTCTTCAACAATTCCTAGGAAGGAAGATGCAGAATATACAACACCAATTTATTAATAGCCTAAAATGAAATGAAACACTGCTTTTCTCAGATAGCTTGGTATTCAGGTGCCTCCAGGCTAAACTTCAGAATTTAACTGATATCTTAATGAAAAGACCAAGTTATGAAGCCATGGCGACTATTCAAAGTTAATGTTTCTAGTTTAGATGACAAATATAACAGAACTTAGAAATGTGGAGCAAATTTTGCTTCTACCATGTATTTCTTCTCACCTTAGGCAATTCTCCATTTAAAGTAATTACCATGAGTTTAAGAAAGAAAATCTATGCTACAATTATATATTTTTTATTAATATAACCCATTCTAAAGTAATCATAGAAAGAAAGAAGCTAAAAATTGGGGTGTTAACAGTAACTTTGCAGTGTAAATATTATTTTGTTGAAAAGGACCATTACATTCTCACTTAAATATTGTGGCCCTATACTTGTGTAGTCCTTAAACAGGATGAACTGAAAGGCCTTGAGGGACTTTGGAGGCTCAGCACACAAGACATTGGTTGGATTGCCAAACATGCACAGACATGTCCTTTTCGATTAGAGAACAGTTTCTAACAAAGTCATTATTAAAGGAACAGATCAGAGAATTTAAGTAGACCAGAACATGCCAGTAGAGAAGCAACATAATGGGGATATAAATGTTTCACTATCAGCGAAAAAGAGCATTCAGTCAATTCAAATTACATATATATGTATTTTTAAGTTGAAAGGATTTTTGCCTGTTTATCAATTGTGAAACTGGGACCCATTCTTTCTTGAAATAAATGTAGTAATCCAGTGTATTTAGGCCTGAACTGCCTAAGTGTCCACTATCTGCTCTTTTACCCTGTTTTTGATTATGAATATTATGAACAACTGACCAAATATCTGACGAAAGAGCAGTTTTCCATATACTGAAACTTTGTGTGTGGTTTGCAATATCCTGCTTCCAATTGTAAAGGAAAAGGCTGGGCATGACTTCAAGTTTGCAGATGACATCAAGCTGAGGGGAACAGTAGATACACTGGAGGGTAGGTTTCAGAGAGACCTCACAAATTGGAGGATTGGACCAAAAGAAATCATGAGGTTCAACAAGGACAAGTGCTAAGTCCTGCACTTAGGATATAACAATCCCATGCACCAGTACAGGCTGGGGCCTGACTGCCTAAGGAGCAGCTGTGCAAAAAAAGGGACCTGGAGCTTACAGTGGACAAAAAAATGAATATGAGCCAACAGTGTGCCCTCGCTGGGAAAAAAGCTAATAGCATACGGGCTGCATTAGTAGGAGCCAGCAGGTCAAGGGAAGTGATTATTCCCCTCTATTCAGCACTGGTGAGGCCACATCTGGAGTACTGTGTTCAGTTTTGGGCCTCCCACTACAGACAGTTCAGCGGAAGGCAACAAAAATGGTGAGGGGTCTTGGGGCACGTGACTTCTGAGGAGAGGCTGAGGGAACTGGGCTTACTTAGAATGGAGAAGACTGAGGGGGGTTTAATAGCAGCCTTCAACTACCTGAAGGGGGGCGGGGGTCCAAAGAGGATGGAGCTGGACTGGTCTCAGTGGAGACAGATGACAGAACAAGGAGCAACAGTCTCAAGGTGCAGCAAGGGCAGTTTAGGTTAGATTAAAGGTGCACCAATACATTGGTCCATTATTGGATCGGCACTGATATAAAGAAAATTGATCGTATCGGAAATTAGCCTGATAATTTGGCTGATAAATGCCCGTGTGCGCGTGCAGCTACAGTGCAGCACGTAGGCAGCAAGCAGCATAGCAAGTGCTGCTCAGCTGGGGAGGGGCAGGTGCGGGACAGAGCCGTGGCTCGTCCAGGGGGCAGGGGCATCTCCCACTGCTGCTCCTGCTGCTTATCTGGGAGGGCCCGGGGGGAGGGAGCAACATGTGCCCCCAGATCTGCGTGGGACAGAGCAGGCTGGGGCCAGGGCTGCACACAGCTCTTCCCGGCCTGCCCCACCCTGCACAGATCTGGGCCCCCCCCTCCCCATGCCCTCCTCAATGTGTGGCAGGAGCAGCGGCAGGAGCTGCTGGACCAGCAGCGCACAATGCCCCCTTCCCGCACCTGCTGGACAAGCCGTGCCCCCGTCCCGTGCCCACCCTGCCCTGGCTGGGCAGTGCTTGCCGCAGCCCCACTCTTCTCTCACCACAGGGGGCCTTGATCTGCCCCCCACCTTCCACCCCATCAGACTTTTAAGGCCCAGCTAGACAAAGCCTTTGCTGGAATGATATAGGTGGGGATGGTCTTGCTTTGAGCAGGGAGTTGGACTAGATGACCTCCTGAGATCCCTTCCAACCCTAATTTTCTATGATGCTATGACTAACGCACAGCAAGTGCAGCTGTTTGGTTTCTGAGGAGAAACTCCCCTAGGAGTGATTTAACCCTGGTTGTTCCCATGTTATTCTTCTCCTGGAGTGGTCACTTTTACTCTAGGAGAAAAAGCCTGAACATCTCTACACTTACAGTTTCTCCTGGGAGAGCAGCGACTCTCGAGAGAGAAAAAAACTAAACGCTTGTATGAGGCCTTACTCACTATCAGGCTGCCACTGTACTATGTGGTCAAGCCAGAGGCAGCAGCGGATGGACTGTAATATTCATCCTACCAAATTCAGTATGTTATTGGCGTCTGCCTCAGTGACACTGCAGAACTAATACATTTCAACACTTGGTGATCCTCTTTCCCCATTTTTTTTTTACTGGAAAGCACTGCATGGAGCAGGGATGTGGTGGTAAGCAGGAGTGAAGGGTAGTGTTATGATAGGAGAGGGAGTCAGATTAAATAAATTCCATTCCCTCTGATACTATAGGCTTCCCATTCTTTTTTGGGCTCAATATCATACAGGAATAGGAGAGGGCAGGAGGAAGAAGCTGAAGTAGATGAAAGTAAATAAGACTAGAAGAAATCCTATCCTCCACTACTAAACCAGCAGCTCTTACCACTACTAAATTTTTTCATCCTTTCTCTGTATGTTCTGTTAAATATTTGTAGCATGGCAGTAATCAAAAGTCCCAATCAAGACTGAGGCAACACTGTGGTGAGCACGGGACTACTCTCATTCTTCTCCATTCCATAGTGTCTATCACATGGCTCCATCTGACTAGGGGCTCCCCCCCGCCAAAAAAAAAAGGCCCTATACCTAGGCCAAGAACACAAATGAGTTTGACATACATCAGATGCCCAATGGTCTTGTTCATTTTGAAACAAACTGTCCTGAAGTCATTCACTTTGCAATTATATGCTTTGTATAGTGGTGCATGCCCAGAACAGAAGACATCTGCCAAAACATGCTGCATTATGGGAGGGGAACGGTGGGAAGGTTGGCTACATTCACATTATTCTTTGCTGAAAAGTTGTAACGATGCACTTGCTGAAGATATACGAGCCAACGTTGCCCAACCTTAAGAATGGAAAATAAAGTACTTTCCTGACATCACTTATGCTAACCTTCATTTCAAACTATCCATTTTTCTTTGTTTCACTTGTACTGGGCTTTTCAATGAAAATACAATTAAGGAAGGAAAAATTACTTGGAGAGCCTTTTACTGGAAAAGCAACCAACTACTTGAGTGAAATTTGGGAACAATGTTTTCAAAAGTTTTTTTCCTAGGCACTTCAGGAAACATTTTAGAACCTTACAAGTGTTCAAAGCACTTTAGGTATACTACAACTAGATGTCTCCTACTTGTTTGAAATTAAAGGAACCATTAACTTTTTATTTTGAATTCTTTGGTGCAGCTGAAGCAGTTATAGCCATTATTTTGGTGCCATAGAACTATTTATAGACAAGAACCTTGACCTTTTTGTTCCTAGAAGAGGCCCACCTTAACTGGAAATACATCAAAATAAAAACTTTCCTTTACACTAGTCACTTTTTAAACAGGAAACAAACAAAACTTTGGGCTTAAAAACAATATTTTTTTCTTACAACATTAGTTTCAAAAGGAGTCTCTCCCCCTAATGGGGACTAAAAGCTAAGGTATATTTCCAGAAAGGGAAACCTTGAGGGATCTATAATTTTCTACCACATAAACTCTGGGGAAGATGACTAAAACAAAGACTGAATAATATGGCTAATCCAAGCAGTCAGAGAGCCAGGTTGTCAGGTGGTACAAATCAAAAGTAGCTCCACTGATTTCCGTGGTGCTGGCTCCTACTGGTTGTTCTGCATAGGAAAGAGTTCATGCAGGATTTGTGCCAAAGCATATTTCTCCCCCTTTGCGTGATGTGGTTGTCTCCAACTATATATGGGGAAAGGTAGAAACCCCTCCTTTGCTCACCTCCCAAAGCATAGAAAGAGACACCAATGTTTGCATATTACTTTTTCCAGCATTTTACCGTACTTTTTCAGAAGCTTATTCTGTTTACTTTGACCGTCTCAGCTGGACAGATGTTGCAACCAAAGTTTCTACTGCCTTGTATTATGTGTGGTCATCCACACTTCTGCAGCACAGGTACAAAAGCTACTGCTGATGTGAATGAATAGACGATACTGATTGCTAGCATTTTTATAGACGCTTTGCACTCAGGCAGATGACTATGCAAGACAAGAGTGGTCCATTGTTTCTGGATTTGAGACTGTACAGCGCTTATGTGCATGTCCGTGACTTGCTGGATGCCAGAACGCGTTGTGACCAGTTCTGTGAGATATGTTACACACCCAGGAGAGAGATCACAAACAGCCCAGAGCATATTTACTGCAAGCGTTTGAATTGGATAAAGTATGGGCCTAACTGTGACTGGAAAGATTTCTAAGAATTGATGTTTCCCCTAAATTTAACCTCCCTAAAAAAAAATTTTTTTACAAGTCAACACAAAGAAAAAACCCAGACAGAGGAGTATTTAACACAGAGAACAAGAATGCTTACTAGTCACCAATAGAACATATCCAACTGAGAATGCCCTACACAGATGCATATGCTCTAAACGCACCTTTTTTCTGAATCTTTTCTGCCAGCTCAATAATGAATTTTCTTCTTTTTTTTTGAAACCCATCCAGTAATACAACACAAAACCAGTTCAGACCCTCTTGCCTGACTTTTGTAGCAGTGGTAAATGGGCAAACAGAGAGAAGAAATAAAAAGGAAGAAAAAAATTACTGGAGAGGGGGAAAGCAAGAGTTTCTGTCCGTTTGCTTTCTTCCTCTCAAGCTACCCTTGCCAGCTGCAGATATGCCTGCCAGCAAAGTGGTACACTGCTATTATTAGCATCTGCTCATTGCACTGCCTCTGACACAATGGCTTGACTCTTCCTCTGACTGACTGGAATTGTTGCTTTTGGATGGAGCTATTCAATAAATTGATAACCAGCCAGGATAACGGCAAAGAAAGTACTTCAACACAAGTTGTTAGGCCAGCATGGTAACAGGCTGCAATAAACATTTTAGATCAAAGAGGAAAACAAATTCCTCACACATTTTATGAGTTACAAGAGCTACCGTTGGCAAATCCATTTACTATTAAATATAATAAGAAGCGCCAGGCAATAAATAAATAAATAAAATGTTTAATAGCACCAAAGCTAAATAAAAATGCAGGGAACATAAACGATGTTAAGCTGCATTCGGATCTGTAACCTTCAGCTGCTTGAATTAATGGAAATGTGAAATGACTAGTGAAAATGTTTAGCACTAACTGACAATTTGCTAAAAGGACTGTCAACCTCTTTGGATCTGCAAGTCTTCCAAGGCTTTATCATAACTTGATTTTACACTAAACATCTAGCAGGAATTAAAGCTAAATTAGGCAACTGATCTCTCTGAAACTTGTCTTTTAAATTGAAATGACATCCTGAAACACAAGAGGAAGAATAAAAAGCAGGTTATTATTGTACTGAAGTGCCTTGAGAGAGCCATGGAGAATGAGAAACAAGCAAGAGAAACCTAGAGTTTAAGCCTACATGGTGATTAAGACCTTAAAGAACAGTATGGGAATCTGGAGAGAGGATTTTCAACCACTTAAGAAGCAATGCAACATGGATGTCATATACTTATTCCAAACTTGTGGTCTTAAGCTCAGTTGGCACTACACAAGGTACAAGGCAGCAAAAAACCCAGCATGTGTAGCTGTAAGGGATAAAAAGGAAGAACAAATGAATGTTACATATTATAAATACTTATTAATCCACTGGCCTAGCTAGAGGTGTTGAAAACTTTGCCATTAGAGTTCTAGCTGCTTTTGTCCAGGTGCAGTAGAGGAAAGAAAGTAAGCCCTGCCCACCTTCCTTGCTGCGGTCAGGAATTTGCACTCTTGGGTCACATCCCCACAAGCAGGAGCATGCAGTTGCTGTGGAGGTAAAAAAAGAGCAGCACAAATTAGTGCCACTGCTTTTTGCCCCAGTGCACACCCCTGCACGTGGGGTTATGCAGGGAAAAATGCTTTGGGTGGGGCAAGGGAGACCGGCCCCAACAGCCTTACCTGGGGTCCTAGGGTCCTGCTGGGGCTCCAGCAGCAGCAATCTGGGCATGCAGAGCCTGGCTGGCAGGCCAGGCTCCAGTTTCAGGCAGTGTACACTGCTGCCACGTGTGCTGCCCCACTTTTATCTGCCATGCTTTCTTGATACTGAGGTCTCCCTGTGCCAAAAAAAGCCTGCCTTGCTGCTAGTTTGCAGCACAGGCAGTTTGTGGTGCCTCAGATGGGTGCATGGCACTGCAAACCACATGTGCGCACTCATCTGGATGTACCCTTGAAGTGCAAAAACTTGAGTTATAGTACTGCTCAGCCTTTTGGCTCATAAGCATAATCTATGCTTGCCTGCCAAGGGAAACACCGTGACTACAGAGACAGTCTTCCTAGTTGCTCCCAGGGAAGACCGCTCTCCTGGCACAGGGATAGTACCTGCCAAGGTAATGTACAGTAAACTTCCCACTTACCTGCTGGAGTGGGAAGGTCTTGGCTTTAAGCCCACTTTACAGAAATGGGAAACTGCTCCCTGACTTGCCCCTGGGGTCTTATGGCTGAGCGCAAGCAAAATCAAGGACATCCAAAGCCTCTGGGCTTAGGCCTGCAAGTAGGATGCCTGCCAAAAGTTTTGGAAACATCTGTAACCCCAGATGAGAATGGAGGATGTTTGCCAGTAGTAGGGCCACTTATGGTTCTGGACTCTTGGATCTGGAATTTCTTTGGGCTAATTTGGCCTGAAATATGGAAAATTAAAAAACAAAAACTTGAGTTATAGTACCAACAATGGCAAATGGCAACAAGGAGCACAAAAGGATAAAATAGTATTAAAGACACTCATACTGACTCATGGCATAGTCCTGAAAGTGTACAGTGCAATAGATACTACACTCTCAAGGGAAAGACGGTTGTCACCAACTGTGGTAACTGTACAGCCCCATCTGTGATTGTAATACTTAAGTGCTGCACACTCTTCAATACCCTTATCTGCACAGTACTTCTACAACTTAGAGATGGTTATCCCCGTTTTAAGGATGGGGAACTAAGAAACAGAGAAACTAACTGACATACAAATGAACACACAGGAAGCCTGTGGCAAAGGAGGGAATTCAGCTCGGATTTCTTGAGGCTGAGTCTAGAATCCCATCTGTCTGACCATACTGCATCCGTGTTTGTGACTACAGCAACTGCTGCCCCTGCCCCTACAGGCAGAACCGAGAACACCTACCATGGCTGCCACAATCATAACCCAGTACTGCAGTTGTACACAGATAGGGCGACCACGGTGTGGCTGGCGCACTCCAGGATTCCACAGCCCCATCACAACCAAAAATCCCAGGCCAGAGTCCAGCAGGGAGGCAAAGTACTGCTGCCAATGCGTCAGGCAAGTACTGCTGCTCCTGTGTGGGAGCAAGGACGTGCCATGTGCAAGCAGGGTGGCACCTGCTCTAGTCCACCCACCTTGCTCCATGCCACTCTGCCTCCCTGCCAGACTCTATCCCAGGTCTTTTGCCAAACCAGCCAGCACCAGGCTGCACAGTCCTGGAGCGTCCTGCCCAAACCGGGACACGGTCACCCTATGCATAGACGAACAGCTATATCTGAAATTTTGTGGTATCTCTGGCCATTAACAAACATTAGAAAGCACAAAGCTGCAGCAAAGAAACACTGAAAGCATTGGTTTATAATATGATATTTAAGAGTTACATTTGAATCACTGTTAAATAGAAGACAGCGTGATGCCTCTCAGATTTGTGCAATAGCAGGGTGCAATGAGTAATAAAGTCAGCATGGTTTTGCAGACATTAGTGAGGATGGCACTGGGCCCTGGGGCTGGCAATGAGCAAAAGAAAATGGGTGTGAGTTTTCCTGTTTGCACTCTGTATATCCAATGCATACTGAATGAATACTTAGCATCCTCTCTCATTCGCTAAACAAATTAATGCTTAAAAAACGTTAAAAGCAGAAGAGGAAAAGCAGTATTCGATAGAGATCAGTGCAGGAAAGTGATTAGTAGAAGTGACAGTCTGTCTGTGGCCCTATCTTGTTTGTGCAGATAAGCACATACAGTTAAACATGGGGAAATCAAACCAATTGAACTAATAAGCAGGGATTGGGGTTCTTCATTCCCTGTGGGAAAGTGGAAAAAACTGTGTATTTTCCCTTTTAACCAAGAAAAATGCAAATGTTTCATTTTAATGGAGAAACGTGGGTTTCCCACTACTGCAAACAGCTCTCTGCAGGCTGGCGCAGTTCCAGCCTGCAAGGGGCTGTGGGGAGTGGGAGGAGGGTGGTCAGGAAGGGAGTGGCATGTGCACATGTGCGCTCACATGCACAGGCTGCCAGGCAGCCTGGAGAACAGCTCCTACAGCTCCCTGAAGGTAAGTCACAGGGCTTGGGAACTGAGGCCCCCATAGTGAAGGAAGGAGGAAGTTAGGCAGGGCTGGGGCTGGGGGCTCTGCCCAGCTGGGGCAGGAAGTAGGGCTTGGGGCCCAGGGCCATGTGCGGCCACAGGGCCCCAGTGGGGATTGGGATGGGGTCTCCGGTGGCTCATCCAGAGGGCAGGTAGGGTGGGGCTGGCTCCTTGCCACTGGACATACTCCCGGGGCCAGAGGGCAGGAGGGGTCACATATCCTTCACATCTCTGCATGGGGAGGGGTGGACTGTCTGCTGCAGGCTCAGGCTTCCCACCCTGGTGCCTTCCCCCTGGCAGTACAGCAGGCAAGATCCTACAGAGCAGAGTGGGGAAGTTCATTGCCACTGCTGGGAGCCCCGCACCGCCCTGGAGAAGCGCCGCCTGCCCACCCAGCAGTCACAGGGGCAGCAACACGGACTTGCACCCTTCACTGCTGCTGAGCGGGCAGGGGGCCCTTCTCCAGGGCAGCATGGAGCTCCCAGCGGTGGCAATGAGCTTCCCCACCCAGCCCCGCTCCGCCCTCCATGCCAGGTCCCACCCGCCTGGCCACAGAGGCCCCAGGGAACCTAAGCCTGCAGCAGGCAGCCTGCATCCACCCTGCCACAGGCTCCACTCCAGCTGTGCCACCTGCAGGGGAGGGGGCAGGGAGAGCCAGACTCCATGCTTCGCTCCACCAGAGCCGCCATTTCTCACAAGGAGCAGCCAAGACTTGAGTGCTGCAAATCCAGGTCCCTGGCCCCGAAGTCCTGGCAGCTGGGGGACCCCTCCAGCAGGGCTGGGAGGGCACCAGCAAGAGGGGAGGGGGCTGTGCATGGGGAATGAGGCATCTGGATTTGCATCCTGGTGAGCAAAGTGGGCAGGAGGAGCTCTGATCTTCCATGATAACCACCACCACCACCCCCCTGCTCCCACAAAAAAAGTTAAATAGCAACATTTATGGTTTCTTAAGAATTTATTTTATTATAGTGATTAAGGTACTGGTCGGCTTCCAAATTGCTTTAAAACTGTAAATATATCAATAAAACATTGTGTTCAATTGTTACATGCATACATGTTTAATTTTGAGTTTTTAAATCAGAGAATTTGCAATTTTTAAAGAGAAAACCAGGAACCTTGCTAATAAGTAAAAAAAGAGTCGTGTCCTAGATTCAGCTTTCCTTTAAATATGGTACTTAAAGGATCATGCTTTTTCTAGGTCTCTGGAAAAACAGCAAGGGCAAAAGATGAGAGAAGGCAAACACTGCATCTCTATTATAGTACACCTGGCTGGAGCAAAAGCAGACACTACCACTCTCCCCCTTTCCTACACGATAATATTATAAAGGTGTTTTGAAGCATTGCCCTGCCTAAAAATAATACTGAACTGAGCACAAATTAGTTTTCTACGCTCAGAATATCTACAAAGTCCAAAATTCTATTTATTTATTATAAAAATATATATTTTTCCCTTTAAAAAAAAAAATTACCCAAACACATGAACTGACTATCTTTTATTAGACCAAAAGATAAAAGATAACAGATTTACCCCCAAAAAACCTTATCTGCCTATGTCCTTAAACAGATACAACTGACGCTCCCATAAACTGACTAGACACTCCGAGCTCCAAAATTCAAGGGCCTTGGAGAGCTGGGATTACCCACACAAGTCACAGAGCACTGTTCCAGTTCCTTGCCTAGAGGAGTGCAGTTCTTAATATCAGATAAAAGAATGGGAAGGAGAAGCATTCCAGGGAATACAGCACACATACATACACACACACCTGGGTCTTTTCTCTCTCAAGAGGTAGAAAGAAGAAAAAAACCAAAACAGATTAAAGAATTAAATGCAATTCTTCACACCAAAGACTTATCAAATCACTCCAGTCTTCTTCTCCTCTAGATTATTTTGTTATAGCCACCCTTCTGGTGTTTGAAACTTAGTTATTCAAAAGAACTAGGATTATTAAATAAATAGTAACGGGGCATTAATATAGAATATCAGAAAGAATTTTCTCGCTATGAGGGTGGTTAAGAATTAGAACAGGCTACCTAAGAAGTTGCAGAATATTTATCTGTGGACATTTTTAAAAGAAAAAAGTTAGAGCAAGGGATCTGGGGGACACTAGCAGTATTAAGCTCTTTAGGGGCTGACAAACAGAAGAGGCAGAAACCATGAATGTGGAAACACCCTAGTTCTGTGCCAGCTGATGGTGGACCAAAGTAAATTTGTGCCTGACCATATACTTCCTTGCTTCATTCTTCCCAGATACCCCACTTCAGCGAGCATGAAGCTACTTAGGCTGTCTTAGGAAGGAGATAAATTATGTTACCTTCAGCATACAGATAATATTCTGGTATTCAAATGCTGTTGAAACATCTTGGTGATGTAGATAATCAAATGTCTTCTAGAAATGGGTGCTTGGATGAATGTTCTACCCAGGCAAAAATGGAGACAGGTTTTAGTCTGGGAGACTAAGCAGGTCACCTACACTGCTTCCTTTGAATAGTGGGGTCAGCTCTCTTTGTTGGTTTTTAACAGTTTTATTTCTTCCAGAAGCAGCTTTGAACCAAACAGAACCAAGCTAACCACAGTAGAAAGAAACCAAAACCCATCTTCCTTCAGTAAAAAAGGCCTACCTGGCTCCGTGCTTCTCCCCAGCTTCAGACCTTGTCCTCCCCTCCAGTTCTCCTTCTGAATTTAAACCTCCTGGTGGCTCCACCCTCATTAGTGGGTCACTCATCAGCAAGGAACCTGGTTCTCTCCAATAAAAAAAATCCCCAGTTTTCAGGTTAAAAAAATGCATACATGCATGCATACAGTGGCATTTCATTTTGATCATGGAAAAATGTGGATTTTGGGATTACTTTTTTTAACCTGAAAATTGGAAATATTTTTTTATTTTTTTAATCAGAGAGAACCAGGATCCCTGGTCATCAGTCGCAGCTCGCCCCCTAGCTCCCCTGCCAGGCAGACTCTTATCAACTGATCACTTGTAGCTGGGTTCCAGGCTCTTGAGGGCCAAGCGCCTCCTTACAGGGACATGGACCTTGCTAACCTTACCCATGACTATCATCTCAGGATTAGAGCACTGCCAGACACTGTATATTCATAGGGATACATTTGACACCACTTGGTAACTAAGTGGTTGACTAATTTTCTGAGTGGAGTCTCATGCTGACAGTGCATAGCCCCATTGATCTGATCATCGTCCTGACAAGCTGTAAAAACTCATCTTTTCTCCCAGATGTCTGGGGAGGGTGTTGTGTAATAATTCTTCTGTCATATGTTACCCAGAGAATCAGAAGGGCCAGGGAGGAGCTGACTGTTCAGTAATTTATGAGGAGGGGACTGCAACAATGAGAGATTGTCATGTTTGACTGCTGTAGTGGTGCCCAGAGCACAGCCGAACAAGAAGAATTGAATGAATGCAACTCCTGGCAGATCTCCACACTATTTTCTCTACCAACAAGATGGAAGTGGTGTCATGGAAGAGTTACCATGACGGCTGCTACCTCTCCAGGATGGGGATCACCCTAATCCCCAATTACTTTCTTCTCATTATTACTTGTTTGATTTCTTGTTTTCCCTTCCCGGTTTTCCCAGGAGGTTTTAAAAACATGCTTCCCAGCACTTCTGGTGCTAGCATGAAGCTTACCAACTGCAAACACATGTGCAAGCAAGTCCAAAAACCTTTGCTTTCTGTGAACATGCTCTGATCACTCCAGCATTCAGACAGCAACCAGAGAGGAGTTGTAAGCCTAGATTACATGAATTGCAATGTAAATTGCTTCCAGAAGTAGGAAAGCATTACTGCTGCAATGTACAAGCAGCACAGCTAACATGTATAAAAACCTGTATTGGGTCTGTGGGTCTTAAAGCCAGAAAGCATGTATTATGGTCTTCTAGTCTGACCAACTTCAAGAGGTTTCTTATCAGCTCACAAGGAGACAAACAGCACTAATTCAATTCTGTAGAGCAAGTTAGAAAGGCAGCCTGTCCATAAAAACAATACTTGACAACAGGCCAAGATGTATACAACAGAACTATTAAAACCATTCAAATCGACTAAGTGTTCTGCTGAGTGATAATTGGTTTGTGTCATGTTGAGAGTTATAAAAGGAAACAGAAAACAATGCCGTCAAACAAAACAAAACAAAACAAAAAATAACACCAAACCACAAACGTACAAAACACTATTAACACAGCAGCCGAACATGCAGCCAACTCTGTAACGGGTAGGTAGAAAATTTAAATAGCTACAGAATGCAGTTAGACCTCAATATCTCATGGTCTGTTTGAAGATGTGGGTTAGTTTTTCCTATGGGTCAGCACAGAGATCAGAGAAGACAAGGCCTTTGCTGGCTCCTGTAAGGTTTGGCATCTTGCTCTACTTCCAGCCTGAGGCACTAGCCATGTCTTATCTCCATATTTTTGGGGCTACTAAAACTCATTCTTAACTCAACAGTGAGAGGTTGAGAGGAAAGAGTTCAGATGTTGCAACAGGGGTTCATAAAGTGACACAACAAGGCAAGGGGAGTCAGAACCAACTGGTAACATTTTCCAAATGGCTGTCTGACAATCCATGCTTTGGATATTCCAAATTTAGAAATTACAATAACTAGTACCATATATACACATGCAGGCATCCCACAACATGATAATCTGTATATACTGAAGAAGCAAATCTCACCCAATAATTACTATCTTTGGAACTGGAAAGGAGAGGCTCTCCTACCAACCTGCCACGTAACACAAAGAAAATATCATCACCTATTAACTTAAAAAGAAGACATTGCTGATGTTTACATGCGACTGTACCTGCTATTAATACATCAGCAGTTGCTGAGTATATTATATGAATACACACATACACAGTATGGCATGTCATTGTAAATCTATTGATTGTCATCTCTAATTTAGTTCAGGGAATTAATGTTTAATTCAACACGTGTTGCCATAATACACTACAAAGAAATTTTTTTCCAGGACACTGGTAAAATAAGAGCAGAATAAGGCATATACTAGACATACCTTTGACCTAATCTGGTAGTACTGAAAACAGTAGCAAAACTCTCACTGCCTCCAAAGAAGGACAGAGCCAGCCTTTTATCTACAACTAGCCAGCCATAAAACAGCTACATTGAACTGAACGGTGTAGCTGTCCTATCATATTTCAGTAAGGGAGATGGCTTCTGTTCAGAATACTATAAAATTGTAGAAGAGTATAATGGAGTTGCTGCTGTCAATTAAGGGAAAAACAAATTATAGGAGTCTGCCTGTCTGGAAAATCTATTTCCCATCATTTCAAGTAACATGCAAGATTATTACGAGCAACAGCAACAATATTTGCTTTCTATTTTCAGCTGATTTATTTTGGGTATTTAGACTTTATTTACTACACATTTCACATATAGTCACTTTCACAGATCTCTCTAACTGCATCAATCACTTGATCGCATTCTTCCTTGCTCCCTTTTAAACATAATCCAGAAGCATTTTCCTTCAAAGGCATTAAAAAAAAAATCACCAAAAATAATTCAATTAAAAGCGCTATGTGACTAGAACTTTTACAAGAGTGTCAATCAAATATGTACATATCAATAGCAGCAAATCTCTACACAATATTGTTTAGATATTTTTGTTTGGTCAAGTCTATTGTGATGATCCAACATGTGATGAATGATAAGAGAGATTTAAAGAAAACTGTAAATTCAACTAGAGACACTCCTAGATCAGAACTAATGAGTAAAGGTGAAATGAAGTAATAATTTATGAGCAATTCTTTTCACAATGAACATGTGTTTGGCCACATTGTTCAAAAAACTGAAAATAAGTCTATCATTCATAAATTATTGCTCATGAGTATTGTAAAACTGAAATCATGCGTTTCATAATTAAAAGGACTGACCGTCTAAGAATCTGATGAAAATGCAGAGCTAACATCTCTTTCCACCTTCCAGCTTGGCTCCTTGTCTCCCCGTTTCAGTGGTCCGCATTAAAGTGTGACATACAAGCCCCGATTTTTCAAAAAGGTGACATGCCCCCATAATGTCAATGGATATCTGAAATTCAGGCCCCTAATGAACTGGTTACTTCAGATTCATATTTTGATAAGACCAAGGAACAGCATCTCTAGTGTTAATTTTAAAATGTACAAAACAAAAAGCAATGACTCACAACCATGCATTTCACTCCACTGTCCCCCCACAGGAGGGACACGATTATTTCCCAAAAGCTGGCTTTCCATAAATAACAAACAAAAACAAACATGTGCTTAGGTGAATGAGGGCTAAGGTCTTTGTCACAGCATTTTCTCATTTCTTCTCCAGAAGAAAGCTGCTATAATCACTTTTCAGTAATGGATGGCTACCCATATTCCACTGCACTGAGGCTGTTTAGTTCATCTCCAGGCAACATTACATAAAATATACAAACCTTAATAAGGAAGGGGTGCATACTCTATTTATTAAGGTGTATAAAGTCCCTGGAAATGTTTGCTTTAAGCTATGCCACATGTACGAATATTTTCTTCCTTATGTACTATAATTATACTCATGGCTGTGCTGGAGCTAGCTACTGCTTCTACGCTGAGGAAAAAAAAAAACCCCAAAAAAAACATTGCCAGAATTTTTTCAAACTGAAGTAATATTTTTCTGGAAAAGAAACTGTTTCAAAACCCTTCCAGGCTTTGTGTGGTACAAAAGGCAACTACCACGGCACAGAGAGCTGATCAGCCAAAATGCTCTTTTTATGTATTATTATTTTTAATTCCTCTTCCACAAGGGCCCAGCCGGCGAGGGGAGCCTGCACGGAGCACGCACAGAATTAAACAGGATCTTTTACATAAGTGGATTTGAACACCTTGTGCTGACCTACAACATCAACTCTGCCCGAAGTACCACCCAGGCCAGGAAAGCGGGCAGGGCCGCACCAGGGACAAAGGGAGCAGCAGACAATACAAGCTTCGCTCTGTGGATCCGAGAGGCGCGCTCCCACACACGCAGAGCGGCTCCAGCTCCGTGGGGGATGTCTTGTCTCCTCTCCCCTACCCTGCCTACAGCCCGGGATTTCTAGCTGCCACGGGTGCCCCCAGCCCTCTTGCCCGGCTTAAGATACGCACAGCCACGTGCCCCCGCGTGGCCACCACTTGCCTTTAGCAGACCTGCCACTGCCTGGCCTGGCCTGAGAGGAGGCAAAACACCTGCCTTGAAGAGGCATCTCCCCCACCCCTCCCTACAAGACCCTGCTGTCCCTTCCCACCCACCACCCCTCGGTGCCCAGACTTAAACTCCCTCCAGAGGCGGTGCTGTCGCCTACGGTGGACATCTTGGAGAGGAGCCCGCTGGCTGGGCTCGCCTGACCCCGGCTATCTTCCCTGCCTGGTGCAGGAGCCCCCAACACCGCGAGCCCCGAGCAGTCAGGACCGCAGTCTTTATGCCCCGGCAGGGCCCAAAGGCGGGGGGGACGTTTGCACCTCCACACCACCAAGACGCACCAGCCCCGCGGCAACGCACCGGGCCGGGCAGCCCCCCG
>NW_017729028.1:4406500-4407303 GCF_001723915.1 Gavialis gangeticus | reverse complement strand
CCCCCGCTCGCGAGGGCGGGCAGGGGGTCGCAGCATCCCCGCCGGCTTCCCCGGGCGCGCCCTTCCCCTTCCCGGGGAGAAGCGCGCCCGCCCGCCCGCCACCGCCTTCGGGAAGAGAGTGTTTTCTGCTTGTTGTACCGCATGCACGGAGGGCAGAGCACAGGCCCGTGTCCTGCAGCGACCTGCCTGCAATACCTCCCTTCCCTGTTTCGCCCGTGCTAAGCCCACCGCCCGTCAGCACGGCCTCCCGCCCGCGCCTCAGCTGGGACGCTGTCCGCTCTGCAGAAAACCATGCGTCCAGCGATGGGGTCGCCAGCCCCGCTGGGCTGCCCCGAGCCTCCAGGGCTTGGATGTAAATCTCCAGAGAAATGCTAGGGACATTCATTAAAATAAATATTAAATGTTGAATCCGAGTTACATAGTCGTCCAGTGGGTGGTTGTTTTTTTTTAAATGTAACTAATGTGCATTCGTCTTCCTGGTGTGAAGTCTATGCACCCTAACAACAGGGTGTAATCTAACTGATACACCAAGCATGCGGGCGGTTCCCGTTGTGCATCACCAGCACATTGCAGTTCCAGAAACCACAGGAGACTGGTAGGGCGGGCACGTGCCCCTCACTGGCAATGTGTAGGGGGTGCACCCCCTGGGATTGGCAGTGCACCCTGACACTGGTTGCTGCCAACCGCGCAGGCGGTCACTGCTTGCCACCCCGCTCCCCTTGCCGCTGCTGATCGCCAGTGGCCGCCACCATTTGCTGGCAGCGGCTGTGGGTAATCACCGACCACAGGTCAGTGCTTACCTC
>NW_017729028.1:4389455-4401500 GCF_001723915.1 Gavialis gangeticus | reverse complement strand
TCCGAGTTACATAGTCGTCCAGTAGGTGGTTGTTTTTTTTTAAATGTAACTAATGTGCATTCGTCTTCCTGGTGTGAAGTCTATGCACCCTAACAACAGGGTGTAATCTAACTGATACACCAAGCATGCGGGCGGTTCCCGTTGTGCATCACCAGCACATTGCAGTTCCAGAAACCACAGGAGACTGGTAGGGCGGGCACGTGCCCCTCACTGGCAATGTGTAGGGGGTGCACCCCCTGGGATTGGCAGTGCACCCTGACACTGGTTGCTGCCAACCGCGCAGGCGGTCACTGCTTGCCACCCCGCTCCCCTTGCCGCTGCTGATCGCCAGTGGCCGCCACCATTTGCTGGCAGCGGCTGTGGGTAATCACCGACCACAGGTCAGTGCTTACCACCCCCTTTCCCCCCACAGTCAACATCACTGCGCCTGTGTGAGGGTGGTTCCCACTTGGCTCGCCCTCACTGCCGACATCAGTGCCCACTCACTGCCACCACGCCCCCACCCCTACTGCCTTTGGGCAGTCACCGTGCCCCCCCAGCCTCAGGAAGCACTAGGTATTTATGGTGCCCCCCATGACAGGGCCATCCCCGACGCTGCTGGCAGCTTCTGTGGGTGCTCGCCAGCTCCGTCCCTGCCGCCAACGCTGCCAGCGACTTTTGCAGGTGCTCCCCCAGACTCAGGCGGCACTAGTTGCCCATGCCGGAAACCTCCCAGAATAGATTCAGAGTCGGCAATTCTAGCTTTGTGGGATTTTTTTTTTTTTAAAGGATTATTTTGAAGAAAATAAATGAATGTGAGGTGCTGTATGTGAACATTATTTTAAACTGTGTGGAAGCATGAAAATAAAATGTTTTACAGCATTCCTTCGTTACTGCCTCACTGGAGTTGTTCTGACTTGGCCTCATCAGGCTGCATAAAGGCTGTATGAAGTCCACCTCTTTTGGGGCCACAAAATCACTTGCAGGGCAGAAAAGAATAAAGGACAGTGAGGCAGGAGAGAGGAGCGGGGCTGCTAGAGAAGCTGCACACTGTTTTGACTGGAGGCCTTGGCCCAGAGACAGGCTGGGTTTCCTCTGTACCTAGGCATCAAGCAGCGGCCAGTTCTCTTACCTGCACGTGGAGCAAAAAGAAGAAAATGACCTGAACAAAGGAACAGCATCACCAGCAGGAAATGATAGATGTCAGAGACAGGAGCCAGCCCAGTGGTGCTGGCCTTTTTGGCTCCACTGGCCACATGGGAGTGTGGTGGGGCTGGCCCATTGGGTGAATTGGATCAGGCCCCAAATTGCCTCTGCCCAGCCGCACGCACGATGAGCCACCCCCTGGAATCTGGCCCCGTGCTGCCCTGTGTGCCCAACCCAGCCAGGCCCTGCTGTCAGGCCCTCAGGGGTCTGGAAATCTGATAGCAGGGAGCGGTGCCACGGCCCCCCCACTGCCAAATTTTTGGCCCTATGGGGAGCCCCCCTCAGGCTGAATGATATAGCGCTGGGGTCATATCTGGCCCACAGGCTGGGGCTGAACACTGCTGGCCCAGCTCATCAATAGAACAGAGGAGGTGGTAGTAGCAAAATATTTTGCAAACTTACATAAAAAATGGCCAGCCCTAGCAACTCCCCAAAGCCTCTATTTTTGGACTTCCGGTGTAGTATAGTGTAAGCCTAGATCTCAAAGATCAAACAATGGTGTTATAGAACAACCATGCTCCTGCACCCTAGATCGATCGGTTTTTGTCATTTCTGTTTACAAAGATAGAAGGATACTATATTCCAGTCATTCTTGCCTTTTTTTTTAAACTCGAGGCACCTCTCCATAACTTTTGTGAACTGAGCAGTACCCCATTTCAAAAATTAATTTGTTACACCACGTAAAGTGGGGCCAGAGAGTAGGGGGCGGGGGTGCAGCCAGACAGGTGGAGCCTGAGCCTGCTCTTATCTCCTTATCTCCTCACACTTCCTGGGGCATATTCAGAGAAATCTGTGGCACCCTAGGGTGACCTGGCAGCCTAGTCAAGAATCACTCCTCTATTCCCTTTTCCACCTTCAAAACTGTATGGACATTTGTGTCCCTTGTATAGCTTGACAGCACAATTTAAGAAAACTGCTCTCAACATGACACAATGGGTTTGGCTATATAACAAAGGGATTGCAGTAAATAAACAGTTATAGTGCTTAATCTTTATAGATGTTATAGTTGCAGGCCCAGATCCTGCACTTTGTAGAGGCAGACCAAAAGCCCTTAGATAAACAAAATCAGAGCCTCTTTTTTACCTCAGTTATAAAAAATATGGCTCTGGGTTATATTTTATAAACATAAGATAAAATTAAGAAAGAAAAATACTGTTTATTTCAATGTACAATATGTTGTCATAACATTTATACAAAAATACACACAGAAATGTTCAATATTAAATATTAAATGCATTTTGATAGGACTGAATTTTCTCAGCACATTTAAATGTGAAAAAAGCCTTTCACACTGAAAAAACCCCCATATGAAATACAACATAAAACCCACTCCTTAATTTATTATTTGGGAAATATTCCCAGTAATTTCAAGTGCATTGGAATCTTAATATCAATTGTCTTCTCCCCAGAATGTTAAAAAGTAACACAAGTGCTAATAAATTATTACACAAATTAATACTCTGATGTGACAAAAACATGTGCTTAAGGTTGCTTTCTTGAATTAACCCATGGTAATAATGTTAAGCATAATACAGAAGTCCTAAATCAGCAAAGATATATACACATGTGAAACTTAAAGAGGTTCCTCCTATTTTAAAATTCACTGGTTGCATCTGCACGTGCCATTAAGGCAATGTGATAAACTCAGATGGAATTTGTGCTGAAGTTTATCATGGTGCCTCGATGGCACATGCAGATGCTCAAACTGCTGTTGTCCAGGGTGCCTGTGCACACGCTGCACCTGGGATCACAGTAGCCTGAACCGGGTGGAGCAGCCCCAAGCTGGCAGGGGCTTGGGAAGTCAACCCCAGGCTCCAGGTACTGGCACCGGGTGGCGGAGGGGCTGGCTGGGACACAAAGGCGCTAAAGTGCATGGCTGGATGGCAGGCAGCCCCCGTATTTTTGCACCCTCATGCCCCAGCTGTCCCCAGTCACCATCTACATGTGGGCTTCAACACAGTAAGTAACTGTGCCCTAAGATACTACAGTCCTTGACAGCACTATTAGGATGCAGTTAATTAACCTACTGTGCCGTAATACCAGTGCACATGTAGATGATGACGCTTTACTGTAGGCCTAATTAGTCAACTCCACAATAAAGTCAAATTAGTCAACTCCACAATCAATGCAAAAACAGCAAAAGTCTTTCTAGACTGCTATTTAATCACAGCCATAAAAAAAAAAATTACAGCCAAGAAATTGAAGCTTTAGGTGAAAGGGAATTTTTCATATAAAGGTACCTAAAATTGTAAAAAGTATAAAAAGAGCTTATTCTATGCAAGTGTTTGTTCTTCAATAAAGTTACAAAACAAGTCCCCATTCCTAAGTTTTTGGTGTAGGCAGCTTGTACATCTGTTGAAAGAATACTATACTTGGTAGGACTGAGCATTTTCCATTACACCGGGCGCATCTACACGAGATGTTTACTGTGCAGTTGACTAAATTAGCTGCCCAGTAAACATCTGAGAGTTATCCTATTAGGCTGGAGTAAACCAATTTACTTTGCAGTAGGATAGTACTTGTAGGGTGCATCTACACAAGACGCCGACTGTGCAGTAGCCTGATACTACTGCACAGTAATGTCACGTGGCAGAAACCGTGCTGAGACACTAGTGCACACTAGTACTAAGATACTGCGCAGTAGCATCACCTGAAAGGTGTTTGCTGGTGCTACTGCACAGTAACTCTGGTTACTGCACATTTATTTAGTACTTGCTTATACAAGTAGTAAATAAATGCACAGTAACTGCTGAGCAGTAGCATCTCATGTAGACATGGCCGTAAAGTACTAGCCTTCTGAAGAGGAAAAAACTCCATAGCAACTCACATGAAGATGCTGGAGAGCCTGGCTGGGGCACAAGAGTGGTCCCGTGCGGGGGGCTGCCTGCCAGCTAGCCCCACACTGAAACTCCCTCATGCCCCAGTCAGCTCCTCCATAGCACATTGAGCTGTGGGGAGCAGCCCCAGGCTGGCAGGCTGACTCCCCGAGCCCCCTGCCAGCTGGGGCTACTCCAACCCAGCTCCACATGCAACACAGGAAAAATCGCTGGAGTTTATTGCTCCCAAGTTAATTGTTCCCAGGTGCACATTCAAACGATGCACCCAGGAGCAATAAGATCCAAATCACTAAGCTTCGGAGTTTATTCATGAACAGTAATAGTATGTGTAGAGGCACCCATATTGTAGCAAAGCACAATGTAAAATCCCACAGCAATAAATCCTATCTGAAAATCAGAACATTCCTTAAACCACTAGTGTATTAATATTTCAGAGACTTCTTTAATTAATTTTCTATTCACTGTTTTGCCTTGTCCTCTTTTTTGTTCAGTTTTGAACCAGAAGAAAAAGAACCATGCTTAATAACACAAATACATTATTTGACTATTGTCCTGCAGTCTTTCCTCCAGCAAAACTGCCAACAGAAGTCAAGGGAATTTTGTCTAAAGTTCTAACATATCTAACTCACTGTATTATATTGAGTGGACAGTTGTTTGTAATGGCTGCTTTGTGTTAAGGAAGTGCTAGAGCTATTTCCCTGTCTTTGATTTTTATTTTGTTTAGCTATGCATTCATAAAGTTCACTGTCTGTATAGCTTTAAAAAATGCCTTGGCTTAGCATCAGTTTAGTAGCTAAGGCATATAGGCTGTAAATGGAACTAACTACCTTTAATAGCAGCCACCTTTGATAAAACATAATAAGCAAAAACTCAATTTAGGAGTAATTTGTGTTTGCTATCTTTGTCTCTAAGTCCCTCTATCAGTTTTTATGGTTGTATAATGATAGTTTCTTATTTTAAAAAATATATATTTTTATTTCCTTACTTAGTGGAATTTCTTACAGCCTAGCCTGGTAAATGCTTATATATTCACTGAGTGAGTAACTATACTCATTCAGGTAATCCCACTGAATAAAATGCCTAAAATTATTCTGATATATAAGTGTTTGCAGCAGCTGGGCAATAGTGGGTGCATCTACATGTGCTATTATTGCGAATGAATCAACTGTGGAGCTTATTGCTAATGCCTGTATGTATATAAATAAAATGTTAACTAGAGCCTGAATTATACTACTTGTTCAAAAAGAAAGGCAGTAGACTTCAAAGATCTGCTGGGCTGCCCCCTTGTGACAAATCAAGGAATTGCACCTTGTCGTTTCCTATGAACTATGCTGGACAATTCTCTTGAAGAGAGCTCTACCTATTTATATTCTGTTATTAAAGCAAGATTTGATGAGGTTGCATTAGGTTTTATGTCTTCTGAGGCATTCTCTCACACTTTACAATAAATCTTAGCATACAAGAAGGTGCAGTTTAACACCTTCAGATATAAATTAATACTAAATTGTAGAAATTAGCTTTTACACCTAACACTCGTATTACTTAACAATTCACAAATATACAGTAGATAAAAATACAATCTAAATGTCAAAAACACTGCTTTTAAAACAGGCTAATGTCTGATGTTACAGTTAATTAACCTAAACATCACTTCTATGACACAAGTGGAGATGAAGTGTAAGAATAAAAACCAATCCTTATACAGGCAGCCTTCAGACTTACGACACAATTGGTTCCTGAAAGCCCAGTCTTAAGTCGAAATGTTGTAGCTCAGAACCAATTTTCCCATAGGAAACAATGTTATAAATGGGGGATTGGTTCCTGAACCAAGGCCTGATACCCTATTTTCAACAAAAATAACACAGAATTTTGTACTCAATCAATTATAGATAAGTAATATAGTTATATTAATACATTTATACTGTAAATAACAATCATACTGATTTGGAAGGACTTCTTTGAGGAGACTTTGCTGGATGTTTTGAAGGGCTCTTGGTTGGACTTTTAGAAGGGTTCTTGGCTGGAGTCTTCTCAGGAGTCGTGGCTGCAGGTTTTTCTGGAGTCTCCTCTGCTTTCTTAAAGCAAGTGTCCAAGAAACTTTGAACATGTTCTCCAGCAAGATGGGTGACCCAGCGCACTCATTTGCTGGCATGGCTTGGCGTCAAATCAAGTGTTGTAAAGTTGAAACTGACATCAGAAAGTTGAAACATGGTGTCAATTTATAAACATTGTAAGTGTAAAACACTGTAACTCAAAACGTTGTAAATCGAGGACTGCCTGTATTAAAAAGTGCAAATTGTCATGACTGACTGTATTGGGTCACCATTCTAGTTTCATATCTGCTTTACTCCACACGTATTTTCCTCCTCTCTTCAGAAACATCTCCTCATCAAATCCACTGAATTTTATAGCTTGCTCAACACCAACATCCAGAATAGATTTGGAAGGCTCCTTTCGTCCATTTCTACAGTTCAGAAAACGCATCTAGAGATAGTAAGAAATGATAAAGTTTTTAAAAATCATAATGTTTGTAAAAAATTAATAATTTGAGCTCCAATCCCACAGTTTTATACTCTTGTTAACTCTGCACATGAACAAGCTGACTGGATCCCAACAAGACTATACCTAAGCACATAGTCTTTGGATGATCAGGGCCTCACAAAATCATGACTTTTGCCTCTTAAAATAGGAGTTAAAGGAAGCCTATTTTGTTTACATATGGATAATGAACACACCTCCAGGCACACATTAGTAATAACTCTTTAAGAAACTAAATTTCACAGTTGAGATTCAAATGTAACAGAAGCACAGTACATTCCCAGTCCTGCCATAGGATAAGCACAGGAGGATGCTTGTGCACTTGACAAACTACTCAGGGTCTGCTGGCAGGGTGAGGGCCTATGTTTGGCCCATGAAAGTGTTTATGCTCATGAAAGCAATTTCCTCACGCAGCATAAGATTCTCTCAGAAACTTGTTTAAAATCCTCAAGAAGAGTGAGCATTACACAGAAATAATTCCATTGGCCCGCCAAACCATGAATAATGTAGCCCACATTAACCAACCAGCAAATATATTAACTCATCAACTGTCAAACCAAAAAACTTACATATTCATCCAGAAGAAGATACGAATCTTTCATCTGTAACAGATCAGAAGAAAAAAGCACACATTACTAGATACAACAAAGCCCACTTTACTGAAAGTTGGGGGAAAAGTAAAGCACAGACACAATAAGTATCCACTTCCTTTGGACCTCACCCAAAGCCTGGAAATCAAATGGAGTCTTTTCATTTCTTACAGTAGGCTTGGATCATGCCCTTTGTGCATTTGTTTAAAAATGCATCTAGGAAGTATTTGAAACTCATTCCTGGTCTGAGCAAAGAAAATTTAAACTGAATATTTTGTCTGGTATCTTTTGTTAGTAGGATTTGCTATAAATGAACCCAAGAGGTAGATGAGAGAAAAAAGATTGCAGATCAGAATATATTTGGGTGAAGCTAAAAAGGTACCCCCAGAGCCCAAACAGGAGCTGCTGCCATTACTGACACTGCTACTCAGCTGGGGTTGGAACAAGCACATACTCTGTGCCCTGGGTCAGAGCTGGAGCCAGAGGGTAAGAAGGGGGGCAGAGGGGGCAGAGGATGTGGTGGGCAGGAGGGCAGGTAAGTATGGACATTGATGCATCCCCAGAATATTGAATCCCCCAGCCCCCTTGGCCAATCAGCAGAGGCAGGGCTACTGTCTCCTCTGTCAATTAGTAGTGAGCAGTGGGGCCACCAGGCCCTTTAGCAACAAGGGGCAGGGTCATCACATAAAGGCCACCTCTCTCCCTCCACAGCTGAATCCGAACCCTGCTCCTCCTCGCTGTGTATCATCCTATCTCTAGGCACAGCCAACAGAATCATGAGGACAAATGATTGGCATGTATTTCCACCAATGAACTGAAAAAACAGGACTTTTTGCAGTCTGTTCCTTATTCAGAAAAGGACAGGGGATGAAGGGTTTTAAACAGGATGGTTTGATACAAAACAGGACCAGTGGCTACTGAGGGGACAGGTGCCAGGGACAGGAGGGCAGGTAGGCAGCAGGTGGGACAAGTAGGGGATGGGGACAGGGAGGATGGGGGGGAGCAGGCAGCCCCAGACAAGGTGTGGTGGGGCAAGGGGTAGGTGTCAGGCTGCTTGACTCGCCCACAGCTGTCTCCACGCTACCTGCTCCCCTACTGCCTGTCCCCACCTTCCCCCACTTATTGTGGCCCTGGTGCTGCTTTTCCTGCTGCAGCAGTAGGGGCAGGTAGGCAAATTTAAAACAACCCTCTGATAATTAGATTCTAAACAGACATGGATAACTATAATAAATATATATATTTTTTCCATTTCTTGAATCTAGGATTTCTGTAACTAAGGTAACCACATAGTCTTAGCAAACCTAATGATTTGCTGCTTTTTCATTAGGACACTCAAGTCAGTAGCAGGTAAATCAGGAAGTCATTTAGATCATTTAAATCATGCTGCTATCACTAGTCATTTGCCAAATCCCATTGTTTTCAATATCAAAGACACAGCATAAGCTTATTTAATTGTGCCTGCTAATTCTTAAGGGAACAATCCATTCTAAGCTGTTCGCACCTCATTAATGCTCATTAAACTGTTACAAAGAACATGCTCTGAGCCTATGGCCAACTGTTGGAATCACATTAAAGACACATTGTTGCTCAGAACAACTTGCCTCTTAGATTAGCCTTGAAATTGCTGGGGGACATAGTCTGTTTGAGGGTTGCTACTATCATACCACTGAAAATAGTGAAACTATGTCACAGGGGTGCACAGTCTACAGTCCAGGGCCAGATCTGACCCACAGAGCCATTTTATGTGGCTTTTGGAGCCAAGCTAGAGGGAAGGAGTGTGCTTTGTGGCATTTCTGTGGTGGAGGAATTTGCCCCAGTGGTAGGGAGAAGCAGCAGCAGCTGCACTGTACAGGGAATGGTGAGTCCAGCTCTAGGTCCGGTCCCAGCTTTGGCTCTCGTTCCAGTTGTGGCATGGGCCAGGTTGGAAGCTATCCACGCATGGAGCTAGCCTCCATTAAAGCAGTCACCACTACAAAAGGTTGTCAACCCCTGAGCTAGAAGGATTAATTGTCCACCTTGCATAGGCAGACAGAGAAAAACATTCTTTGGCAGGTGGGCTGAGTGCATGTGCACATGCACACACGTGCCCTCCCAGCAGGTAATTCTGTGGGGGAAAGAGTGAGGCGAGGGGGAAGGGCTATGGTGGGGGGTCAAACTGAGGCCCCAGCAGTGAGGGAGGAAGCGGGGCACAGGCAGGACACACTTGCCCCAGCCCCTGCCTATGCCCCGCTCCCTCCTTCACTGCTGGGGCCTTGATCTGCCCCCTCTCTCCCTGGTGGTGAGGAGGGAATGGAGCAGGGGCGGGCTCTGCATGGCCGGTGGGCAGCAGGACGGAGCTGCGAGAAGCTCGTCCGGGGGACACCTGGCGCAGGGAGGGAGTGGCGGCTCCTGCATGCACCTCAGGTGGGCATGGGGGCTGTGTACTCCATATCTGTGCACGGGGTGAGGGTGGGCTGTGGCCAGGCTCTTCCCAGCAGGGGGCTGTGCTGAGCTGTGCTTGGAGCAGATGCCAGATGGCAGCAGTGCTGGGGGGTTGGGGCTACAGCAAATTTTGAGGTGGCTGCAGTCCCTCTGTAACTCCCCTTCCCAGCACTGCTGTTGCCCACCTCCAAGCTCAGCCTGGCCCAGCCCCCTCTGCTGAGAAGAGCCCAATACAGCCCCAGCAGCCTGCAGTGGCAGCCCACCCCATCTTGCGCAGATCTGGGGGTACACAGGTGCCTCCCAGGGTGCGGGTAACAGCAGGAGCCACCCCCTGGATGAGCTGCTTGCAGCTCAGTCCTGCCCTGCACCCCAACTGTGCAGCACCTGCCCCAGCCGCCACTCCCTCCCTCACCACTGCGCACACACGTCCCTCCCTACCCCTGCTGCAGCCGCTGGAAGTCTACAGCTGGGCTGCCTTGTGGCCCTACTGCAAAATTCCCACTGATTTCAACTGGAGAAGAATTAGGCTCCATCACTGTAAGAATCCCAATATTATGCAGTTTCCAGTCAAAATAAACTTGAAAAAGCAATTTGTCTCCAAATATAACAAAAACAGTTGCTAAAGGAATTGTATTAGCAAATTTCTAAGCAAGTGTTAATTAATATGATTATTGCTGTCTAGACAAGATTTCTAGATTATGATAAAAGATTTGTGTTTACCTTCTGATTTGACTCTGGCACTAAACATGAGATATCTCTGTGGCGATCCAGGAATCGTTCAAAATCCTCATCACTGATAACAAATTTCTCTGCTTCTCTCAGAGCATTTTCACCTACATTCTCCCCGTCAATGAGCAGACACTGGAATACCTGAAATACAGGGTATATCTAATGATATACTTATTTATCATTATTGCCATGGAGCTAAGGATGTGATTGACACTGTTGCTAAAGGAGAAAACCAGCTGTATCATCAGTGAAGACAGTGAAGTCATATCACAGAGCATAAAACAAGCATAAATAAGAAAATGACTGTGAAATCCTGACACCAAAGTCAGTGAGAGACTACCATCTGTTTGAGTGAAGCTAAAATTTTGCTCACAATTTTCTTTCAAATAAAGAGCTGATACTCAACTTACACCAGTTTAATTCTGGTGTAATATATTTCTTTCAAGGCAAGTACAATTGTGTAACAGTAGTGTAATGGAGAAGAGAATCAGGCTCTTGCTTTTTTCCCCTATGATCTGCCTGCTGCTGAAAGTCTTTCATGAGCCTTTGCCCATTTAGAAGCATGTTATCTTTACATGCTTTTTTTTAAAGGTAGTTATTAGTATTTTTTAATGGAAAATACATGTTATAATTACTAAAGTGTGCTGAGTCTTCTTTCGGCTTTTTTCACATTAATAGTATGGCACTTGTATGTTTTGGCTGTAAAAAGGCATTATTTTTCCAATTCTTTTCTATCATAAACAACTAAATCAATATATCATGAAATAACATATCCTAAATACCATAAAGAAAAAATGTTTGGGGAATGCTTCAACCTGTCTAGAAATTCATTGCACAAGAATCCTCTAATTCATGAAAATGGAAAATATGCAAAAGGAAGATCATGCAAATGGAAACGGTTCTAACTAATGCAACTGGAAGATCTGTCCATCATTTTCCCAAACTGTTCCTTCTCCCCTGGAAAGGGCACATGTGATCCTGTATTTCTGACTTACCTTCCAACGAACAGGGTTCAGTGCTTTAATCTGTTCATTCATGTCTTCTTCCACATTAAATCTATTAATCACTGAATTTAATTTAAAAGCCACGCCATATTCTTGACACCATTTTCTCAATTTTTGCAGATTTTCAACATGGCTTTTTTTCCCTTGCCCACGGCCAATTAAAGCATTGACTTCCTCATCAAAACTATCACATGAAATTGCCAGGATGTCTAGATATTCACCTGAAAAAAGAAAACAATTAAGAAAAAATAATGTAATTTTTTTCTAGTATGCAGCATTTATCATCCAGCACTGTTCCTTTCCACCTTCAAGTACACCTTCAAAATCTATCATGATACCTTACTAAACAGGACTGTAGGAATAGACTGTACTTCAAGTGGCATGGCACACCCTTCTTCTTTACATAGTTGGTGGGTGCACCTATATACATGCTATTAAGGTGAAACAATAAACTCTGGCTCATACTGCACCAGAGTTTGTTGCTCCCAGGTGCCACATATATACGTGTGCCAGAGACTGCAGCATGTTGAACCAGAGGAAAGAGGGCCCAGGGAATCAGCCTGCCAGCCCGGGGCCACTTCATCCAAGCTCAGTGTGCTGCAGAGGGGCTGGCTGGGGCACAAGGATGTTCTAGCTTGGGCTAGCTAGCAGGCAGCCCCCACACTGAAGCGTCCTCATGCCCCAGCCAGCCAAGGCAGCATCTATGTAGCGAAAATAGATACTTTTCTCTATGTTTCTTTG
>NW_017729028.1:4387942-4389444 GCF_001723915.1 Gavialis gangeticus | reverse complement strand
CCTCCAGGGGATAAAATCAGCAATTTATGCAACATCTACACATGTGATGCTGTGGAGTAAAAAACTCAGTAGCAGGACAGTACTTGTATTTACAAGGTAGCATGTATAGACACCAAGAGGTTTACTGCAGAGGTAATTAATCTACCTCACAGTAAACATCTTGTGTAGACATGCCCTCTGTTTGGCAACAAGTTAAGGTAGCCTAATCACATTTGATTTAAAAATGCACATAAGAAACTTTATTACATATCTCTAGTTTCAAAGTATTTTATTTGGTTCTTGATTTTATTCACCATACATGTAGTATTAATAAACTATCCCCAAATAATTATTTTAATAAGCAACTTGGTGAGAAGCTGAAGTGAGAAGAGTCCTAAAACTTGTGTATTTTTTCAAATGTGTACTTTGTTTTTTCTTACCATAATTCTTGAACCATCTTTCTCTAATCAAGCTGCCATTGCTCACAATGCTGACACTTGGTAACTTTAATTCTTGCTTGCAAAACTGGACCAATTTGCCTACAAATTCTCCTCTATCAGTCAGAAATGGTTCTCCTCCTGAAAAATTAATTTTTTCCATACCTAGTACATGAGAAAAAAGAAAAAGAGACTGTTTAGTTCGGATACATGAAAGTGTGGCAAACTTTTTCTCACAGCAACCTGCACAGAACAGATAATGATGACTGACTAGAATAAATGTGATACTACTGCTCAATCACAATTCACAAAGCAGGATCTCATAGTCTTTTTGCAAGTCAACCCCTCTGAAGTAAATGAGCCAATTTAAAAACTTGCTGATGGAAACCCATTTTTTCTAGCAGAAGATCTGCTTTAGTTTGTAAACATATAAAATTCCCATGAACTACAATTGGATCCCAACTCTCTCTCACTACAGAAAATATCTTAGAAGATACTACCTAATGCAACTAACTAAAAGTCCAGGATTTGCAAATCAGGGTCAGCAGCTTCAGTCCCTCAGTCTTCCAGGAAACAGAAAAATGCCAACATCTATGCCTAGCCTCTTGCATTTGGGTACCAAGATTTTTAAAAAATGACCTAGCCTTGAAAATTTGGAACAGCAATTTACTCCTTACTGTAAACCACATCTTTCACATGTCAAATTTGTCTTTTTTTTTTTTAAAATAGCTCCAGCTGCTATTGCAATCTGTGTATGCCAGGAGTCACCTATCTGTGCGAGGCTTTGGACCGTGTTGCAGATCCAGAGAAGTTTCGGATGCTTTGGACACTGAAGCAGCATGTCCAGATTGAAGTGCTGGCTTCTTTAGGCTTTCCAAAGCAGGTCGGAGCTTCCGAACTGCTTTGGAGCTGCTTGGAGATCCGGCCATAGGGTATAATGGGAAATCAATGAAATATCTGTAACTTTTTTGTTTTTTGTCTGATTTGGATAAAACTTGCAGGAGTGGTAGCCTCTGTGGAGAGCATGAAGCCTGCCAAGTTTCAAGAAGATTGGTGCAGGGGTTTGGGGGGAACTGCAACCTAAAT
>NW_017729028.1:4381714-4382942 GCF_001723915.1 Gavialis gangeticus | reverse complement strand
CTCCTTACTGTAAACCACATCTTTCACATGTCAAATTTGTCTTTTTTTTTTTTAAAATAGCTCCAGCTGCTATTGCAATCTGTGTATGCCAGGAGTCACCTATCTGTGCGAGGCTTTGGACCGTGTTGCAGATCCAGAGAAGTTTCGGATGCTTTGGACACTGAAGCAGCATGTCCAGATTGAAGTGCTGGCTTCTTTAGGCTTTCCAAAGCAGGTCGGAGCTTCCGAACTGCTTTGGAGCTGCTTGGAGATCCGGCCATAGGGTATAATGGGAAATCAATGAAATATCTGTAACTTTTTTGTTTTTTGTCTGATTTGGATAAAACTTGCAGGAGTGGTAGCCTCTGTGGAGAGCATGAAGCCTGCCAAGTTTCAAGAAGATTGGTGCAGGGGTTTGGGGGGAACTGCAACCTAAATTCTTGAAAGCAAAACTCATGTCACGTATATGTGTTACACCATAGGGGGGTGAAACTGCAGGGGTGGTGGCCCCTGTTGAGGCCAGAAAGCCTGCCAAGTTTCAAGGAGATAAGTGCAGGGGTTTGGGGGAAACTGCACCTCAAGCTGCAGACAAGGAAAACACATAACATGGGTGACACTGTGTGTGTTAAAGTGCAGCAGGATGAAAGCTGCAGACCTGATAGCCCCTGCTGTGCGCCAGCTGTCAAGGAGATATGTGCAGGGGTTCTGGGTTCTAGGGCCCTGCAGCTCTAGCTGCTGACAGGTAAAACTTGTGACACTTCTTGAAACTTGCCAGGCTTCATGCTCTCAGCAGAGGCTACCACCCCTGCAAGTTTCATTCAAATCAGACAAAAAACAGCAAAGTTATAGATATTTCATTGATTCCCCATTATACCCCACGGCCGGATCTCCAAGGCGGCTCCAAAGCTTTGGAGTTGCTTCGGCCAGATTGAAGCGGGAAACTGATTTGGAGCTCCGGATTGGATCCCTGGCATCCGAAGCTGCTGGATCTGAAGCCGGGTTGAATAGCTGCCTACTCACACAGGCCTACTATGCACATGGCAGGCTGCAGCTAGGTCTCATCTATCCCATAGATGCCACCATGGGTGGATCTAGAATATTGAAAAGCGGGGGTGCAGATGGTAAGGTACCTCATTACCAGGGATCCTGGTTTTCTCCAATTAAAAATTGCAAATTCTCTGATTAAAACCCCAAAATCCATGATAAAAATTAAAAGCCCTCCACAGCCCCCCCCCCCAATGCTGCTGGT
>NW_017729028.1:4375359-4381241 GCF_001723915.1 Gavialis gangeticus | reverse complement strand
GACAGTGGGTCGGGGCGGGGCAGGGTGGGGGAAAGGGAAGGTGTTGGGGGGTAGATCAAGAAGGGGTGGAGTGTGCCCCTCTACCCACTCCCAGGAGCAGGGCCAGGGGGTGAGGGCAGGGGTGCCACTCTGCAGGCCATACACGTGCCGACTGGCTTGACAGAGGGTTTGCACATGGAGGCTGCCACCACAACTCTGCTACTGCACCCTGCTCTACCATCCCATGGCCACCTGCACAGCTTTGTGGGCAAGTGGCACAGGGCGCGGCAGTGCAGTGGCAACCACTGTGTGCAGGCCACATACATGCTGCCCAGCCAGGGAGTAGAAAGGAAGGCTTGCATGCAGCGTCCACCACTGCACCACTGCTTATGCCCTGTGACCAACTGCATGGCTCTGTGGTGGTGCGGGCTGGTGGCAGCTGCGTGCTGGCTTGTGGGACTTTGCTGGCAAGTGCTGCCACCACAGAGCCATGCCCTTCACCCCTGGATCCTAGAGATAAGTGGGGCTTGGGGGCTGTGGGGCAGGGCTGGGGAAGATGGTTGGGGGCTGAGGGAGTGGAGGGTGCTGCCAGCTTCAGGTGGCACACCACAGCCAGTAACAGGGCCAGGGGGTGAGGGCAGGGGTGCTCCTCTGTGGGGGGCTCTGCGGGCAAGCGAAGCAGTACAAAACTTCCCACTGCCCCCATGGAGCCATGCTCGGAGCTGTGCAGCCGGGCGGCAGCAGCAGTGTGGTGGCAGCTGTGGCTGTCACACAGCATGGGATGCTGGTGGGGATGGCTGCGTGCCACCTGGCCACCACTACAGTGCTGCTGCTGCCCTGTGGCCGACTGCACAGCTCTGGGTGCAGCTCCAGGGCAGCGCGGGGAGGGTTTGTAGGCAGTGGCTGTCTCTGCTGGCACGGCCCCGCAGGTAAGCGGCAGTGGCCACTATGTGTGAGCCCCTACCCCTGCCCCCACCATCCCTCACTGCTGCAGACCCAGTCATTGAACTGTGCAGCCAGCCGCATGCCAGCCTCCCCCTCCCCTGGGAAGGTGGCTGGGCAGCATGTGTGCTGCCCACACATGGCGGGCATCACCACACTGCGTCCTGCATCGCTTGCCAACAAAGCTCCCCTCAGAGGGGCACCGCTGCCCTCCCCCCCTGGCCCTGCTTCTGGCTGCGGTGACTTTTTCAGCACTGTCTGGTTAGAAAGGCTGCTGTCCTTGCCAGACTAGGTTCTTTGGGTAAATCTGATACCTCTTATTAAACCAGATTAAATAGTTGCAAAAATTATTCTTCAAGAGCTTTGGGGCATAAATACCCTAGCTTGATGAAGGGTATTTACACCCAAAAGCTTGCAAAGAAAATTTTTTCCAACTGTTTGATCTGGTCTAATGAAAGATATCAGATTTACCCAAAGAACCCCGTCCGCCCGTGTCCTTAGACTAACACGGCTACAGCCCACACTCCTGCAGCCACTGCCAGGCACTTGGTTTTAAACTTTGTGTGGAAAAGGAATCCAAGGGGTGGGCAGCAACCCCCACCCCCCGGTCCGCCTCTGGCTGGCACCGCGCGCAGCCCTTTGGTTGGTCTCTCAGGGCCTGCCCGGCTCCACCTGTGCCAAACCGCAGCGCCAGGCCCAGCGAGTGCCAAACCGCAGGAGCAACCAGCAACGCGTCCCCGCGCAGCCGGGTGCAGGGCGAGGATGCTGTCGTCCGCACCTCGTCCGGCGCATCCCCGTCCCCGCGCGGCCCACGCTCACCCGCCGCCCGCAGCATGGCGAGCCCCCGCCGCGCCTCCTCCAGGGGCAGCTCGAAGGAGGTCTTGGCCGTGTGGAAGCAGAAGCCGCACTTGTAGTTGCAGCGCCGGGTGAAGTGGTAGTTGACGCTGATGGGGATCGGGCCGGGGCCGCTTCGCCCCAGCACCAGCCGCAGCCGGGGCCAGAAGTGTGCCAGGCTCCAGCCCAGGAAGCTGAGCGGGCTCCGCAGGGCGCGCAGCAGCAGCGCGGCCAGCGCCAGGGGCAGGCGGAGCATCGTGAGGCAGTGCCGGGCGCCGCTGCCGGGCGGCTTTATAGCGGGAGCGGGCAGGGCAAGTGGGGCTGGTTTCGCTTTCCGTTCTCCAGAAGTGAAACTGCAGCCGCACCTGCCGCCACCGCCCCCTCCCTCGCCCGGGCAGGGGCTGGCTGGTCCCTTCACCCCTGGCCGCCCGCACCTGAGCGCGAGTCCGGCGAGCACACACGGGCCCAGCAGGCACAAACCCGCCTGAGACCAGCCCCTGATGCTCTTCCCGCAGCTCAGGGGCAGGTGAGGCATGGCCCAGAGCAGCGTCCTCACCTTTGCCTCAGCAGGACCCCGTTTCTGGCCCCATGGCCTCAGGATGGCCCCTCACTCCCACCCCGTCCACTGATCTTGCCACTCCATTTGGGGTCACGACCTACAGTTTGGGAACTGCTGTCCTAGAAGAATTGAAGTAGGCTTCATAAGCCACAGAAGCGGGGGCGGGTAACCCGGCTTAGCGCCCCCCAAACGTGGGGCAGCGGTAGGGCCACAAGGCAGCCGGGCAGCAGGCTTTTGGTGGCTGCAGTGGGCGTGGGGAGGGAGGGAGTGGGGCTGGGGGAGGGGCAGGCGCTGCACAGCCAGGGCAGGACTAAGGACTGAGCAGTGAGTGGTTTGTCCAGGGGGGCACAGCTCCTGCTGCTACACGCACCCTGGGAGGCACAGGGGTTGTGTACCCCCAGATCTGCGTAGGGCAGGGCAGCCTGCTGCGGTGGGCTGGGACCAGGTGTGCCAGGCTCTTTCTGGCAGGGGAGGGCTGGGCCGCACTGTACTCAAGGCTGGCGGCAGCATCACTAGGAGAGGGTTATGGGGGGGAGCTGCAGCCACCCCAAAACTCGCCATAGCATCTCCAGCACCACTGCCACCATCCCAAGTGTAGCACAGCCCAGCCCCTGACAGGAAGAGTCCAGAACAGCCCCAGCCCTCAGCAGCAGGCCACCCTGCCCTGTGCAGATCCAGGGGCATACGCCCCTCCATGCCTGCCAAGCTGTGTGCGGTGGCGGGAGCTGCCACCCCCTCCCTGCACCCCCCAGACAAGCTGCAGGTGACTTCATCTCACCCCCACCCTGGCTGTGCAGGGTCTGTCCCAGCCCTACTGTCTTCCCCCTCCATAGCCCTTTCACCTTCCCTTGCCTCTTCCCCCACAGACTTACCTGCAGGAGGGTGCACATGCACACACATACTCAGCCCCCCCCCCAAATAATTTTTTTCTCCGTCTACCTTGTACCCAAAGGGTAGGATTGTCCTCCTCTCTGTGCCTCCCAATGGCAGTTTTCAAGCCTTGGAAACAGCATTTTTGTCATTTCTGAGCAGGCTGAAATTCTAGCATTCCTGCAGTGTGGGTAAGTTTTTATGTGACTACATAGGCATATTCTTTGGGCACATCCAGACAAGTGTGGTCGTACGGTATGTGGGGCTGCAAACATGTTTGCAGCCCCACATACCGCACAGTCCAGAGTTCTCCGCACTGCAAAGCCGTGCTGCCAAAGCGTGCGCTGCAATGGTTTTTTTCCACATTTTTATTTTTACCCCTGGATATCCAGGGGTGGACTTCTGCACGTGCCCCTCAGCTATCCCACTCCACTGCACATCTAAGTGCCTTTTTTCACGAGGCGTCCCTACGTGCAGGCATCTCATTGCAGACAACAACCTGTGTCATCCACATGCTCCATTTCAGTGTCTTCACTTCATTTCATCATCATTCTCCATGTCCCTGTCCTCACTCATTTCTTCTTGAGTCTCCATTTGGTTCTCCTCGCTCATCCTGTCTAGATTCCACAAAGCAAGGTTGACTGCAGGTAACCCAATGCCCTGGGTCCATGATAATTGCTTTTACCAGATCAATGATAAGCACACCCAAGAAGAATCTACCCAGAGAATTATAGATAGCTGTTGGTTACTGACCTTTGAAAGAGACATCTAGTTCGAAAAAAGACCTAACCTTAATAACCCTGACTTCAAACCAACCTCTCCCCAGAAAAAGCAGTTGCCCTGTGAGAGCCCTGATTCCATTTCTCACAGTGCTGTGGATTTGAGTTGCTGCCTACATTCTGGATCTCAGAAAGGTGTTTATAAGGTGCATGTGTTGTCATCAACAGGGTGTATTTCCTCTTTAATCTCTGAAGATTACAAAAATAATAATTCAAATAACATATGTGGAGGTTATCTGAAAAGAAAAGAAAAAGAAATGACAAACTCAGAACCACCCTTCCTACCTTGCGCTTGGAGCCAGAGCAAAGTATCAGAAGTGCAGAATAAAACCTGTACAGATGAAAAATCTGGTACGTCTCATCAGATGGGTAATGTTTTCCCCCTAGGAAGCAGAATAAAAGGCAGTTTTAGACACAAGCATACTATTCTAAACACTGAGGATAAATGTGCCTCAGTGGATTACAGTCAGCTCTCAGGAATTGCAGCCTGTTACTGTAGTAGTGCATGAGGACAGCTGAAGACATACTGGAAAATCCTTGTATGATTATAAAAGTATAAACAGATGCACCTGATATCCTGAAAGTGTTAAATCTCATGATGGCAAGATAGACTATATTGGCAAAATTGTGCATTCTGTTACAAGAAAATAACTGCTGTGCTTCTGAAATAAGAAAACATTTAACAGATTCTTACTGAATAGCTGATGAAAATAATACTTTAACATTGTCAGGCAGAGAAAGTAAAGTTAAAAGTGAGGTTTTGGATGCACAGGACCATCCTTTTGAAACTTGTGCTCATAGGGAAATGTACCTTCTAAACATATTGTAAAAAAAGAATATCCCCAAAGAGAAAAGGACAAATGTGTCCACGAAAACCTTGTTTTTGTGACAGTTCTCAGGGATCAAGTCTTCGGTGAAGAAAACTATCATTAAGCTAAGCTTCAAAAACATTTTATTTCTGAAAAAGGCAGTGGTAATGTAAAGGCCCAAAAAGCAGTACGTTCAGCCACTGAAAGGACAGGCAAAAATTGCACAAGTGAAAGGAAAGATATTTCAGTCATCTACAGACTCACTGACTTTCCCATTTACTAAATGGCTGTCATCCTTGGATCAATGAACTACCACTACCAGTGTCCAGGATATGCTCCCCCTGGGTGAAGAAATTTGGCAGTGGGGGAGCACTGTCTTTTAATATGGCCACACTCCCCACTACCAAATCACAAAATCCCAATCTCTGCATGGTTGGTTGGAGTCAAGCTATACCCCCTTCCTCCCCAGGACCAGGCATTCCCTCCTTCTCGATCAGGGCCAGGCCAGGTCATGCCATACCCCCTTCACTGTCCATGGGACCAGGATGGGCTGGGCCATGCTCCCTTCCATCCCCAGGGTTTGGGCCTGCCCACACCCACTTCTCCCACAGGGCTGGGCCATAACCCCTCCTTCCCACTGGGGTTGAGCCATGCCCCTTTCTCCCTGTGGGGCTGGGTCAGGCCATGCTTTCTTCCTCCACACTCTCCCTCCCCCCCCCCCAAGGCCAGGCCATGCCCCATTCCCTCTCTGTGAGGCCAGGTCAAGCTCCTTTCCCTGTGAGGCTGAATTGGTGCCAACCTGCCCCGTTTCCCCACTCCTTTCTGCACAGCTGGATGGTACTCACTGTGCCTGCCTGGGCACTGGATTGGAAATACTGTTTGGATCCAGCCCACTGGGCAAAAAGTTTAGACATCACTGGCATAGAGCAGTGCTTGGAAATATTTTTGGGGAATGGGTAAGAAAAACTAAGCTCCAATCTGAGCCACTAGGAAGTCCACTAGAATGCCACTGAAGACAGCTCCATGGGCTGCATCCAAAGGGTCTGCAGGCTAGATCCACTCCATAATCTGTAGGTTGTTAGCTTCTGGCAGCAAGAGAGCCTAAGCTGT
>NW_017729028.1:4369630-4370359 GCF_001723915.1 Gavialis gangeticus | reverse complement strand
GCAGGGGCTTTGGGTGGGGGGCAAGGGGCATTAGCAGGGCATCCTGCCGTGTACCCCTTGCCCTCATTTTGTTTTGCTGCCATGCCGGCACTCCGGCACCTTCCGAGGTAGGCATTGTGGTGTTTTTCGGCACTCCAACCAAAAAATGTTACCTACTCCTGCCCTAGGCTGTTAGGGAACCGAAGCTGTAGACTGAGAAAGGTATCCTAAAGACTGGAAGAGGGCTAGTGGATTGGGACAAGGCTTTTGCAGCAGCATAGTGTTCCGGGGTTGGGCTTAAGTGTTTTATTCAGAAGCAGTTTGTTGATGTTTGTTTTCTTACCTGAGGTTTGGGCTGTGGTTTGAAGGCCATGCAGCGGGGTGCCTGGGGCAGGGGGCAGTGGGTGTAATGTAGGTTAAAGCCAAGAGAAGCAGAGGGGCTGAAGCCAAGATGGGCCTGGGGTGAAAGGGATGAGGCCTAGGTAGTAAGGCTGGAGCCTGGGAGGGTCTGAAGCACAGAAAAGGCGAAGGATGTGAGTAGCAGCAGTCTTGCCAGATCAGGGATCCAGTGGGCTCAGGCTGAGAGATGGCAGCTCTGCCTGGGACAGAGACGCAGGGGGATGACTGAGCTGATGTGGAAACAGAGCCAGAATGTCCTGAGAATGAAACCAGAGTAAGACCTGTCAGGTTAGAGGCCTCAAGGAGGCCTTAAGGCATGATTAGGGTCATGGTCAAGTCGGGGGGGGGGGG
>NW_017729028.1:4365401-4369610 GCF_001723915.1 Gavialis gangeticus | reverse complement strand
CAGCTGATTGCTGACCAGGGTGTGGGGTCCCCCTGCGACCAATCACAGTGCCAGTGGCAAAACTGGAAGTGTCACCGGCACTTCTCTCGATGCCAGCCGGCAACAATTTCATGGGGGGCACCGGTCAGCTCTTCACTCAGCGCCCCCACTCCCTGGCTGGAGAGGGCCAATCTCAGGGTGGGCTCATGCCCCCCTGTGCCTCCCCTATATGTCACCTATGATTGGTGAGCGGAGCAGACCAGACCCATGGGCCCAGGACCTGACCAGTGTGTGCAGCTTCCAGCGGAGCTGTTTCCACTGTGGCTGCAAACACTCAGGTGCTGTTATGCTCTCCTCATTTCCAGTGGCAGCTTCACCCCTCCCCAGTGGCCAATTGCTGACCGGGGGTGGTGGGTGTCCCCCAGCGGTTGACTGCATCACCAGCAGCAAAAGTGAGAGTGCCAGCAGCAAAACCGGAAGTGCTGCCAGCACTTCTCTCCATGCTGGCCAGTGCCAATCTCAGGGGGGGTACTGGCCAGCGCTTTACTTGGCGCCCCCACTCCCCCGCCAGCAAGGCCCAATCTTGGTGGGGGGGGGGGGCATGTGCCCCCCCATGTTCCTGCTACATATCATCTATGATTAGGGCCAGGGGCAGAGAACCGGGCTGCAATCAGTGCCAATGAAACACAGGTGCCTGTGAGGCACTCAATTTACTTTGTGGGATGGATGGTCCTTTGGCACAAACAGGATCATGTATTCAGCTCAGGGAGTTGAGCTAGGTATAGTGCAGATCCTGTAGGGGCATTCAAGGACTCCGGGAAGAGCCTCTCAAGGTAACGTAAGAATTGCATCAAGGCATGGCAGACGAAACAGCGATGGGGAATTATCCTGAGGAACTGGAGTGGGGTGGGGAGTTCAGCTATCCGGGGTGCCATGGCTACCCTCAGGGGCTGGTGATGTTAAAAGGAGAACCTGGAACCTATACTCTCCTGTTCAGGCCTGGGATGGAGAAAGGCACGTGTGCACATTGCAGTTTGGAATGAATGTAAGCAGGTGTTGTTGAGCTTGTGTTGGACTAGCCCTCCAATGCTATCCCACAATTTTTGGCACATTTATGCTTTGACCTGTCTAACAATTAATTTCCCAATAGCTTCCTATGAACCAGAAGCTACGTGCTGTTTTAGGTACAACTAGTCTCTTGTTTAAGGGTTGTGGCCTGATAGCAGGGTAAAAAAGAAAGCTAAAGTGTCACCGTGAGGGTAACTCACGGCCACAGCTGGCAGCAGTGTGTTTCAGGTAGAGATGTCTACCCGTGTCAGGAAAGTCATGTTGGCAATCTGGCAAGTAGTGCGCATAGCTGTCATATTGGAATCCAAGATGACTACAATGATGGCAATGTTACGACTGACCTCCTCAGTTCATACAATGTTGGTTAGTGGGGGCTGCAATATTGACCAAAACATGAATTCATGGCAGCCAACTCGGATTCCAATATGGCAGCCACATGTCCTACTTACCAGATTTGCAATATGTCCCTGCAGAAAGGGACACGGGTAGACCACCCCTACTCGAAACATACTGCTGCCACTTGTGGCAATGAGCTGCCTACAGCAAAAAAAAATCTAGGGACCTTATTGGTCAATTTATACCCTACAGTGAGCCTTGTTTGTGGCCTGCGCCCAGCTCAGACAAACAGTAAGTGCCTACCTAGTGAGTTGTTAGTTGGCCAGAGAAAGACACAAGTAGCATTTCACAAACATAGAGAGAAAAATAGCTCCACTGGCTTATTGTTATCAGAGAAGGCTTTGGTTTGCTTGCCCTTCACAGATTCCTGAATAACAGCTAGAAAATGATGTTTCAAACAGTTTCTTACAGAAGCTGTCATAAAATTGCCTAAGACTATATTTGTCTGGCCATTACTACTTCTAGTTTCTGTTTCCAAGCTAAGGAAAGTGAAACTGAACCAGAAAAAGTTAATCTATGCCTAGAATTACTGTGTAACCAGGGAGTTGTGAGTATGCCTGCATTTAAGTAACAGCACTTTCCTGCTCTCATTTAAAACAAAACAAAAAACAGCAACAAAAACACCCCCCTTACCCTATGTTTTACTTCATAAATCACTTAAGTTTGTAGCCATAGTATGCAACTTTTGAAAATTAAAATTTTGGGTCAGATTTACCAGACTCTATCTGTCTGGTACTGCTCTGGTGAGACAAAGTAGCCATAAATCAGATTTAACTGGTCAATTTAATTGGGTTTCTGACTTGTATCATTGGACCAATACAAAGTAGATAGAGTACATATGGATCTAGCACATTCTATTTGGAGACCATGTGTATCTAACCATGGTTCCTAAGGAAATCAGTGAGAATTTTCCCATTGATTTCAATAGGATACAGGTAAGCCTGTATTTTATTCTTCATCTCCAGCTCCATATTATTAGGGACAATTTCAAGAATATGGTTTTATTTGTAAGAATTCATGCGTTCCTATGGGGAATCCCTCCTGAGTACCAAAGTGACTTTCAGTCCTGCACCTTTTATCTGGGTAATATTCCTGGTGAATGCCAAAAGCATTATGTCCGGGCTCTGGGCGGACATTTACATGGAAATAAATAGTGGTGGCACACAGAAGACTGACCGCAGAGGAGGCAGCTCCACCCACAGATACTGATGGGACTAAAATGGGATCTTTAAGTGAGACCTGCCTGATGTCTACCTGTTGCTGTGCAGCTCTTACGTTTAGCATACTGGCTGTTTTTTAGTGATGTTTCTGCATTTTAGGCAAGCCTAATACAGCCCTAACCTTTTTTTATTAGAAAGAAAAACGTGCAACTGTTAGGGGAAAGCTTGGGCCAGGGACAACATTATGGACTGTGTGTGGAGGACACATGAATAAAGTCCAACGGTCACAAACTCCTGCAACACCATTTTAGGCTGGACATAAGAAAAAACTTCTTTATAGTCCAAGTCCCCAGAGCCTGGAATAGACTTCCCCAGAGCTGGCGCAAGCCCCTACTCTGGACACTTGTAAGAAACAGTTAGATGTTTAACTTGCTGGGATCCTTTGACCCTAGCTGACTTCCTGACCCTTGGACAGGGGCAGTGGCGACATGTAGGGGGTGCACGCGCACCCTCTGAATGTGGCAGTGCACCCCCTACAAAAAGGTGCCGCTGACTTGCAGGCGGTTGCCGCTTGCCACCCCCCCTGCCACCAGCACCACCGCCAGCGTCTGTGAGCAGTCAGCAATCGCCATTGGCTGCTGCCGACACTGTCAGTGGTGTCTGCGGGTGGTTGCCGACCCCCGGTCGGCGCTTGCCATCACCCCCCACCGCTGACACCACCGGTAGCATCTGCGGGAGCTCCCTGCTTACTGCCACCACGCTCCTGCTGCTGCCATGCCCCCCCAGCCACCAGGGGCACGTGTTGTTCATGGGCAGGGACACTGGCGAGCTGTAGGGGGTGCAAGTGCACCCCGAGATTGGTGGTGCATCCCCTAAGATAGGCCACCAATGCCAGCGGTGCCTGAAGGCAGTCGCCATTCACCACCCTGCCCTCACGGCCAACACCTCCACAGCCACCTGAGGAAGCTCCCTGCTCGCCTCTGCCACGCCGCCACCACCGCCGCCTGCAGGGGGTCACCGTGGCCCCCCCAGCCTCAGGAGGCACCCGGCGTTCATGGGCAGGGCAGCCAGACCCAATGATATTAGGAGATCCTTTCCAGCCCTAATGTCTATGAACTCTATGAAACAGGACGTGTGTGTGTGGGGGGGGGGGCACTTGGCTCTGCCTTGAGTCCCGCTGCACCCAAAGTTTAAAACCAAGTGCCTGGCAGCGGCAGCAGAGTTTCTGGTCAGGCGGTGGTAGGGACTTCGTGGCTCATTGCGAACCACCCCGACCCTCCTGAACTCGTCACCCCAGCGGTGTTAACCACCCTGTCGACTTTTGAACGGTCCCGAGCCTCCCCCAAGCCAGCTGGCCTCCGCTCTGCAATGCTGCTCGCGTCCCGGGACCCCGGCGGGGAGGGCGCGGGACCGGAAGGCGGCGCGAGGTGCCGGGGAGCTGCGGCGGGGAAAGGGAAACCCAATCCGCCGCCTGGTTTCGTTTCTGCCTCGGCTGCTGGTGCCCGGCCCGCCCCTCCGGAGCCGCAGTGCCGCAGCCGGGCAGCAGCAGGACGGGGCCATGCAGCCCGCAGCGCCCGGCCTGCGCTTCGCCGCCGCCCTCGGCTCC
>NW_017729028.1:4364445-4365390 GCF_001723915.1 Gavialis gangeticus | reverse complement strand
GCCGCCCGCGGCGTCCTGCACGAGGTGAGTCCGCCCTGCGCCTCGGGCGCGCCGGGGCCGTGCGGAGGGGTCCTAGCGCCCGCTGGGCTCCAGGGCAAGAGAAACCAGCCCGGGGGGCTGAGGTCCGGCTGTCGTGTCGGACTCGAGCACAGCTGGAGGTATGCAGCGTAGTTCTTGGGTCTAAAAATGAGCGAGCTGAGAAAGAAAATGAGGCTAATGCTACCGAAGCATCGCACCGAAGTATGATTCTGTTGTCCCATTCAGGTCGTTGCTCCTGAAGTTGCTTCTGGGATCTGCCTACCTTGTCATTGCCCTGTTCATTAATCTTTTAAAATGGTCATGTATGCCCCGCACAAGTACTGCCCACCTGCTCCCCCACCATGCCTCCAGATCAGAGCCATGCCGTCCCCCGCCCCTGCATTAGGATCACGGCTGCTCTGCCCCATCTCTGATCCCTTCCCGTGCCTCTCCCCACCACTGCACCATGTGTCTAGACTAGGACCAGGCTGCTCTTCTGTTTCTTTCCCTCACCCCCATGCATCTGAATGAGGTCACTCTGCCCCATTCCAGACAGAGGGATCAAGGTCCGGCTGGAAACCCCATTTTGGAGGATCCAACTAAAAGAAATGTCATGAGGTTCAATAAGGACAAGTGCAAAGTCCTGCATTTGTTCCAACAGGCTGGGGACTGACTGGCTAAATGCCGCCCGGGGGCTGGATGCGGCCCACCAGGCCATTCTGTCTGGCCTGTGGGGCCCCTAAAAATTTAGAAAATTAATATTTATCTGGCCTGGGCTGACTGTCATGCAGCCCTCAATGGCTTGCCAAAACTCAGTAAATGGTCCTCTGCTGAAAATAATTGCCCACTCCTGGGCTAAGCAGTAGCTCTGCAGAAAGGGACCTGGGGGTTACAGTGGCCAAGAAGGTGAATATGAGCCAAAAGTGT
>NW_017729028.1:4336164-4359445 GCF_001723915.1 Gavialis gangeticus | reverse complement strand
CTTATTCCCCTCTATTCAGCACTGTTGAGGCCACATCTGGACTACTGCGCCCAGTTTTGTGTTCTCCACTACAGAAAGGATGTGAACAAATTGGAGAGTCCAGTGGAGGGCAACAAAAATGGTGAGGGGGTTGGGGAACATGACTTATGATGACAGGCTGAGGGAAGTGGGCTTATTTAGTCTACAGAAGAGAAAACTGAGGGGGGATTTAATAATAGTCTTCAACTACCTGAAAGGGGGTTCAGAAGAGGATGGAGCTAAACCAGTGTTTTTCAACCTGTGGTCTGCAGACCCTTGGGGGTCTGCAGACTATATATAAGGGGTTTGTGAAAGATGACTATGGTCAGTCAAAAGCATGTGAATACCCACACTTACAATTCAAAGGCATTCACACCTCCAGTCAAAAATTTTTAGGGGCTCACAAATGAAAACCAGTGAGCTAGTCTTCTCAGTGGTGACAGGGCAAGGAGCAATGGTCTCGAGTTACAGCAAGGGAAGTTTAGGTTACATATTAGGAAGAAGTTTCTCACTAAAAGGGTAGTAAAGCAAAGGAACAGAGAGGTGGTGGAATCTCCATCCTTGTTTTTTAGGATCCGACTAGACAAAGCTTTGGCTGGGATGATACAGTTGGGGTTGGTCCTGACATGAGCAGGGGGTTGAAGTAGGTGATCTCCCAAAGTCCCTTCTAACCCTAATTTTCTATATTCTATGAACCCTCCACAGGCAGATAGGGCCTATTGGCCAGATCCACCCCATGGAGGGACCTGGCACAGCCCATCTGGCCCATGGGGCAAAAAGGTTGGGTACCACTGAACTAGACACCATGCTAATTTGCTGTAAGGGCCCAGCACTGTGTGATTTGGTTTAAGATCAAAGCAAAACCAGGACCTGATAAGAACCTCCATTAATTTTTAGCTAGATTATATATTCACTTTAAAAGAAAAAACAGAACAAACTAGGCCAGAGGTACTCAAACAGTGGCTTAAGAGCTGTGAGCCACAGTGTCCCCCCCATGGGGCTCCCCACAGCTCAGGAGCAGCAGTAGGAGAACAGCAATTAATACTGGTGCCTTCCCCCACTGCCAAATACTCAAGCCACGCAGGGTGAAGAGGAGCCCAGAACACCCTTCCTCCCCCACATGGCCAGATCAGCCTTCCCCACATCCACTTCCCTTCACATGGCCAGGTTGGAGCTGGGTTGCACCCTCTGCCCCCATGCAGCTGGTTCAGGGCTGGGGGACTTTCCCCGTGTGACTGCATCAGGGCTGGGTACCCCTCCTGCCTGTGAGGTTAAGTTGGGGCCAAATTGAGTCTCCTTCCTGTGCACAGCTGGACCAGGGCTTGACTGCCACCCAGCTCTCCACTTGGCCAGATGGGCCCTGCCCTGCTCACCCTGGGCACAGGATCAGGACTATAGTCTGGATCCAGCCCACAGACCGACCAGGCACTGCCCATTTGGCCCACTGGGGAGAAAAGTCAAGCAGCACTGCAGTTGGCAAAAATAGTCAAAAGTTACTGTTTCCTGTAGTCATTATAGTTAAATGCACATCTTTTATTCAGATTTGTAAACCAAAATCTATCCTCTTTCATTATCTCGACAGTGCATCTAATACTTCACTGTTGGTTATTTCCACACCTGAGTTAATATTATAACACCTGAGTTATTTCCACACCTGAATTCTAGCTAGAGCTAGAAATAATCTGCAGGGCTGGGGAAATGAGAGCGAGATAGCAGCAGGAGTGGCTAACAGGTAGCAAAATTACGGAAGAAAGGTAGCTTGAGTAGTGGAACATCAAGACCATTAAAAAAGGAGAAGGGGTCATTAATATCTGTGAAGCGAAGAGAAATTATCAGGAATCAGGTAGATTATAATGAACTGTGAAGTCAACTGGCTCCATCAGTGTTGCTTGAATAGAAATACTGCTGCCTCTCCCAGGCAGTTGGTTTTAGAATTTGGGTGCAGCAGGAATCAAAGGAGGTGCAACTGTACCACTGCGCCCTCTGATCCATCGCTGGCTGACCTGTCACCCTGCTTTGCAGTTGTGGCTTTTCATCTGGGACCATGGTGTCCTTTATCTAGGATGAGACTTCTTTCTCCACCTACCTTACAGCACTGGAAGGACAGGTTGAGCTCCACGGGACTGGCGGAGCCCGTCAGAGTGCAGCCCTGGCTCTCCCCACCTCCTGCCATTGGGCTGCACTTCAAGTGGCTCTGCCAGCCCCATGGAGCTCAGCCCGGCGGCGGGAGGCAGGGGAGAGCCAGGGCTGTACTCCACCTCCCACCACCGGGCTGAGCTCTGTGGGGCTGGTGGAGCCACTCGAAGAGCAGCCCTGGCTCTCCCCTGCCTCCCATCATCAGGCTGCTTCGAAACTTTTGAAACACTTCAAGTGCCCTCATTTTGCTTCAAAGCTTTTTCATTTCAATTTCACTGTTTCGAGCTTGAAACATGGTTGAAACGAAACACTCGGCAAAATTTCGCACAGCCCTATCAGATTAATGGTGCATGGCTGACCTGTGGGCCAGATCATCCCCATATGACAAGATGGGGCCTCACATAGCCTCAGTCTGTCCCTCTACACTCAGACTGGGATCTGCACACCAGGCTCAAGCCCTGCACTGCCCTGTGCACCTAATCTAGTGTGACGGGCTGGCTGGCGGTGACCTGGCCCAGGGGTTTTGAAGGGGTAGAAGATGATTGGAGGACTTGGGATTCCCTTTCCGCACCAATCAGGCCCCAGAGACTCCCCACCCCCGTGTCCCAATTGGCCCCTTGGGTCACCTGGAGGGGGATAAAAGGGGCAGCGTGGGCTGACTCAGGGGAGAGACCAGCAAGGGACAACAAGGAAGGGGCTTTGCAGAGCTGGTAAGAGCTGAGCCAGTGGGACAGGAGCAGTGCCCTGGAAGAGCCTGAAAGAGTAGGACCTGCAGGCAGCAGTGGGACCCACAGCAGCGCGGCGTGTGGCCAGCAGGAGAGGCTCCCCACTGGGCTCCAGGATCCCCTAGGAAAGGATGTAGCCAGCAGGAGAGGCTCCCCTCTGCTCCAGCAAGGATCTGAGCAGCGACCTGCGGGGTTCCCAGCTCTGCTTCCAGCTGTTCCAGTCAGAGGCCAGGCAGCTCGATGTGAGGCCAGGGCTCCGGGACAATCAAGACCCATAGCAGCCTAGAGTGGTGTCACCAGTGGTGGCTGTGTAGCAGTGTTTCTGTCTACGATTTGGGTTCAAGTCCTAGCTGGGGTGAGTGAGATAACAAGGAGCAAATCTTCTTGCAGTGGAAAGGGTCTGTTGTGTTTTCTCCCCCTCCAGGTACCAAGGCCCTATATTTCCTTGTCATGTGACATTTTGCATTTTGTGCCTTTTTATATTTCACCAACCTATATTGTCTGTTCTGCTGTTTGTGTTTTATATTTTTTTACCCCTGTTTTGTCAATGATTGTAAGTGTCTAACCTTTTTTGAATCCTGTCCCCTTGGGGCATTATAGTGCCCACTATACCATCTGATTTATGCCTATTATATTCCCAGTATTAAAAGGTATATGGTTAAGTCCCCACTGGTGTCTGGCTCTGCTCTGTAGGGGGAGGAGAGTCCCTATACCTCCCACAGTGCTTGTGCACCTGCTTTGATCCCTTTAATTGGAGAGGGGGTACCTCTTGGAGTACCGCCTGGGTTAACACTAGCACATAGTGTTATGCTACATGGCCCACGGGGATACCTGCGTGTCCAGAAATTTGGCAACAAGGGGAAGGCAACTACTCTCCCACTACCAAACTTTTGGATTTTTTGTGAGCCCTGGGGGCTGGATGAAATGGCTTCAAGGTCCAGATCTGGCCCACAGGCCAGGGATTGAGCACCTCTGTTTTAAACTGATTCAAGCCATAGGAATGTATCAGAAATGTTACCACTTTGGGTCCATGTGGGGTCCACAAGTCAAAACAAAGTTAACTATTGCCTGTGAGAAATAAAAAGTGGCCTGTACGTGATTCCTTGTCAAATCCAATAATCTGAAGTGAGTTGTGTCAGGTTCTGCTACATAATTTATAACTAAATACTTTTCCAAAGTGACTTGGGCAGCCCTGGCACTTTGGGAATTTTATTTTCTCCCTTTCTTACTATGTATTTTTCCTTTATTGATGTATTTTTGGGTTTAAAGAGAGATGGCATTGAAAAAAATTACTAAAGATAGAGGTTGTTCACATATCTAATCATTGTGTCTGTCTGCACGTTGTATAAATCTTTGTATAAAACTTTATTTTTCACATTTTTAATAAAATGTTTTGAAAAATAGCTGTGTACCAGGTGCTTTTGAAGTAATGATTGCTGCCTTTACAGTGCACATCACTAATCCCTGAAGCCAAAGCAGTCCTTGATCTTGTGGATAAATGCCCAAAGCATCCAAAAAAGGGAGATTTTCCTGTTATAGTTATTGAAGGACTAGATGCAACAGGTAAGAACAAAATGTGAGTGACGAATCGCAGATGCAGATTTTTAAAGATATTGTCTTATGCCATCTTTATGCATACGTAATCACCAATAAATGTAAATTCATGCCTAAGACTACAACGTGGTTGGAAGTTTCAGTGATCATAAAACAAAACTTCTCCACTAACAATTTTCATGGAAGATCTCAGTTTTGACTTCTAACAATATCAGTTGAATGCTTGAAGACTACGGGTAATCGATAAAAGAGCTGGAGGCAGAAGCTGAGTTGCAGATGTTAGAATGTAACTGTAGCTTGTATCCAAGAGTGTCAAACATACAGCCAATGGACCAGATATAGCCCAAGGAGCCTCATGATCTGGCCTGTTAGTCTTGGACTGACCCCATATGTAGCATATGGAGCTGGTCTGGTGTTCAAGCTGGACCCCGCCCACTAGCTCCTGCATGGCCAGATGCAGTGCATAGACTGGCCCAGAGACCCTGCTCCAGCCCACAAGGTCAGAGGAGTTTGACACCTCTGCTGGAGTCTCTTGGAAAAGAGGAAAGAAATACAAGTCACAATTGTCTTGAGCAATCAATAATGGCTATCCATGAATAGCTCTGTCAGTAGCTTCTGTATTTTCAGTTATACAAAGGGTCCTAAAAACAGCAAAAATAATTGGGTTTTACTCCAGTGAAGTAAACAGATTATCAAACTGGTAACATTTGTGTTCTATGATGGATCAGTAAAGATACTGAATCTGAAATGCAGCGAAGATACCAAATATGCAGAGATCCTTAAGGGGGTAAAAAAAAAAGATGCTGGCAAAAGGGAAGATGGTTCTTGGGGCAGAAAATATAATAAGAACCCAGGTAATCAGTTAGAAGTGTGCTCGGATATAGTCAAAACCTTATCACAACATATTCAAGACATAGGTATTAGATAAATGTATCAAAATGTGTTCTCCAATTTAAAAAGACTTTGTTCATGTGTAAAAAGAAGTAGATTGTGTTGTGCTGCGTGACAAAAGAATATTTCCTTTTGTATATGAAATGCAGGCAAAACTACTGTAACTCAGTCTCTTAAGGAGTCGTTGAATGCCATTCTTTTACGATCACCACCAGCTTGCATCAGCCAGTGGAGAAAGACCTTTGATGATAAACCCAACCACATCAGGAGGGCATTTTATGCTTTGGGCAATTACCTTGTAGCTTTGGAAATAGCAAAAGCATCCATCGACTCACCTGTGATTGTAGACAGGTTTGTAAAAAACATTCCTCTTGTGTTAACACAATCATCTCTTCACTGAATATGACAAGCAGAATTTGTTAGTAATCCTACTTAAGATTTCTTCCTTATTTTTACCTTTACTTTGGGAGGGAATCTGGAAAATGCCAACTGGAAAATGTCTGGAATAATATAAGGAATTGATTTATAAGGTTCATTTACTGTATTTACTTGAAGACAAGGCTTTTCCCTCAGACAACTTGGCGGGGAGCCTCATCTTGGATTCGAGTACTGGCCGAGCAGGCCGCATGGTTGGCTGAAGTTGGAGCTGAGCTACTGCCCGGCCAGAATGACTTGTTTGGTGGGGAGGGGACACGTGGCCTGGAAGGAGCGTGGGAGAGACCACCGGGTGGTAGTGAGGAGTCTGCCGCCTGCCTCTCTGTGCCTAGAGAAATCCTGGAATCGCCTTCAGTAGAGGTTTTCAAGAAAAGGCTGAGGAAGGAATCTGTGGGATGGTATTGGAACAGCAAATCCTACATCTGTACAGGGCCTTGAACTCAATAGCTCTTGATGCCCTTTCCAAAGCTGTGATTCAAATGTTAATGTTCATACTGCAATCTTACCTAGCCAGTTAGGGGAACCCTCAACCATGCAGCTCCCAATCTGGAAAAAGTGTAACCATATCAAGTCTTGCAGTGGGCAAACAGTGATACTGCTTCTGGTTTGAGAGGTGGCTCCCATGGAGCAGCATAGTAAGTTTGCAATGAGGCCTCCAGAGATGAGAAGTTAGATGTCAGAGAATTTTCTGTCTGTGCTAGTGGTGAAGTACTGGAACATATTATCCAGAGAAGCTGTAAAATCTCCTTCATCACTGAACATTTTTAAATGTAGGATAGACCAAATATTTGTCTTTCCAAGTAATGATGATCCTGCCTTGAGGACTGAACTAGATTGGGGTGGGCAAAATGGCAGATCTGGCTGGCGGCCAGACTCCATTTCCCAGTGAGAGACCTTTTGAGGGTAAACTCACACTTACCACTTGTCAGAGGAAGTATGGTGTGAGCCAAGCTGTCATGTCTCACAAGGGCACAGCTTGAGGTATAGCATATATTTTTGATCTAAAAATTATTGTTGACCTGAGAATAAAGAAAATGATAATGCTACAGAAGCATCATGGTCCCCCAAAGTATGATTATATTGTAACTTTCCTCTCAGGTTATTGTTCTTGAAGTTACTTCTGGGGGTCTACCTACCTTATCATTGCCCTGTTAATGAATCTTTTAAAATGGTCATATATGTCCACCACAGGTACTGGCACAGCACAGCTGCCTATGCAATTGCCACTGAAATCAGTGGAAAAGTGCAGAATCTTCCTCCAGAACACCATGAAGTGTACCAGTGGCCTGAGGACCTACTCAAACCTGACCTTGTACTCCTGTTAACTGTTAGCCCTGAGGAGAGGATTCGGAGACTGCAAGGGCGAGGGCTGGAGAAAACAAGGGAAGAAACGGAGCTGGAAGCTAACAGTTTGTTTCGCCAAAAGTATGTCTTAATAATGAATAAGACCATGGATGAAACCTTGGCCCCTTTGAAGTCAATGGCAGAAGTCCCATCAGTAGGACCAGGATTTTCATGTGCCTAGATCAGGGCTATTCAGTCAGTGGCCCATGGGGCCTGCAATGTGAAGAGAATCTATGCAGCTGTCTAGGAATCTGCCTGTCTCTGGCTATCTGAACAGTTTTAACACTGTGTAGCTCCATCACAGTGTGTGACTTGTGGGCTCCTGCCATGCTGTCACTCTCCCCAGAGCTCCTGTTGCAATGTTGGCAGCAGGGACAGGGCAACACAGCTAGTGGCGGCCCTGGTAAACTCAGTGCCCAGGTGGAGGCAGAGGAGGTTTGCACTGCCTGCCAAGTAGCGCTGGCATGGGGACTCGGACGGAGCTCACGCTGCTTGCGTGGCAGCGATGGGGAGTAGGGGTGAGCTCTACCTCACAGTGAGGGCGGGGAAGTGTGCGTGGAAAGGTCAAAAACATTGTTCATGACAGAATGTAGCTTCTTAAATACCTTTAAGTATGCCATATGTGAGTAGATTATCGACCTTTTCCATAAAGAGCTATAAAATTACTTCACAGTACTTAATGATCAGCTTTTGGGGATTTATGAAAGGATTATATTAGTCTCTTTGTTTTGCCAAAGCTGTAAATGGTAAATGGTAAAAATGGTGTTTCATGCTTCATTAATTACACATGACCATGAACCAAACACTGCTTCAACAGTGAAAAGTTTAATGGTAGATGATGCATTCTTTCCTACAGGAAACAAGATAAAGTTAAACAACTGTTTAACAAGATATACTGGTTAAACAACTGTTATGGATATCATAAATGAAGAATGATACCAATGATCAGCCTGTCAGTTTGGGCCTAGGTCAGGGGTAGGCAACCTCTGGCACAGGTGCCAAAGCCTAGCATGTGAAAACATTTTACTTGGCATGAATGCTTTGGGGCAGTTGAGGGGTGGTGGGGGAGGCATGAGGGGGCTGATCCTTGCTGTGGAAGTGCAGCCCTGGTTCCTTCCCCACTGTTCACCTTGAGGTGCATGTGCATCTAGTACCACCAGTGTCAGTCCAGTGCTCTGCAGACCGCAGTGCAGCTGCTTCCAGCCTCCCCGCTGCCTGCTGCCTCTGGGTAGGGCAGGCAGTGGGGCCCTACCCAGAGCCTAAGCTGGTGTGGTAGGCAATTGGGAGGTTACAAGCAGCTGCACCTGGGTCCACAAAGCCTTGGGCTGGCTTGTTGCTGGCAGTGAGTACATGTGTGGTGGATAGTTGGGAAGATGCCAGGTCTGTGCTGCCACAACAAAGATTGGGCCCTTCATGGCTGCCCTGCTATCCGTCCCTGGAGTGCCAACATTTTACAAGTCAAGGTTTCTGGTGTTTTTGCCATTCTGCCCAAAAACATTGCCAAACCCTGATCTGGGTAATCATCCCACCTTGGAAAAGAACTAAATTGCTCAGGAAACCTTGAGAGTTCTCATTGGTACGTGAGAATCCACTGTGATGGAGCCACGCAGTGTTAAACTGTTCAGATACTCAGAGATGGGCAGATTCCTAGACATCTGCATAGAATTATGTTACTGCAAGATTCTCTTCACACTGGCAGCACAGCAGTGCAGAATAACTAACTGTCTCTTAGTTTGGACCTAGGCCATCCCCTCTGTAAACAGCCAGAGCTCCGGTCCAGCAGAGTTCATTCAGTGGTTTTAGGAAAGTCCGTGGTGAAGGGGACATGATGCAGGTGGGGATTCTCTCTCCTTTATCCCCTTATGCCTCATCCTCTCTGTAGAGAAAACCACTGCTTTTTAGATATGGCCTGTGGTTACTGCTATTCATTAAATAGTAGATAGTTAAATAGTTAAAACCCAGTTTAGGAAGAAACCTCAGAATTTTGCTTTACTGATTGTTTGGGTAGAGGCCTGAATGAGTTTGAAATGATCATTTTTGTAGGAGTAAAGAAAACTCTTCATTGTTCATCACATTCTCAGAGGCTAGTTTTAGAAAAAGCTCTGTATTAGAAAAAGAGATTGTTTGCTACCAAGCAGTAAGGTTTTCAGAGGACTGTTTTCTGATGCAGCGTCTCCTAGGTAGGACGTTGGGTAAGCAGAAAGTTTGAGAAAGTTGCTTAAGAGGAGACAGTTAATCAGAACACCTCCTAGTGGTGCTCCCCAGTTCTGCAAATGACAGGGATCTGTGTAGCACAGAGAAGGAGGTATAGCTCCAAGCTGACATCAGATAAGAGGAGGACATGCAAATACCAAGAGGAAACATTGTTATCCTATGGAGGGAGAACATTAATTTGACTCTTGGAATTAGTTTAATAAAAAGCTTGCATATTGCAGTTCCATCACTGTGAATAGCAGCTAATGTTTTGCTGTTGTGCTTTGCTGGTTAATTGCAATAGATTTCATTCTTGACTTTATGCTGGGATTTTTTTGTGAATTTTCTTGTGCCAATATATTTTCCGAATCACATAACTAATTGTTACACCTTATCATTTCACTGCACTTTAAGTTACAGATTGTATTTTTGTTGTTTGTTTGTTTTTAAAACAGAGTTGAAGAGGCGTATAAAAGGATGGAAAACCCGGAATGCCAAGAAGTTGATGCCAGCCCATCCAGAGAAGAGGTTCTTAAGACCATTTTACAATTAATTAAAAAACACTGTAGTTCATAATAGCTGCTATTATGTAGTACTACTTACAGTGTGTTATATCTTCTGCTTTCCCTCTCAGGAAATACACTGAACCACTTTCGCACCCAAATAAGCTGCTTCAGAATTTTCAGAATTGTCTCCTTCCTCTACCATATCTCCATAATGTTTTTGTGCTACCTATTCCACTACTGCCCAATGAACTTGGTATACAGGGCAGAGCACAACTTGCAGTTCTCAGACATCCACCATCCTATCACAGTTACATAGTAACTGTAGGAGGGAGTGTTTGGGAAGTGCTAGCATTTCAGACATCATTTTCTTGTTGCTACAGAGAACCTGAATCCGCAGTCCTTACATACAAGATTCAGTGGGAATTTTTCAAGGAAAGTAGAATCAAGAAAAGATTCTCAAATACTGTCCAGCAGTAAAGCAGTTAAATAGAGGACAAGGAAACATGGGGTGCCTATACATATGCACGGGTGTGGACTGTCTTAATTAGACTGATTCCCAAAGAGCCATTCTAATTAAAATGCCATAGTATCATGTGTATTAAGCCCCCATGCATGTAAAAATGGCCACAGGATGCTTTTGACTAAAGCTCATTAAACAAGTGTTAGTTCAGTCTCCCCAGCGGCCATTTTTAAACCTGTGAGGGCTTACACACATAATGCTGTAGGGATGCTAGAGCGTTCTAATTAGAATGCATTGGAGCACGTGTATAGGCGCTCCATGATTCCAATACTGGAAATTAAAACTTGTATCCTGATAGTGTGATGATGGTGATATAAAAGCATGTAGCCAATAAGGTGTGATTTTAAAAATACTGAGTACCAGCGATTCCAGCTCCATTTGAAGGACATTTAAGGCCCTTAAATGCAAGCGTGTGAAAATAGAAATTAAAGATGTGAATTACCAATCCAACAGTTTCAAAGAAAAGCCTAGCATGGGAGGGAGAGCACTCTCCGTGCTGGCACATTAAAAACCTGGAGCTGAAAGGATACACATTTTGTAAATAATAAATTGATTATTTTTCTACAGGTATTTTTTTTTATCCTAATTTTAATCTGCTAATATGTCTATTAATGTGTTTTGCTGTCCTTTAAAGTGAGTTCATATTAAGTAGAAAGATGTGGAAAATCCATTCAACACAAATGCTTTCAGCATTTATTCTTTCCGCACTTTATCTTTCTTGAGGTTTCTGTTCATACAGAGGCAACAGCCACCATGTTGGCCCTCAGCAGACTTGTGCAGAGATTTAACTTGACGTACTTAAATATTTTTATCAGTTTCATTGTGTTTACTCAAAGTGTAAAGCTAAGCATGTATGTAAATCTTTGCCAAATCAGAGCCTAACTAGAATTCAAAATGGAAACTTACATTAAATTCTATTTTATTTCAAATGTCATTCATATATTATTCTCTTACTAACTAAGAACAGCTGCTGTATGAATTTATCCTATCAAGAAAAACTCCAGTATGTGGATATTAATATGACTAAATATGGTATTACCTCCATTCACAATAATTTCTATATGCAAGGAAGAAAACAGTGATGGAGGAAAAAATCCAGTCATGTTAGTTTGCTTAAAATAACATAACCTAATTTAAAATAACATAAGCCATTATGATATACTTGGTTTACAGAACTGTTTGTATTAAGGGGTCCAGTACGGATATATTGAATAGTACAATACAAATACAGTGGTCCATACTTCTAAGGAGACATAAAGAGCATTCAGATAATCAGTTTTGGATAACAGTATTTCAGAAGTAAAAAGATAAGCAGACTTAATAATCAGGTTCCGTATAATTTGTCCTTAAAAATTCAGTTTGTCTTTTTCAAGACAGAGTGACCACTCTGATTGTGGAATGCCTTCTTTTAGACAGTTTTAAGATATACACACAAGCTGTAACATTTATAAACAATTCATTTTTCACAAAGCTAACATACTCCCAGTATTTATTGTTTCGTTAGAAATAAAACTAAACATTTGCATGTGGTCAGTACACTAAAAATGGTGACCATGATGACAATGATACTGCGTTTCTATAACCTTTTTCTTACTCAAAACCTAATTACAAGTATGAATTATATTTTACAAATACCCCTGTCACATGGATGAGAAATACAAGAAAATGGCCAAGGAAATTGCAGTTATGTCTAGCACAGAAGCAACAGGAACAGCTTAAAACAGGAAGTGAAGAGAATTAATCCCAATTGCAGGGACAAGATAGGATGAGGGCACATTTATCTGAGCTGGAATTGGCCAGGGCACAGAACTAACTGCCTCTATTGACAGAAAAAAATGCCATGAAAACTGTAACAGTCAAAGACCAGGATTTTGCTTTCATTATTTACTATATACTTTTTCAGTGATAGTGTGCATATCTCTGCAGTACCACACTGTGCCATGTAAACATACCCCGAGGGCTGGATCCAAGCCATAAAGCATTTAAACGTTAACGGATTCTCCTGGTTTTCCACCTGCCTTACCTGCATCTTTTTAACCTGGTTGATACCAGTTTTCCTGGATTAGCATACATTTATGGCCAATGAAACACTTAAGAGTTGTTTAAAGCAAAAATTTACCCAAGATTTTCCAGTCCCAAGGGAAACGGCACTATAGGAGGGTTTCCTTTTAACTTAGTTAGACTCTTGGAAAGATTCCTAGTCCTAGGCTGAGGGCACTATGGGACATTCAGGCTCAATGTACTTAAAAAGACAGATCAGGGGATGTGTTTCTTCAGCCTTGTTTGTGCCAGATTGGAAGGGAAGCAGCTAACCCAACCTGAGAAGTCACTGGTCTTTGGTTTGTGAGCTATTCGTCTGTATTTCCAACAAATTACCTCTGCAAAAATAAAGCCCCAAAGATCAAAAGATGGAACAGGGGAGACATCATAGCAGGTTCCTCAGAAGACATCACAGGTAAGGAGAGGGGAAGGAAACAGGCATTGGATGGGCATCAGAAGACAGCTGGTTCCACTGTAATTTTCTATCCTCTTCTGTGAAATTCTAACTCATTTTGTGAAACCTTTGTATAATTTGAGAGAAAAATTTGAGTCCTCAGTTTCCCTATTCTCGACTCCAGCTGTAGTCTTTGAAATGAATCTTAAAAGATCTTACTAGGTTAGGTGAAATGGTGCATGCTGAGAGAGGACAGCTTAGTAGCTCTGGATTTCATTACCACTTTTCCACTCAACCTGTATCTTGCATAGTCAACTATTAAACAACACACACTTCCCAGAAATTGCTTCTGATCTATCGCTGCATAAATTGGAACAGTATTTTTGTCTTTAATTTAAATACATGACAAACTAAACCGTAATAGACTTTTCTGTTCTTTTTTAAATGAATAATTGCCATTCCTATATTAAAATTCATTACCTTTTCAGTCCCATCTCCCCTATTTTTTATTTTGAATATTTGAAGACATGCAAAAGATGGAATTGTAGCTGTAGGGGGTTGCATCTCCTTTGATCTTTTAAATGGAAAAAAATGATGTCAATAAAATTAAATCAGCTCCTTTGTAAAGACAAAGATCATCACCTTCTGGCTTAGTTTAACTAAACAGATGTAGCCTTTATTTAAATACACACTCATTCTAATATAAAACAAAAGCTAGAACACCTAGTCATTAGTGCAAAAATTCATTCTTTGATACCAGCTGGTCAATCATGATCTTTATTTCACCATGTGGACCCTGCAGGCTATATGTAATAAAAGGAACAAGTAAGATAGGAACACTTTCTTGTGTGGGAGACTGGTACTTATGGAAATAGCCAGATGGGCAGAAGGTCATTATTTTAACCTCAGGACAGATACAGATTGAGTATCAGCAGTAAGACTTACCCTGTATTGTCACACCAGTCTACAAAAGGAGTAGGAAGTTAATACATTCTCCATATTTACTGTGTCCTTTGATTTTCTTTTGGGACTGATTAGAAGCGTAACCCCGGCGGTGATGCTACCCGCAGCCACATCCAAATTTTCAGGATCCTGGCATGCCAATAGGTCTCGGTCAGCTCCCACACCATTTACAGGCTGGGAGCCACGTGGAGAGCTCTCCCATGGTTCTCCCTGCACCAGGCCATACACTAAATAACTATTTACAATAGTTTATCATTTATAACAGTAACTGAGAAATTAACAGATTCAACATCACATAGATAACAAACACAATATTTTTCAATGAGCTTGATAATAATCTAAGCCAGAAAATAGAAGCAAATACTTCTGACCCTAGAAACTATGGAACTTCTCATATAGCAAGAACAATTATGTTATCAAATTTAGCACTCAGGCAACTTACAGCAGGTATATCCACCTACTCAGCCAGACCCCCATAGAATCACAGTGCCCCCAGCAAATCAATCAGCTGTGAGATAATTGCAGTTGAGCCCCCATGGTGCTGTGCTCGCCCTGCCCCAGAAGAAGTGTGCCAATGCCATCATCTGCTCAGAAGATGGAGTCGCCTGTTAGGACCCCGGGTGCAGCTGCTCCTGAGACAGGGTTTTTTTTCCCCTTTTCCAGTTTTTCCTGGATGCCTGTAAACATTACACCTTCCCCAAGGCAGCTCCCTTGTGTTTGGCACCTGGACTGTCCCTTCTCAGCTGCACGTTAGCAAGCTCTCTGCTGCAGCTCCCACAAAGCCCAGACTCCTTGCTACTTTTTTTTAGCTCTCCCAGAGAACCTGCTCTAGCAACCCCTGTCCCTGGTTCCCTCCTGGCGAACTCAAGAGGGGTTTGCACAAACCCTGCTCCTTTAGTAAAGGATACCAGGTGATCCTGGGTACTCTGTAGCTTATGGCTTCTCTGTCCTCAGTAGCAGCTCATTCAGTAACATTTCTTCTGCCAGTAGTCCTCTCACAAGCAATTGTCCTGGTTGCAGCCCCCTTCAGAAGCAGACCTTCTCCCTGCAGCCCTCAGCTACTCTCTCCCCAAGACTTTTTCCCATTTTCCTGGGCTTCGCATCCTGGAGTTGCAGCTGTTCAATCGTGCACATGCATTCTGCAGCTTCAGCTCCAAGCTTCAGCTGGTTATCTGGCTGCTGTATCTGTGTGCACAGCCTAGTGCAAATCCACATCCCAACAGTGCAAACACTGTGACTGGGCTTTCAAGCCCTAAGCAAACCCTTCCACACCTTTACAGAAGTATCCCTTCCTGAAACAATAAAGAGGAAACTTCCTGCAGGGAATCCATTTCAAATTTGCCAGTTTTTAGCAAGTTGGGGTGGTGTGTCCCCTTTGGGATTTAACTGAGTGACATAAACCCATTGCCTTAATTGGATTGGGCAAACAGTGCATACCTAATTAGTACATTCTTACATACCTCATTAATAAGTCTGAGACTGATGTAAGGAAATGCTAGTATACTAAAACATAGCAGAAACCAGTTATGAGGAGGGAGGGGGATTTTTTCTATCTCATTGGTTCTCAAACCCTTTTTTTCAAGGACCACTTGAAAATTGCTCATTGTCTCGGCAGACCACTTAAACTTTTCTTTGTTCTACCAATCAAAGCACACAACTCATCTTTTAATATCAGTAGTGTTACCTTACAAGTAGAGATATTCTCAGTTGTTCCCCAACCTTTCTGCGGACCACCTGGATGGAGCTCATGGACCAGTAGTGGTCCGCGGGCCACAGTTTGAGAACCTCTGTTACAGCTATTCATGTCCACTTGATCTCACTTGTCTTACACTAGGTGTTTTGGGGGAGGAACCACCTTTTTCTTCTGTGTTTGTACATTTCCCATGATGGTGGGAACACAGGGGATGGAGTGGGGGGGGGGGCGAGGCCAGCAGGTAACATAGGGGGAGGGGAGTGGGCCTGAGCAGGGGAAAAGCTGGCCCACCACAGCAGGGGGTGGGGAGGAAGTGGGCCTGGCTCAACATGGCCACAGCAGCAGCTGGGGGAGGGAAGGAGCAGTCCTCCCCACCTCAGGCCCAGGCCCAGGCCCACTCCTCTCTCACCTCCCTCCCCCGCATTGACCCTGAGCCTGCTTCTCCTGTCCCCAAGTGGGCCTGATGTGGTGGGGGGGCCGGCATGTCATGGAGTCAGCAGTGACAGTGGGGTGGGGGAGGAGTATATAATAGTAATGTTATGTTCTGACCACTGGTCTTAAACCATTCAACAGCTGTTAACTTGTATTCTGTCAAATACTAATTTTTATACTATGCTCATTACCGTTGTCAGTAAACATGAATTGACAGCAGCAAGCTAATGACCTGGCTCCAAGTCTTGATCAATAACCTAAAAGTGATATGTCCTATCACTTACAAGCCATCCCTGTCCATAGTCCTAGAACAGCGCTGTACAACTGGTGACTCACAGGTTACATGCAACCCCCAAGGGTTTAACATAAGGCCCCCAGGTTGCCACTCCTGCCTGATTGACACTACCCCCACTACTCTAGCACAGAGGCTGGTAATTATTTTGGGTGGAGAGCCACTTAACAAGTTTGGGTGAGCTGTTGGGAGCCACATAGGTAGGCCTGCCCCTTGACAGTTGCCCCACCCCCTAGTCACCATATTGGGACAGGTAGTCCCGCCCCCTAACTCCTGACCTTTACCACCAGAAGTTCTTCCCCTTGCCACCCAGAAATATTTTTTTTGGGAGGATGGTTGCCATCTTAGAACCAGAAAAAACAAATCATACACTAGAAAACAAACACCTACTATAACATATTTTAATTTTAGTACAAAAAATATTTGTCATGATTTGTGTTTGTGTACTGTAAATAAAAGGGACTGTATAATGACTTAAAATAGTCTCACTTGTATTGTGTGGGGAGCTGTGGGGTGTGTGTATGGCAGAATTTTTGGGGGGGCATAGAGTACGTTGGGGTGCATGTATATGTTGGTGAGGGCTGCAGAGGCAGGGTGTGGGCATGTGTGGTTTGTGGGCTGCAGGGACCCCCCACACTCCCCCACATGGCATGCAGCCCCTGCTGCCAGCAGCAACAGCAGGCAGGGGGACTTAGGCAGCTCATGCCTGGTGCAGGCACTGGTGCTTTGTAGGGCGCGGCTCCAGGCAGTGCTGTGCATGGGGGTGAGAAGCAGAGCCTGCCTGGCCACCTCTATCACAGGAGCTCCAGGCTGCATGCCTGCAGCTCCTGCAGTCCCATGAGGGAAGCCCCCACTGGACTCCACAGGAGACAGGGCTCCCTCCACTCTGGACAGAGTCTGGGGACCTGCACAGCATGGGGCGGGGGAGGCAGTGGGCTCTACCATAGGGTTTCCCCCACTATGAGTGTGGGCAGAGGGGGTGAGGAGCAGCCCTAGGCTCCCAGGCCATAAGCTTCTGCTAGAGCAGGGGCTTCTGGCTCGGGGCTGGCCGGGAGAAGGGATGGGGCCAGTGGGCCTTGCTCCTTCTGTCACTGGCTCCTGCCAGAAGCTTCCCCCTGGCTCCTACAGCCCCGGCTCCTGTCATCTTTGACAGGCAGACAGGGCAGATAAAAATTAGTTAAAAAAAATGTTTTAGGAGCCCTGCAGGCCGATAGAATGGTCTGGTGGCCTGAATCTGGCCCACGGGCCATATTTTGCCCACTCTTGCTCCAGCAGCTTAGGTGGTGGGAATGACTATTCCCACTCCTGCTTCCTGCCTCCATTCTTGGGGGTGCACCTGGGTATTTGGAGGGTGCTACAGGTGCAGCAGTGGGAAATCTGGGCTTCCCAGGCTGCAAGAGAGGAGCCATGCATTAAGAGCCAGTCTGCCCAAGCTGTGCACATGGTGTGGGGAAAGCCAGGCTGCATGTTGGGGGAGAGCCAGGTTGCAAGCCAGCTGCCCATGTGGCAGAGGCTTCCTGTGTGGTAGAGAAGAGTCGAGCTGCCTGGAATGACTGCATGGTGGGGGAGAATACTGGGGGTCTGCAGCCTGTGTGATATTCGACCCTTTGTCCATAAAAAGGACAGCCCTGTCCTAGAATGTACTGAACAGGAGCAAACTGGCTGAAAAAGACCATTGATACCACAATTTTTTTAATCCATTCAGACACCTCTTAGGCTTTCATGATTTGGGCATTTCCACTCCAAATATTGAACCAGGGTGTCCTTACTATATGTATAGTTAGAAAAATGTCTCTGGTAATCTCATAGTCGTTTAAGCTTTTTTGCTCCTGATGTTTGATTTTAGTGAAAAATCAAAACTAAATCCCATGTCTATTGGCATAAGACCTGCATGTGTCATACTTAAAATGAAAGGCACTTGTCATTCCCATGCAGTGTAGGCACATACACTGCCCATGCAATGTGTTGTTTACTATTCCTTCATATTTTGTATTAAAGGCTTTAGTTTTCATGCAAGGATAAGTAAGTGGATAGCATATTTTAACTAGGAAGGTCCCTTATATTTAGCTCTTAGTTAGCAATGGCTTTTAATACTTGAGCTGCCATCAGGTGTTTCTTCATCTCTTAGAATCACCAAAGTTAGCAACAGAAGAGGCCACAGGTCTTATTCTTTGCTCCATTACACCAGTGCAATTCCTTGATTATTAATATAGTCCAGTCCTTGAGTTCACCTTCCTTACCTGTACAGCAACATTCCTCTAGAGCATGTTAGCTGCTCAACAGGTACTTGAGCTGACAGCCAAATGTCTCTGTTTCTTTGTAAGTGTGTGTATATGCCCCATCATAAGCAGACAATAAGAAAACTGGCTGACTATAGTTTCTGTACAGAAATTAACATCAATTTATCTGTGGGTAATATTCAGAGAAAGCACCTGCATGCTAATTTATTAACTAGGAGCATCATAACCTTTCCTCAAGAGTTTATTTTACTTGAAAATGCCAGCTGGTTTCTATTTTGTTATTTCATAGTAGTGTCCTTAAAAATTAAACTTATTGGCCATAGTGCTTGCTTAGTGACAAATACTGCTGCTGACAGAAGGTCCCAAATATCTAAGAAGTTATATAGTTCTACTCAGCAGCTAGGGTTTAAATCCTGGAGAAGCTGTGTGGGGAATCAGCTTTTATTGTCTGCACTAAGACAAAGTTTTTCTTGGCAACCCTCTCAGTAAAGTTGCAGAAGATAGGTTGGAGAATGACATCAGTGAGACTTGCAAATATTAAGTGTGTAGATTTATTGGGTAGAACTTCCCGTGCGAGAGGCAGCTGCTGAAACTGAGGTTTTATAATCTGCTGTATGCAGTATTAGCTGTTTTGAGCCCATAATTAGGGTGGCCATTAGAGTGCATTTAGCAAATACACAGAGCCTGTGTAAATAGGAAACATAGGCAGGCTGGTTGGTATTCATTGCAAACAATGTCCTGGATCTCTAATCTCCAGATGGTGTTAAAAACCTCAATTAAATAAAGACTTAGGAGAAAGGAAGAAAGCAGAGGAAAATGAGAATGAAGTCATCCAGCTCAGCCAGAAAACCTAAACGATACACAAAGGGAGCAGCTAAACAAAGTAGAAGCCTAAAAACCCAAAAGGATCCAGAGAAAACTACTTTTTTCAGGCCAGACTTTAAAAAGGGAGTGACAATAGGAAAATAAGAACATGCAAGACATCACCACAGTCCATTTAGAAGCAACAGAAGAAAAGAGGGAGGGGAATACAGAATCTGTTAAAATGGCAGTGATGGCTACAACTGACAGTCTTTGCCATAAGTGTCCTGTTTTAGAAGCTATAGCACACTGCAGGATGGCCACTCTGAGTAAGCAGATTCATAGTTGTCCATCAGGGTTTTGGTTTACATCAGTAACCAGAGGAGAAAAGGTGTTGATTGCTCTTTACAGTGGGACTTTCAGAGGGCCTTATCCTCTCCAGAAACAGTTCAGAGCATTAAAAGAAGAACTAAATATTTTCTGTCACCCCTTTAATGTGATTTTGAGCAGGCAACATTTCACTTATGCCAGCAAAGGAAGGGTGGGTCAGCAGATGGTTTATTAGTTTCCTGCACACCCTAGTACAACGTGTGGCTATGGGGAGATAAGCAAGTTGCTTTTTAGGAAGAGGCTCATTATAGGGCTGCTGGAAAACCAACTATATTCTTGATACTACAGAGGAAGGAAAATAAGTATAAAACCTGGCAGAATAGGGATTTGATGGGCACCATATTGTCAAAGATCAAAGTCTTTGATTTCAGATGCCGATGGCAAAAGAGCAAAAGTTCAGATGGCAAAAGGTCAGAAGCTAACACAGCAAATTTTGTCATTGTAGTCTCACACTATTATTTTTTAGTTTGTAACAGTGCTGCATATTTATACCCCTGTCTGCGCCTTAATTCAAATCACTTGAGCTTTTCATACGAGAGAGAAACTAACCTTGGATTGTATACAACTCAGCACTATGATGTCAAAAAAGATATCGTACCCATAGTAACGAGATACCAAATTGGCTGAGTTTAACGGAATTGTAAAATTAAATAATATGCTACGCTTGCCCTCTTGTGACCAAACAGGACCAGTACCACCCAAGCAAAAATATAGCCCCCCTTTTATGAAACTTGAGAAAACAAAGAGAGCACAAGTGCCAACCTGTTAATTATTTATGCCAGGCATATTATTATTGGCAATTTTGTTTCCTATAACTTGGAAAGAACTTCTGCCCAAAAGCAGAGAACTGCGTATACACTCAAGAAGGGAGATCTCGGAACATTCCCAAGAGACACAGTTTGTAACCTGATCAGTTACAAATATTATCTCTCCGCCTGCGACCTTGATTCAGGCGTACCCCCGTTTTGCCAGCTCGTGTCGTCTTATCTTTTTCGCTCGTCTTATCTTATCTTTTGTACGTCCCTCTCATCAAGAGCTCTCGGTAATCTGCAGACCATAGTAATTTGTATAAACTGTTTGAAACCTGTACTCAGCAAGTCTGCAATCCACTGTAATCGCTGGGTGACAGAACATCTGCATGCTGTAACTAAGAAATCAGCTGCTTCTGCCTACGCTGCAAGCCATCAGTAGCGTAAGTAAAATAAACTTTCTGTGTAACCAGTGCGCTCTAAATCCTCTGACTCCTGCTTGCCATTAACACCCGCCTGTCCGGTCATAAATCCCCCCTCGTGCCAAGCCGGTCGTACCGACCCAGGCTCGTGGGTCAAGGGTGCACCGGCATCTGGGCACAACACATATGAATTAAATCTTAGCGAGTACTAAGTCCTTTAAGTGAAAGGAGACAGAGCAAGGATTGCCAGTGTCCAGTCTTATTTTGGAAGTGTGCTAGCTTAAAGCATCTCTCAGGAGCAGTGTCAACTTGTTGCATCAACAGATCAGCTTTTCTTGCACCCCAATTACTCCCTTGAGACATCACCTGTGAAAAACATGCCACCTGCCCACATCAAGCCACCAGCATATTCTCCAGGTCCTCTCCAGATGAGGAGATACCTAGGTAGGAAAGACAATTTATTTATACAAGTCTTGAGAATTGAAGGAAGACACAATGTACATACCTGAATGTCTTGAAAGAGCAGGATAAATCCGTGACACAAAAAGCAAGTTCATATAGCCTATCCTAGTGGTGCCCCACTCATCCTGCCCTGTGTACTGGAAAGCTGGTGCAAGGTTGGTCTGTAGGCTTGATCTGGCACTCAGGGTCAGTCTGCACCCAATTCAGGAGGTGGGGTCAGTCTGTGGGCCTGATCCAGCAAGCAAAGCATGTCACCTGGCCCCATGCTCCAAAAGAACAGTAATTAACACTGGCACTCAGGGTTTGAATTACACCTTGACTCAGCAAAAAAGCCCCCGTTAGGCTCCTGAGCGGCGAGAGACATGCAGGTGAAAGCCCGCTGTGCCCCCGCTCCCCTGAAGGCCCCCAGAGATCTCCCAGCAGCCGCGGAGCCCCCCGCTGACCCTCAGCACAGCCAGAGGCAAGTGGGGCCTGTGGTGGGGGTTGTTAACCCCTCACTGAGTGGAAGGAGGTGGCTGAGTGGAGCCAGGCTGGGTCAAGCCCTGCCCTGGCCCTCACTTTGCCCAGCCCCCCAGGGAGCCACGCCACCGGAGCCACGTGACCACGCACGCTTGCCTGCTGGCACGTAAGTTAGCACAGAGTTCGTGTGGGAGGGCCTGAGGCCCTGCCTGCAAACCCCCTGAGGTAGACAGTTCCAACAGTAGACAGTGTACCAGAGGCATGACATGGATGGGCACGTGTCACACTCTGACGGTCCCCTCGGGCTCTGCGGCACCCCCCCCAACACCTCAGAGACGGCCACCCAGATGGAGCCCCTGGCTCTTGCCTGCGGGGGCTGCCTGTCCCTTTTTCAGGCTTGGGTGGCCAGGAACATGGCCACCTCCCCATGTGGGGTCTGCTCCCTTTTGGGGTCTCTGGCGCGCCAGCCAGAGGAGCTCCAGGCCACAGTCCAGACACTGCATGCCATCAGGGACTGCAAACAGGAGATTGACTCCTACTGCCAGGCCCTTCTTCCCTGGGAGCTGGAGGGTAGACCACCATCTCCCTCCAGGACAAAGGAGGACTCTGGGACCTCCCACTCTGTCCAATCAGGGGCATGGACCAAGGCGGTCAAGGGCCCTAAGGCCCGCCGCACCAAGGCCCCTGCCCCACCAGAGCTTAGCAACAGGTACACACCTCTTGCTGCTCCAGGAGAGCCTGCTGAGTTGCCAGCTCCCACAGGCAACACAGGCTCAACTGCAGCTACCGTTCCCGCTCTCCCCAAGACAAAAAGTAAGGTGTTTGTTGTGGGAGACTCCATCCTGAGGGGGACAGAGGGGGCAATCTGCTGCTCCAACCCCATAGCCCAGGAAGTCTGCTCCTTCCCAGGGGCCCACAAACAGGACATTGCGGAGAAGATCCCTAAGCTCCTCCAGCCCACAGACCACTATCCTATGCTCCTTATTTATGTGGGCACCAATGACACGGCTCGGAGTGCTCCCAGCCGGGTCATGAGGCACTACAGGGATCTGGGAGCGGGGTAAAGGGTCCGGAGGCACAGGTGGTGTTCTCTTTGATCCTCCCAGTCTCGGGCTATGGGCGGAGGAGGGAGAGGAGGTTCCACATAGTCAACCAAAGACTGTGGCGCTGGTGTCATAGGGAAGGCTTTGGCTTCCATGATTACAGCCTGCTCTTTGGCAAGAGAGGCAGTGAGCTGCTGGGAAGAGATGGCCTCCACCTCTCTCCCCTGAGGTGGAGGCTCTTCTCAGCCAGACTGGCTGACATGCTATACCGGGCTTTAACCGAAGCCCGTTGGAGGACGGGGGGACTACCGGCACTGCTGGCCCGCTGAGCAACCCTTGCAAAGCCAGCGGGCCAAGGCACTTAAGGGAGGCCACCCTTGCCCCAGCCCTGGTACAATCTGTGCGCAAGGCAAGAGCCCCCAAGGGGACACTTGCCTGCCTGTACACAAATGCCAGGAGCTTGGGGAATAAACAGGAGGAGCTCGTCCTCCTGCTCAATGCAAAGAATTATGATATCATAGGGATAATGGAGACCTGGTGGGACCCAGACCATGACTGGACCACAGGTATAGATGGCTA
>NW_017729028.1:4330397-4331164 GCF_001723915.1 Gavialis gangeticus | reverse complement strand
TTTGTACAGAAGGGATAGTGTAGATAAAAGGGGCGGGGGTGTAGCAATCTATGTTAAGGAAAGCTACAAGTTCCTGCAAGCTGATATTGGCAACCAGGGTGGACTACTGGAGACCCTCTAGGTTAAAATCCATGGGGAACAGGGGACACAACGGTGGGAGTCTACTACAGACCTCCCACCCAAAGTCCTGAGCTTGACCAGGAGTTCGCCCGGGAACTGGCTGAAGCCACATGCTCCAGGCCCATGGTTGTAATGGGTGACTTCAATTACCCGGATATCTCGTGGGAGGATAACTCAGCAAAATCCGAGCAGTCGCAAAGCTTCCTCTCGTGCATGGATGACCTCTACCTGACTCAAGAAGTCTATGGGCCAACAAGAGGCAAAGCGCCACTCAACCTGGTACTGGCTACTGGGGATGATGTAATCGGCGACCTAGTGATTGATGGGAAGCTGGGTGACAGCGACCACGAGCTGATCACCTTTGCCATCCGCCGTAAAGCTGGCAACTCAGTCAGCAACACAGAAGTCCTTGACTTCAGGAAAGTTGACTTTGACAAGCTCAGGAGGCTTGTCAGTCAGGCCCTAAGGGACCATGACCCCAGGGAGAGGGGAGTTCAAGAAGAGTGGTTGCTCCTCAAGGGAGCAATCCTCAATGCACAAGCTAAGTCTATTCCATCTCGGGGGAAAGGCAGTGAGAGGGCACAGCAGCCTCCCTGGCTCTCCAAGGACCTAGCAGTCCTCCTGAAGCTAAAAAGAAAGGCCAACAA
>NW_017729028.1:4329445-4329675 GCF_001723915.1 Gavialis gangeticus | reverse complement strand
AAGAAAGAGACTTGGGGGTCATCATTGACCACAAGATGTGGTCAATGATGCAATGTGATGCTGCAGCTAGTAAAGCAATCAAAACGCTGGTTTGCATCCATAGATGCTTCTCAAGCAAATGCCAGGATGGCCTTCTCCCCTTGTACTGCAGCTGGAGTACTGCGTCCAGTTTTGGGCTCCACAATTCAAAAAGGATGTGGAGAAGCTTGATAGAGTCCAGAGAAGAGCCA
>NW_017729028.1:4297143-4328668 GCF_001723915.1 Gavialis gangeticus | reverse complement strand
GGGGGGGGGGAGTCTCTGATCAGATTGCTCCTTACACTTTGACTTTTGGGAGGGTGGGAGGGGGTGGTTTGGTAAAAAAATTAAACCACTTCATTGATTAACAAGTCCACTTTAGTGAAGGAGCAATCTGATTGGAGACTCCCCCCAGGTTATAATTTTCAAATTTTACAGGTGGGCTCTTGTCTCTTATGGGGGGCTCAGCCCCCCACAAGCTCTCCCTTAATTCGCACCCTGCTGGCACTGTTCCCCCACAATCAAGTTTCCAGAACGGTGTTGAACCCTGAAGGCTGGATAACCTGATGTTGTGGATTTAGTTCACAGGTGGGATCTTGGTCACTCCTGGTCTAGCAGAAGGCAGGGTAGTTTTGCTCCTTATGGATAAACTAAATTAGAGATCTAAATAACAAAAGCTTTCAAGAGCTGGAGCTCACTTCAAGAAATCCCACCCTTCAGAGCCCTGTTCATTTTTGTTTTACACTGGTACATTCCTGTAATTTGTTGCTTCTAGGTGATGGTTTTATCACCCTTTCTTTCTCAGAAATGGGGATGTGGTGCTTCGAATATTTTCAGCTATGATTCAGATAGCTACTAGTGGTCATAAAATAAGAAGGTACAAGCCAGATCCAAAAAGAGTCCTGGGGTAGAATTTAGGCTCCTAAGCCCTGAAATCCTTGTTTGGCTGTTGCTTCACCAAATTGTACTGGCAACTTTTTATTTACCTTAAACATTGTCTAGGTGTTTGAAGTTCTTATTCTGGGCGTGCACAGGAATATCCTAATTTTGTCAGGGTTGAATACCTTCATGCCCATCTCATATCTAGGCTTTATTGGGATCTAAAAAATAGGTATTCCTCCTCCTGTTTCAGAGTGGATCTTTAAATCTTTCATGCTAATTTGTTAAATAGGGAGCACAAATCAGGGGTAGATACAGAGGGGGTGCAGTGGCATGGTCATACCCCTTTTTCAGACACAGTGTGGGAGCAGCAGCTGGGGACTTCTTTAGCCCCTGAAGCAGGTAAGAATTTCCTCCCTCCCTTACCTTCCATGCTCAACCATATCTGAGGCATCGCTTCCATCTCTTCCTATTTTCCCTCCCTTTTCCACTGCTGCTGCTGCCCTCGTCTGACCTGGGGAAAGGGGAGATCCAGAGCTGCTTCTGTCTAAGGAGAACCCACCTACCACTGTCACCATCCCCAGATGAGGCTAGCTCCCTGCACAGCCTGGCTGTAGCAGGGAGGAGCAGCTTTAGAGTTCCCCCACACACTCAAGTCAGCCAGAGACAGCATCAGTCGTGGGCAGGGTAGAAGGAAAATAGGAGATGAGGGGCATGGGAGGTGCCAATGAGCACAAAAGGGAAGGAAATGGGAGAGCCAGGAAGTAGCATGATGGGAGGGAAGATCATAGGTGGATTAATGCACAGGCCCATGAGGCCTGGGCCCAGGGGGCCCTGCTAATCAGGGGCCCTGAGGATGCCTGGGTTCCCTCAGAAAACAGTGAATAGCATTCTAGCCTGCAAGGGGTCCTGTGTGGGGCTGCCGGGGATGTTACATGCATGTGCTCAGCAGCACACATGCATATGGCCAGGGAAAACAGCTGAGCAGCCTGGAGAGCAGCTTCCTGCAGGTACATGAGGAAGGGGCATGGGGCGGGGGGGGAGGGCACAGATCAAGGCCCCCATGCTGAGGGAGGGAGTGGGGCAGGGGTTGGGGGCAATGCATGGGATCTGGGGCTGGGGCAGGGAGCAGGACAGAGCCATGGCCAACTCGGTCAGGGGTCATGGGAGGGGCGGGAGGCAGCTCTCCACCGCTGCATGCACATCCTAGAGGAAGGAGGTGGCATGTGCCCCCTCCAGATGTGTACACCGTTGCTGTGGGCTGCTTGCCTTGGGTTTTGGGACTCTCCACTCTGCTGCCTTTCCCTCAGGAGCCCTGCACTGGCCATGCCCACCTGGCAGCCCTTGTCCCACTCAGCTCTGCTCTGCTCCACTCTGGCCAGGGTTGGGGAAGAGGAGGACAAGGAGCAGGGAGGGGAGACAGATATGTGCCACCCTGTCCCCAGTAGGCTACAGGGGCAGCCGTGATGCCCCCTGGTGGCTAGTTGGCTCCTGCTCAGCTCTGCCTGTAATGTAGCCCTCCCTCTTGCACACACGCTGTACCTTGTTGTTATTGAGATGAAGTAGGGGAGGCTGCCCACAGGCCTTTGAGTGAGCCTGAGTCCAAACAACTCATTAACAGGTCCCTCCAGACCCCATTAGTCTCAGTCTAGACCTTTCATTAAATAGGCACTCTCAGCCGGTCTGTGCCCCTGCAGTGCACCTCTAGCTTTAAGGGCAAGTTGCATAGCTCCAGTATTTCCCTACACCACACCCCAAGCCTCACTGGTAGCATCTTTATCAATGTTTGCTTTCACTTACTTAAGCCCCCTCTGGGGTTCCTGGACCCTCACTGGTTCCACACACTCAGTACCGCACTCAGCCCCTTTACCTGGCTGCTGGGCTCTCTGTATCCCCCCTCAGCCCTTCTCTCAGCTGCAGAACCCTCTGTGGACCTTGAGCCCATCTCCAGTAGGGCTCAAGGCTTGTAACTCAAACAATGGTATCAACATAAAACAAAGGCCCCTTGCCTGCATAAAACCCTTCCTACTCTGCGCTGGGTAATATTTTCTTGTTCCCAGACCTGCAGGTTACTCTTCTTCCCCTACCTACCTGGGTCCTTCAGGAGCACATCTGCCCTGCTGCAGAAAGCACCTCTCCCCAGGGCTCTTAGGGCTAAGCTACTTGGCTGGCTCAGGCATGGGGTTTATCTAGCCCCAGCCTGGCCCTCTTCTGGTCAGGTGAGCCCCCAATCAGCCCCCCTGCCACCTGGAAGCTGCCTCTCAGGCATCCTATCTTGAGGTAGGCTCATCACAGTGCCCTGCTACACCCTGTCTGCTGTCCTGCTGGTGGTATCAATTAAAGTAGGGGAGTGTTTTGCTGCAAGACAGTACAGAGATTATCGATATAACAGATTAATCAGGGGCGGGCAATTATTTTGGGCAGAGGGCCGCTTACTGAGTTTTGGCAAGCCATTGAGTGCTGCATGACAGGCCACCAGGTGCAGATAAATATTATTTTTCTAAACTTTTTAGGGGCCCCACAGGTCGGATAGAAAGGCCTGGAGGGCTGCATCTGGCCCACAGGCTGCATTTTGCCCACCCCTGGATTAACTGAAGATACTTAATCCAATCCTTTATATTCTAGAAAGAAACTGTTGTTCAGAAAAAGTATAAATCTGGTCAGTGTCCTACAAGAAAGTAAGAGTTAGTAGTGTGCTCTACTGTGCAGGTCCTTGTCTCAGGTCAGCATTAGGACTGAAGACAGTGAAAGCCCTGAATCCAAGTTCAGAAGATCCAAGATATCTGTGTCATAAATGATAAAATTGTGTGTTTTCTGCTCTGTTCTGGTATTCAAATGTTGTTAATGTTGCACACATAATCTCTAGAATTGGTACGAGTCACAAAAGTTTTGGATGTGGATCTGAACTACTTTAAAGTTTGAGGGTATTAAGATCCAGGGATTTTGGTTTGAACCCATGACTGATGATCCCTTTATTAAATATATTTAATTCTGAGGAATTCAGGGGATTTACATGGCAGAGTGGGAATCTGACATTCTAGTCTGTCTCTGCACTACTTCTGTTGTTTGTATGAGTTCTGCAGTGTTAAGTGAACCTGGTTACTGTTCAGATCTGAGAGAGCCTTGTGCCCTATTTGGGGGGGGAGGCAGAGGGAGGGGAATAGCTAAATGGTTTAAATTCTGACAGCACAATTTTCTTTTTGTTTTTGTCTAGAAGAATAAAATACCTGGAGCAATTTAACTGTATGTGAAATATATGGAATGTTTTTAAAGAATCACTGCAATCATAATTTAAATTATTGAACAGGGGGAAATGATAGGAGCAGCATTTCCTTTGAATGAATTAATCATTTTTTGTTCAACTCTTTCCTTTGTGAAAACTATTTATCTTCCCCATATGAGCAGCAGGGATCTTGAACTGAATTGTTTTTCTCTACCAGTGCAATCTGCATGCATACACCACTTAGTTGTCCTCAGTGACCTATGCAGAGACTGGCACAGAAGGAGGGGAATTCTGCCTCTCTCATTATTATCCCTTCCCTTTAACCTTGAAAAGAGCCTTTTTACCAATGTGAAGTTTACCAATGTGAAGTTAATTCTGCCTGAGGCAGCCTCTCCGTGCTGTGGAACTTCCTTTAGGGGAGTTCAAGAGTTAAAAGGGAAACTCAGCCAGCCACTGAAGGCATGCAGAGGGGTGCAGGAGTCAGCAAAGCTATACAGGGACATGGGGTCTCAACATAGATGGCTCCAGTCTGTGGCAACTACTGGAGAGATCTGTGGACTTTGCAATCTTAGCTGCAAGGTGGCCAACACCATCCCAGTCTCACAGAACGATTTGGTGGAGACTACGTTAAAGGAACCCAACACTGTCCTAATTTCATACAGATTTTTCCACATAGGGAAATGATCTAGCATACAACTGACATGAACAGTTTAATCTTAAACTGCACGGTGCCATAAATTCCATCAAAGACAGAGAAGTGTTATATATCTGATGGCAGAATCAGATCCACGTGTTTCATTGTGTGGATATGTTTAAATCTGCTGAAATGCCAGTTTCTTTTAAGTCCTAAATATTTTCTTAATTAATCAAATGTATAAGGCACACTCATGTGTAAAGGCAAATTTTGCAGCAAATTACATTAGGGCCAGGCTCATCTCACATTATTTGGTTATAATGGCCTTTAAGCTTTTCTGTAGACCCACTGGAAATATATTCAGCCACTAGAGGGTGGAAGAGTGCTAAATAAGACATAATTTCAAATTTCAGAGGGAGCAGTTCCTCTGTCAAGATAATCACCCGCAGCTTTAGTGTGATATACCATAAAAATAAAAGAAGCTGAAATTTTACTAGGTTTTAAATCAAAAACGACATGGTTATAGTAGAATATGGAAAACAAGAGACACTTCACAAACTGTTTTGATTCAAGTGACAGGCATTTGTAAAACAGTGAATTTCTTTTTATAAAAATACCGGAAAGTTTTCTCAGCCCCTTAGTAGTATAAAAGGTTTGGAAAGCTTTGGCAAGTTCACTGCTATATAAATCACCAGTAGTTGTACCGCTGTCTCCTACTAATATTTTCCGGCGTTGGAGAAGAACATGCGGAAGGGGAAGGCCATGTCCTGTATTAGATACGTATAGATGTGTATAGGGCCCTCAGTACCCCAGCATTTGACAACAAGTTTTAATACATTTTTCCATATAATATTCTTGTTAACCTCCAGTTTCAGTTCACTGTTTTGCCACAAACTTCCTCCGTGGCCTTGTACAAGTCACTCCTTGACCTTAATGGTCACTGTAGACACCTACCTATGTAGATACCTTTGAGGACATGGGCCTTAGTCTCTCTCAGGCTCAGTTCTGTTTAAGAATGGCGCTACTATAGTATCATTTCCCTACCTCACAGGGATGTTGTGAGAATAAATACTTTAAAGATGCTTATGTATGGGCCTAAGAAGCCTAGAGAAACTGACATAAGTGTAGTTCAAAATGACTGTAGCTTTAATAAAATATATACTTTCTCTATTAAAGCTGGCATGCAGGGTCACCATACTGAACCAATGCTCCTAAGGTTACAACTTGGTTATTGGGACTTAAAAAGCCAAGATTCCTGGAATTCTGAAACAGTGTACAAACTGCATTAATCCAACATCATATTACAGAAATGTCTTCTGTGCCTCCAATGTTTTATCAGCATGCTTTATTTTAATGGGTTCATTCAGCCTGCAATAATTAAGGGTGTGTCAGGTTTTCCATAATAAGATCTTATTTTTCAATGGGCTATAAAATTTCACTCTTGGCTGCAACTTGGCATATGTATTTGAGAACCTGCTGCTTTTAAAGCTTTTTTGAATGCCTTAAAGCATTCTTTCTACCAAATGGGATCATTAAGGGAAAGGGGACTGCACTCGATAATATGTTAGTCCTAAAAATCTCTTTCAAGTCCGTAGGAATTCCTCCCCCATTATCCAGGTCTTTCAGGCTGCAAATAATGGCAGGAGTCATGTGCATTTATTGTGTTAAAGGTATTACAAAAAAATATTATGGAAACAGCCTTGTGGATTCATAGTTAAGGCTGCATTGTGATTTGTCCTTATAGTGGGAATAAAAGCTTATTATGAAAGTGGTAGTTGGAACTCCAGAACTAATAATGAGGTGGGTTTTGTGCATGTGTGTACATGCATGCCAATACACACATGGGTGCACACACACCCACAGCAGTGCAGTCTGCAACATTTACAGTTAAGGTTGTCTGAAATGTCCCATTGTAATACTCTATTTTCACTTACTTAAAACTTAGCTAAACTTGAACCATTTTAGCTATATTTTTCCATGCCAGATGTCTGCTACAGGGGTGAAGAGAATATTTTTGGAAGACATTTGCAATTCTTTCTTAGAATTACATTATGGAAAAAATACATTGTTTGGCCTGAGTTATAAATTCTAACTACTGTCTCATGGAGAAGCCCCAGCACCTGAATGAGTTGAAATGGATTTAAAATCTGATAGATTGTGAGTTGCCCTTATGTCAGAGATGTGCTTTTTGTTTCCACTATGAAAAGCTGCTCATATCTGATCAAGTTATTAGCCTCTAAGGCATCTCAATTCATTCATTCTCAGAAGAGCCTAATAAGGTTGTCTTTACTGAGCCTAGTCGAGCACCTCACAGCTCCCATCTGTGACTAGATGGTGCATGTGCTAGAAAGCACCAACCCACAGTAGCATGAGGTTTTCTCTGTTTCTGATTTTTACACCTGTCTGTGTCCACTATGGTGCCATTCTCTGGAACTGGAAACAGGGAGACTATGTTCTGTGTTTCCTCAGTGCTTCCCTGGTTGGTGGTGTCTACCATGAGAAGAAGGAAACTCCTTCACCCATATGTGAAGACCTGGGATCTGAGAAGAGGAGGCTCATACTGGGCCCCACCTAGGGATATATAAAGGTTTCTCTTCATTACATACAGTAGAACTTATTGTTCTTGTATATCAACATTTATTTGTTGTCAACAAATACCTCTGAAGTCCTATGGTGAATTGTAGGCCTCATCTCCCTCTCACAGCTGATCTATAGAGAGGACAACAACTTTCTATTGTCTCAGTTATGTTAGCAGCACAGGTCTCTGCAGTGGATTTAAAGTTCCTAAACCTGGCGATGAATGAAATGGGAATCAATGGAGTTGCCTATGCATAAAACCGAATGTAGTGAGGAATGAAAACAAGGTACGTTTAGTGTATGTGTTTTGGATAGCATGTCCTTCTTTAGTCATTTTGATGTTGCCACTTTATTCAAAGGAATACATTTAGTGTGAAATTGTGTCTTTCATTGAAGACAGACCGGCCAAAATTCCTTATAGAAATATTTTATATACTTTCTATTGCATATTGCTTGCCAGAGTCTGCAGGGATGCATTATCTAGAGTGCAATCAAATGTCATACTGGAAAAGCACTAAAGCCCTTTTAATTAAAAACGTCATAAAGGCTTAAGTAAAATTATAACTGCTGGTTACTGTAATCTCTTTAAAGGGGCAGGTGTACTGTGTTTGTCAGAGAGTGAGCATTGTAAAATATAGTGGAATTTAGTCTCTGCAAATATTCATTTGAATGTGAAAACAAATTTCAGTCTGACCATCAACCTTTTGATGTTCCTTTTTATAGACATGGGAGTATTCAAGCTTTACTGGCATAAATATTAAGGGATTGCTCAAGTGTTCAATATTATGAAAAAGTTAATTTCATAATGGGTATTGCTTTTCAAATTCACAACTGTCCATTCAAAATTCACTTTACTGGTTAGGTACATAAATCACAGGGTTCTGTTTCTGTTCTTTCACAGGATGACATTAACATATCGTGTGTCAAGGTGAGTCAATAGAGGTATGCCAATATATTTTTGCTGAGATCGGATCCAGGGAATTTTAAGTTTTATATTTGATTGTAATTTTCAGAATACTCACTTTGTGGTTGTTTGACAGTTACATCAATCAGTAGTACTACATGATTTATATAACTAACCATCCCAATGTGAATATTCACAACTCAGACTTGATGTACAGTTGAAGAATTATTCTTTGAAGGCTGGCTTTGCAGTGAGCCCAGAGTAAAAGGCAGCACTCTTGCACTGCACCACAGAGAAGACTGGAAAGCAAACCATAACTCTGAGTCCACAGAGGCGGTTTTCTATATCCATTAAGCTTCTTGCTCTATGTTCTCTTATGAGGTATTTCAGCCTCATTATTCCCCTATGTGGCTGCACAAATTGGACTCTAATTTAGCCCTAAGGAAATTCACATCTTTTGAATGATGAATAATCATATGTTCACTCAGTTGTTTCCATAATTTGAGAATGTTTTGGTATGTCTGTGAACAATTCACAAAGAGAAAAAAAAGATGTCAGATAAACCATTTGTCATGAACAATTCAGTGCAATATAGTATGTGTCTATGCCGGTGGTACTGGGGAGACAAATGTACAGGTTTCACCCCAAAATAATGTTATTATTTTGCTGCTTATGGGTTTGCTTGTGTGTACCTTTAATTGTTTCCTTCTAAAAGAGTTGGCTAGAATTGGTTAGTGTAGCTCTACAATCTTAATAAATTACCATACTTTCTATTGTTTATTCCAGTTATGCTACACTTGCTGTTCCACTGCACCATTTCATGAATTTTGCCTATTACAGCAACACAAGTTCAGCATATGAAAAATACATCCCCTTAGTTCAATGGGATTTTATCATCCTTAGCAGTGCATATATCTGCTCTGCCAAGACTAAGGTAAGCCTTAGGGTCAGTTTTCTTGGCACACACATTTCATACACTAACTTCTCTGAGCCCCTGTTGGGCCTGAGGATGCACATACTCACCTGCTATCTCTTTGGAAAGCTTGTGGCAGCAGGTGAATATCACACACCTGCTGGAGGTTAGACACAGCATGAAAATCTGAACCACTTCCAAAATGGTTCTCTACTGAAAGCAGCCTATACCAATCAGATACCTCCTTTGGTACAATTTTGTCTATAGTTTTAAAAGTCCTTGCCAATGAAAGATTGGTTCTTGCACTGTATCTAGGCTCCTGGAGAGCTGTCTCAGCAAAGCCAGGCAGTAGTAAATAAAAGCATGGCATTTGGGACCTGCTGCAGAAATTGAGGCACAAGCATATGATACAGGGGCTGGTTGATAGATGGGGATATGTTGGGTGCGCTATAGTGATAAATTGTTTCTCTGGTAAGCCGGAGCAACAGAAGTTATGCACATATGGTATACTGGCAGGACTGTCACTTCTGCATTTCCCATTTAGTATAAAGTCAAGAAAGTAGCAACTATTCCTAATTGATTAAGCAAAGTTTGGCCAATATAATTATCAGAAAATATGCCTTTGATCAACATTTTTAGTGATTTTTAGATAGATTTTGTATTCTCCAGATATCCCCTAATTGACCAGGAATTTGTACTGAAAGGATTCTGTTGGTGAACACCGCCGTGTTTTTCTAGTAAAAATCTCTTTATAATAGCTGCTTTGTAATCATAAGGTTTATCTTTGTAATCATAAGGTCCAAGAAGTCAAAGGTCCATTCCAAGCCTAGGAGGTACTTTGGATTAGCATGGTAAAGTGACACCAGTTTCTCAGCTAATGGCATACAAAGGAGTCAGGTAGCTAGCATCACATCACCTAACTTTGTCTCCCCAGCCCAAATGAGCATTTGTAGCCAGGTTGTCTGTGGACACCCTTAATGTGGGTCCAGAGCAAGATGTCTCTGGATCCACATTTACTGCCTTACTCCTCATCCCACTACACAATATCTACCACCTCTAACTACCTTGATAATTATATTCAGTATAACTAAATCTCCCAGATTCCTGCAAACAATAGGTTTTCCAGTCTTAGGGTGACCTTTTAATTTGGACTACACAATGAAATATGTAATTATTATTTCCTGTACACAATATTTTCTCTCTAATTTATTTTATGTTTAGAAATTACATAAAATAGTTGTATGATTCCTTGTGCTCTGTATACTAAATCAATATCCCCAGCACTGGGTAAATGCAAAAGAAATGCCAGTGATGCTCACAGTAAAAGAATAAATACAAACACCTCCCTGCCCAGTGTTGATTCAGTATCTTTGAACGTATTATCTAGTACCGTAAGTCTCCATTGTCCTTTACAAAGACAATGACAAAGACATGATCCTTTACCCCCCACCCCCAACAAACACACATGCATTTAGGTGAAGTGTATGGGTGGTGAAAATTTTCAGCATGTCTTAGGTGCTGAGTTGTGAGGCAGTTTATTTTTTGCCTAGTACCTACAGCATTGGATAGGTGTTTTGTAAAAGTCAGTAAAAACAGTGTAGGGTAGGGCCACTGTATAAAACATGCTGTCAGAAACTTCCAATACAAAATCAAACACAGGAATTTGGTTGGTAGGTAGCTAGATAGTCAGGCAGACAGACAGACATATGAATCAATAGATAATATCTCATGGGGTAGGAAGCCTGGATAACAAGAAGAAATCCATGATTTAAAGGTTTGATTTGAAAACTCCTGTTATAAAGTAGAACACTGTATAAACGGTGCCATAAAAGACCTCAATGACAATCTGTAGAGCAATAAGTAGTGAAGCAAAATGCTGCTATTATAACCTGGTACTAAGAACACAAATGGTGGAAGAGCTGAGTCCTGTTTTAATTTGGATTGTTGTATATAATACTGCAGCAAAAGGCCCCTATATAACATATAAAGAGTAGAATGAAAATCCCTTATTATAAAATGGTAACCAGTAAATGGTCTAGTGGGCACTATTCTATTCTAATAGATGGGCACCAGCATGAACAGCAAGGAGACTGTAAGTGCCTCAAGTGTTATTACGCCCAGGGCAGGATTCCAAGCAAGCTATCCATTTCAAATTTATGTGCCTGTGGTTAAAAGGATTAGCCAGTAGTAATCCAGTTCTGGGGGAGAGTAACTTTCAAAAATAAAAGATAGCTTTTCTGTTGGACATATTTTTGGCTCTGCTGAACTGGGTGCAGTGGTACGATGAGTGGGAGAAGGAAAAGGATGGAGAGCCTCCACCCCCATTTATCTTCCCACTAGAAGCCTCTACACAACTGTCAAGAAAAGCTTTTATTGTCAGCATATTTTTAGGCTACTTAAGATGACAAAGTGCAGAAACCCATTCTGCAGCCTTCTATGGATTACACACGTACTAGATGGTGTCTGAATGGAGCTTTTAAACCAGAAAACAAAACTTGCCTTAATTCAATGGTGGGTTTCCTCAGCAATCAGAAGTTGTCCTGGAATTAGTTTTCAGTTTACATTTCAAGCTTGATTCTGGTGTTACCTCAGCTGGCTGTCCAGTAAAAGACACCTCTGACTTTTATGAAATAATTTTAATTTACACTGGTGTAATCAAGATCAAAATCAAGCTTGCAGATGTTAACACTCTCCAGTTCAGCTACACGCTTTCATACAATAATGTAAACAAAACGTTAGACGGTGTTCCCTATTATGGCATTTTCTAATGCCTACAGGTAGTCTATAACATTGTCTTGATAGCTAGGGCTTAACTGTGCTACTTTTATTCTTTGGCTGTCTAGCTAAAATATTCTGATAGTACTAGAAGCTGATAATAGTACAAGTACTGATCTACCCAGTTGAACACATCAGGACTGATTCCACCAACAGAAAATCTTGAGAGGTTTGCTAATGTCACTAGAAACCCTCGAAAGAATTAAAGTCTCCACTGAGATGTCTGGACTATTTCATTTGGTAAAACGTACAGTAAAAATACAGCTATTCCGCCTATTCTGTGCTGCTCATTGGAGCTCTGTCTCAGGCAGCTGCCTGTAGCAATATGGAACAGTTTTGTGGTACAGGGAGGATATTCTTGCTACCTATAAGCTTAAACAAAAATAGCTCTCAGTGTTTTATAGGCCTAGAGAAAACAGCAAATATCCACCCCTACCAGCTTGCAGTTTGGCTGCTCTAGGAAAATGTTTGTTCTGCCTGCATGCAACAGCCATCCCAGAGCTGCAAAAGGAATAACAGTCCAAGGCCTTTTATGTTAGGAGTGGGAGGGCAGATTTATTGCTTGCCATTGGGTTGCCATGGATGTTTAACCCTTTCCAGGCAGTCGCATTACCATTAGGGATACATTTACATGCAACCACACACCACCTTCAGAAACAAGCAGCCTTTATTTTTTAAAATAGCTGGTAGCTTCAGCTGCTACATTCTGCTTGCATCAGCCTCTCTCCCCATGGAGGCTCTCTCCTGCTTTCTCTTTTCCCACTAACATGAAATCATTTGTGCACCAGCAACCAGCCGATTGCTGATTTTGCTGCATCATGTCACTGTAACCCATCTGTGCAGGGCGGGAAGAGGCATTCAAATTCATCTAGAATATATCTCCAAAAAAAAAAAAAAGTCTTTGTTATATGACAGCAGCAGCAGTGCAGCATCTGCACAGGCCTTTTTTTAAAAACAAAAAGTAGATTAAAAAATAGCACTAGCTTAGTTTCAGTCAAACCAGAATTCAAAAACATATGGGTAGCACCTGGGCAGTATTTGTGATCCCTTAGGAGTACAGCCGACTTGTGTGTAGAGGTCAATGATAATGTTCTGTTTACATATTCCTGAAGGCTGCCTAAATATAAAACCTTCCTTCTTTCCTTCAGTTAGAGTCTCAATACACATAGCAAGATACAGTCGCTGGAACATTCCTGCTAATGTTACCTTTTGAGGAGCATTATATTACCTCGTCCTCCCTCTTCCCAGCCCCCAACACTCAGTTCCAGTCGGATTGGCAGAGATTCTATCACACATGCTCTCTTCTGTTTCATTGTATGCTCTTACAGAAATTACCCTTCAAGCTGAGTTATGCTTCAAGGCTCCTTAAAATATCATAGATTTTCAGCACAAACTGAAACCTAATAACAGTAATGAACAGATGGCTTTTATCTTGCTTTTTTTGCCAAGTTCAAGTATTATGGCTAAAACCTTCATAATTACCCCATCATTTTATCTGTGATTGCTTAGTATGATGATTTCATGAGCTTTGTTGCAGAAGAGGTAATCTCGTCAAGGAACATTTTCAGGCTATCTGGCAGCTTTTCTTTTCAAAAGATGTATTGTTCCTATTGGGGTTTATACCACCATCTCCTCCAATTCATCTTGACATTTTGAAGCTTATATGGTGAGCTGTTAAGAAAAAAAGGGGTTTGGTGTTCGTCCCTTTTCTCTCTCCTCTCCTCTTTCTCCTTACTCATATTGCAAGAAGAAGCAATAGCTACCTACCAAAGTAAAAGACACGTGATTTTCTTCTAGATTGATCAAACATATGCTTGTAGCTAATTTAAATGAACAGGCCTGCTGTTTTCTGTGCATTTAACTGGTACTAACTTTTTGGGGGGGGGGGAGATTTTTAAAGCAAAAGATTTGGGAGCACAAATATTTTCAAAGGAATTATTAGGTTTTGTTCTCTTAAATCTCTTCCATACTTTTGAAAATCTCTGTCTTTTCATAGAAGGCTCCTGGGCCAAAAGGGGTGGGAAAGGAAGAGGACTCCTTTAGGATCACATTATTGAGTTTCCTGTGATGGCTATACTCAAGGGAGAAGGGACAGAGGATGTACTGTGAACTTGGGAATTCACTTTAAAATATGCTTCAATTTAATGGTGGAGGCTGCTCCTATGTAATTCTTCATTCTTTCTCCACCCCACCCCTCTCCCATCGACTTCTTTCAGACTTTAAGTCTTGAAATAAATACATCTTCAACAAACTGTTCCTCAGCACTCATTTAGCAAAATATACACAGAACACTATATTCCCAGTGGGAACTAATACATTTTTCATCAACAAAACTTTTTAACCAAAGTTAACTCTAGAGCTGCTCTGATTGGGGAATTCTCTTCCACTGAAAATTCTGAGGTTTCAAAATTTGCTTTGTTTCAGATTAGAAAAAAACCCCCAAAACTTTGCAATATCCCATAAAATATAAATTAAAAAAAAATTAATTCAGAAATGTTGAAAGATTTCATTTTGATGAAGTTGAAATGGTTCAGTTAGATGATGTCAAAATATCATAACATAAAGTAATAAATAATACACACATCATTAAAATATAATGCAAATAGATATATCCATAGTTTAATAGTATACAAAAAAAATCAAAATTATGATGCCAATCTGAATGTGTTTACCTCATGGAAATTAAATTAATTCACTGGTATCAACACAAAAAGAAAAACCTAGAATGATTAATTTTTTACTTTTGTAGAAAATGTCATCAAAATTATCTCGTTCTACAAAATATTTTAATGCTGACACAGCTGAATTTTCCATTGGAAAACACATAAAAATTGTGACAACTTCTAGTATATAGAAATAGTTAGCCATGTTAGTCTGGAGTAAGTCAGAAGGCAAGGGTAGATATGCACCATTATAGATTAACTAAAAATTGTGTATAGACTAAATAAGCTATATAGGGTACATCTACATGAGATGTTAAATGAATATTAGATTAATTCTACTGTGCATTAGCGTGTTGTGGTGAAAGCTGTGCTATTGCGCTAATGCACAGTAGACTTAGCGTATGGTGCATTAGTGTCACTTTAAAGGTGTGCTCTGGTACTAACTGTTATTACAAGTACTAAACTTAATGTGCAGTAACTACAGCCCATTAATGCACGTGTATATGTGCCCATAAAGTACAAACTTTCAGGGGCTAAAGCTCACTTCATATGTATAACATCTCCTTATAGTTGTCTCTAAGGAATCAAAAACACCAAAAAAAGGGGTAAAAAGGTCTGGCCCTCTTCATTTCACAGTCCTTTTAATGTCTACTTCCATTTGTTATAACTGTTGAAATAACATTTAGGCTATTTCCCTGAATAGGAAGTGACTTGACTCCCAGCGAAAAATGTGGGAGATTATGGGCCTGTACAAGTGAAACATTTATACTTGTGTAACCCAACTGTACACACAACATATAGCCCTTGATGCATCTTACTACAGTCTAGTGTAGTGTCACCTTGGAAGAATCAGGAGTAAATATACATCAGTATAAAATATACAGGTGTAGGCTTTTTATACCAATTTTTATCCTTGAATAATCCTTTGCTCAATGCAAACAGGCTTCTGGCAGTCCCCCACCACCTAGTGGTGAAGCACTGCAATAGTGAGACAACTACCCCAGGAGTTGATCACTGGGCACATCTACATGTGCATTAAGGCACTTTTCCTAATGTGTATTAAATTTAGAACCTCCAGTATGAGGTACTAAACAAATGGCATTAGGCTGCCTTAATGCACACTAATGAATGTGCATGGTTTTTAAGTGATGCTTAATGTGCAGTAGCCTATTCTACTATGCTTTAGCATAACTGCATGTTTTTTAATGTGATGCGTTAATGTGCAGTAAAATAGGCTACTGCACATTAAAATGATCATGTAGATGCAGCCAGTGTCTCTTAGATTGGTCAACAAAACAAATGTACATTACACTGGTGCTATATGTCCACACTGCATTTTGTTTGGGACACTACCTTGTCTGGGACTTCTACATGATCCTAGTTCAGTAAAGCATATAAGTACATGCTCAACTAACCACATGCATAATGCCACTGAAGTCACTGAAGTAATGTCTTTCAAGTTAGGCATGTTTTTCAATCATGGTTTCACTGCATTTTGCAGAATCATGATTTTTGTGTATGGAGCACGCATAATTTGTTTTGTTAGCTATGGTGGGGCACATGCTTCCACTCTATGGGGAAGGGCTTATGGCTTTGCTCCCTATGGACCTTCCATAGTTCCTTAATTTATTGGCCTGTGGGAAGCAGAAGAAAGCAAAGTCTTCTGCTCCAAAGCGTGCAAGGAGTACGACTTTGGTTCAGTTGTACAATAAAGGCTTGTTTGTTACTCTGCAGCAGTGGCACGTCCTGTAAACAAGGGGCCTAAGTTCAGACTATCTACTCCCACCTGTGGGCACATGGCATATTCAGAAATACATCAACAAGGCTGCTTTAGGCTTGTCCCTTTGTGCCTGCTGTTCAGCTTCTGGTTCTTGGTGAACCTGAGCAGTTGCTGGAGACAAGTTTGGAGTGTGTCAGTGAACATGGTTGGTGAGGGTATTCTTGTGCCCTCAGTGCTGGAGCCTGCTGTTGCAGTGGTGTAGTATACCCTAAAATGTCTCTGCTCCTCTGTAGTAACATCAGAGCTTCTCACAATCTGGCTACATCCTAAAAATAAATCTGTTTGCAGTGTACAAAGCTTACAAACACGCTATGAAACAACGTTACCATATTTCTATAATGCAAGACCCAATTTAGTCCCCCCACAACTCAGCGTTTCCAAACGCTTTTAACTGAAACCCTTTATTCCAGCTACCAGCTTCACAAACTGTTTGGGTTGTTTTGAATCTTTAGAAGGAAATTCTCTTTTGTGAAATATTGCTTAAAGATGTGATGAACAGGGCAAGTTGTTTGTGCCAACTTATTTTCAAGTTGTCATCTCTCAAGCAGTGCAGCAAGCATAGGACACATGCTTTGGGAAATCTAGAGGGAATAAAAGTGTGTGATTAACCAGCTAACCACTGGATGACACTATTGCTCCACACAGCTACAGTTGAAAGACTTCATCTGGCAGTGAAAATGAGACTCTTAAAGAAAATTGTAGATGTAGGGTTTCTCTGTGTCTTAATGCAAGGGACAAACACGTTGTGTTTGCCTTTGTGTGTGTCTTCACAATTAACTGCTGCTTTTTTCTCTGTGCTGTTTGGGTTAAGCAGCCTGATTCAATCTGGGCTTATCCACTACTGGCTAGTTTCTGCAGATCCATAGCAATGAAGAAATAGTAACTTCATATGTCACACAGGGCGGCTTTACTTACAACATCACTTAGAAGATTAAAAATAAATTGAAGCATATGTCACTTCAAAGGGGGCAAAAAAAGGACATCTGAATTATTTGATGCATTAATGAGAAAGTTCTGCTGAGCCTTGATTTGAAGTGTATGGGAAAAGATGAGATTGGTAAGCTTGCGAGTTAACTGTATTTCAAATGAAATTGTTTCTGAAATTAGTATTTAAGCTGGGTGGGGGAAGCTTGCTTTTTATACTGTGGCTTTTGACATATTATTGGTAAATTGAGCTTTACCCTTTTAACTTGAAGAGTTTACAATAAAAAAAAATCAAAGCAATTTAGCTACAAATATCTAAGGCTGCATTTCAGTAGAGTAAGCAAGAACAGCTCTCCTGCCTGAGGCAAATCTTATCATCCATGACCATCTGTGCAGCTACAAACTAACTACCTCCGGCACTGCATGATTCTGTAGACACTGGGCTATGGACTCGCAACCTAACATCCATCCATCTTGACTGATTTCCACCCCCACCCCCTCTGACTCTTCCCTAATGCCTTCCCTTCCTTTTAAACTGAACTCAAACGGGCTAGCATCCTCCTATCAAACACCCTATGTCAAATGGTGAATAAGGCTAGATTATCTTGATTTTTCTTTCCTTGTCATAGCAATGAAGACAGAAAAGGGCACTGGAGTAAGGCTGGACTTGAAGACGTGCATAAGCAGCAACTCATGAAAAATTCAAGAAGAATAATAGGAGTTTCTCTATGCCATCTTGTTAGGTATCCAGGTTGTAGCCGTATTAGTCCAGAGGCAAAAGGAATCCATCTTGGCATTGCTGGTTCATATAGCTGGACTGGGAAAGGCTCCTTTCGTTCTGAGGAAAATATAAATTCCAGGAGGCTAATTTTCTTTGTTTAATGTATTTGCTCTTCCTGTTGGGGCTCAGTTACAAATGTAACTCAGCTCAAACTTGTGAAATATCAGTCCATATGAGTCTGACAGTTTGGAGAGGGCAAAGCTGCAATGAGCACAGAGAATGACGACATAAAAAAGCAAGAAAGCCCATATTTGCAAATTTACATGCTTGAGAGTTAAATACCGCAACCCTATTTATGATCCTAATTAGAATTAGCCTGAGTTCAGAGTTAATTTTTAGAGTCTTGTCCTACTGCTGAATTTGTCTGGTTATAAAAAATAAAGCCATTATTCCTGCTATGAACCTTGTGACTTGTAAAGGTATTGGATTCATCAAGTTTGGCAATTCCTGTATGTCATAACACCACAAATAATAGGGTGGTGAGACTTGCCAGTGTTTAAAAAATACCTTCCATTGGTTTACCCTGAAGCTACAACCTTCATTTCAGTTAAACAGAATATGAAGGAAGAGAAGATCAAGTTTAGTGTAGCTGTTCTTGTGCTTAAATTCACACCGGTATTTTAAATTCCTGATACATAAACAATATACACTTAATTTATTTTATGTGGAACAGCCAATGGAGGTGCTTAGATGATAGCCATGACAAAATGCTAGATGTTTCTAAGTGTGCTATTTTTTTTTTTGGCCCCAAACCATGCATCCACACCCAACCTGCATAGTGGCCCATGCGCTGTTTCAAGGCAGAGCAAGGAATTCCCCTTCCAGCCCACAAAACAGCTGGAAGAAAACACTGTGGAATTGCAATTACTCCCTCCATGGCCCACGGAATCCACTTCCTTCCATTCCCCTTGTCTTGTGTAGCAGAACTAACCTGTCCTGCTAACAGGCAGACCTGTGCTTTGGGGACTCAATTTGTGCCTTTAGGAACAGCTTTAGGTGGTTATACTAATTTTTAGAAGCTGAAAACCAGAAGTGTCTCTTCCTCATTAGCACTGAATGTATAATATAGTATACATAATATATAATATGGCAAATTAATAACAATGCATTAATAACAATGAGTTGAAATGCATCAGCCTCCCAGGGATTTTAAAAGTTACTCATTTTCATAGGAAAATGATATAATAAAACAAAAATAGAAAAGTTATAGGAGGATAGACTGCACCTCAAGCAAAACTTGAAGTATTTCACCAGTCCCTGCTTCAAACTTTGAGACTAAAGGAACTACTAGAGACAAAAAAGGATATATTAATAGAATAGATCCAAAAAAGGTTTTTTAAAAATTAGCTTCACAGCCACAAACAATCATGCATTTTGTTCAGTGAATTCTTCAAGTTTGGTGAGTTCCTCCTATTTAACACTTGTCCTGCACCTCTCACCTCGCCCCCACAAGTAAACCACTTCATGTTTCCAGCCGTAAACAATACTCCTGTAAAAGACTTAGCAGGATATTTTTAAGAAAAACTGTTCTCTTACTGAAAGGTTCTTCCCCAGGTTTGCTCAATTGTAACAGGTATTTTTAAATCCCTTCACTATGTACTCAGTATCTCTGGAATCCCAGCACTTGGCAAACCATCAAAAACAAATATTGGATTTTACAAGTAAAATGACACTAGAAAGATGAAAGGAAAGGAAATATTCATGAAGCAAGTTATTTGGTTTGAACAAAATTAAAACCCAGGCCCAGGACAGGAGAAGTGATAAAGTCATACTGATTGGGCTTAAGATTTCTGAAACGTGGCTTGGTGAGGATAATAGTAATTTATTATTTAATGCAGTAAACTTATCTAAGTGGTTGCGGGTGTGTCTACACATGCATTTAATGCAAATTAATAACCTCTGGTGCAGTTCGTGCTTGAGTTTATTGCTCCCAGGCATGCCATTGGCATGTGTGCCTGGGACTGCAGCAAGGTGAACTGGGGGGTTCTTGTATAAAAAGAATGGAAGGCACCACTTGCAATGGTGTATGTCCCAACAGAATATTGTGCTCCTGTATGGTCCAGAAGTTGCCATACTAAACAGCTTGACACTGTACTTAACTGTGTGCTGAGACTCATAGCAGGCTGCACAACCTACACACACACATATGTACTCCCTGTACTCTCATGTATTAGAGTAGGTGATATAAGGAGATGGACCCTAACATCATTACTGGAAATAGAGGCAAAAGATTATGAAAATCACCTGCTCTCCCAATTGTTAACTGAAGACCCAAATAGATGGATACTTAGAAGGCTTAAAAGTCATAAACTGTTTATACGTGAAGCCCAGAAGCACCTGGAAGAGATTGGTGATGATGAACGAAACCTGTGGGCAGTAATGGAATAAGCCAACCACTGGGAAAGGTAAGATCTATTAAAGGTCAGACCTATTCCTACAGCATTGTATACCAACACCAAATGAAGCTGCCATTGGGCACGACCTTGACAGAGAAGCATGGGCCAATGTGACAGGGCACCAAGTCTGCCCCATCACAGAACTCTGGGGAAGCGAAGGGAAAGAGAGGACTTAGCTTAGCAATGAGCCCGAGGAGAGCAAGGGGTAGGTATACCCAGATGGAGCAGAGGGGGACCCAGATGAAAACAAAAACAAAGAGCATGTGCGGAGTGAGGAGAGTGCTGGCTGGGAGAGCAGCAGGAGATGGCCGGAAGGATTTAAAGGAGAATGGGGCCCAAAATTAGTTCCTGAAAAGAGAAGAAAGAAACCCAGAAGAAATATGGAGAGACTAAAAGAGAGAGATGACAGACGGCAGAGAGAAGGGAACGGAATAAGAGTCCTGGAGAGAGACATACTTGGGAAGCTGAAGTGAGGTAACGAGGGAGGCCTCTGAGTTGATGAGTCTGATACCTGAGGACGTCGGGTACCATCCCAGGGACCTAAAAAAGAGAAAGGAACAAGAGTGGATGAAGATAAAAAAAAGAAGAGAACCCCATATTTTTGATATCATTAGAAAATACAAGGTGGCATAGGATTGCCATTTGCTTGGGACCCATGCGGAGGAGAACGGGGCAAGCAACCAAGAAATTGAGAGTTCCCAAAGAGAAAGGGTACTAAATATATCTAAGATGTTAGTTGTCTAAGAGAGATGTAATAACCATGCAGAAGAGTTATTTTTGCTGAACTGCAGACACAATATCTTCTTTGCTTCTCAGGACTGTGTTTATTTGCCTACCTTATTCCATCAAAGTCGTGGTGGGCGAGAAATAAAGGAAATTAACCAGTTCATATTAAAAAAAGATTATGATTTATTTTTGCGGGCATAGCTTAACTCTCAAAGTCAATCTGAACAGACTGAGATCTGGATACAGACTTTTCAAAATAGCACTTCACAAAATAAACATCTTGGACAGCCTCCTATATGAATGTAGTGTCCAAAAAACAGCACAGCACCTAATCAAAAGCTGCAGTCTTTACAAATGCCTAGATGGGGTAGGGGGAAATCTATACATTGTGTTATACTACCAGACAGTGGTTCATACATTTTGAAGTTGATATCTGATGCCATACAAAAAAGAAATAGCCTTGTCAGAATGGACTAGGGGGTGTCAAAACCAGTAGGAAGCAGAATCAGGCTCCTTCTTGCTAGCTGGCTTTTTCTGGCCCCATGACATCTGTGGTTCCTCAGTAACTCAGCTCTAATTAGAGGGGTGGTGGGTAACCACCCCCTCATCCTGCTATTCTTCAGTCTGATAGGACATTCACCTGAGAAGTGGGAAATGTGGGGTTGAATTTTGTTAGTACAAGAGAGACTACACCTAGATCCCCCCCGCCCACTTTCAACACAAGTGTTCTAGTTATTAGGGCTGTGCGAAATAGCATCATTTCATTTTGACTTACGTTTTGCCATTTTGATGAGACAGTGTTTTATTTCGAGTTTCATTTAATTTCGAAAGCACTGTTCCATTTTGTTACATCAAAGCTGTTTTACTGTTTCAGTGCTGTTTCAACGTTTCACCCATAGGCTATAATGGGGAAGAACAAAACTGCCTATAACTTTGTCATTTTTTGTAGATTTGGATGAAAACAGTAGGCCTGGTAGCCCCTGCTGAGGCCATGGAGCCTGCCAGATTTCAAGGAGGTAGGTGCAGGGGTTTCAGGGAAACTGCACCTCAGGCTGCTGACAAGCAAAACTCGTGACATATGTGACTTTGTGCGTGTGTTAAGGCTTACTGTCGCTGGGGCCTCTACATGACATGGTAGCATGCCCCAATGAGGCCTCCTCCTCCCCTACAGCCTCAGCCTGTTTGACCACTTTAAATGACAACAGGTAAAATAATAACTTAGCGAGCAGCAGCATAGTAGCATCAGCAGCATCTCAAGCAGCCAACTGTGACAGAGCCTTTCTTTCCTCTCCTGCAGGAGCGTCTTCCCTAGCAGCTGCCAGAGAACTCTCCCTGCCAGCCCCAGCCCTGGGGCTTAGATGTACCCAGGGTCCTGCCTCCTTCTGGTCAACTGACCAGGGACATGTGCTAGAGGTATTGGTCTAAGGACCTGGCACTGGCAGACAAGGTCGTTTAGGTTAATCTAATTTGGTATCTTTTAGCAGACCAACTGAATAGTTACAGAAATATACCTTAGCAAGATTTTGAGTTGAAAAACCTTTGTCAGGCTGAGGAAGCACCTGCAGTTTGTCTGTGCATGCTCTTCCTGGATGGAATGTATAGTAAAGAAGCCAGAGGCTGGCAAGCAATGCCGGTAAGAAAGCCAGTCAGTAAAAATGGAAATGAAGGTGTCAGGGGGTGAGGGACAGGTTGGGGTTGAGGGGGGAAGAGGGATGTAGCAGTGCAGGTAAAAGTGGAGAGGTACCTGGGGAGTCAGATGTCTGGCAGGTTGTAGTGGGTCAGAATTCCCATGTCTATATTGAGTCCATGAGTTTCTGTACCTAGGAGGTTGATGAAGTGCAGTTCATAGGCTCATCTGTGAAAAGTGGTTTGTAAATTCAAACAAGCACTGAACTTTGATAACCTCATCACCAGAAGCCAACTTCCTACAGCCCAAAACAGACTGACAAGACATGCAAAACCTGGCAACAATATCTCTGGTATGGAGATATCTTCACAGTACAATACATAACTCCATCAGGGCCCTTGGTGCCCTGATGGAAAATATGTGGAGACACAAAGCAACACCTATGCACTAGAATGAGCTCACGCTGACAATCTATCAAAGACAACAACAGAACACCACCTGTCTCCAATCTCTCAGGCCTGATCCTCAAAGTGAAATTACAAAACAGTTTTCACAGATGGGCCTATGAACTGTACTTCATCAACCTCCTAGTTACAGAAACTCATAGACTCTATATAGACATTGGATTCATGACACGCTACAACCTGCCACGCACTTGACTTCCCAGGTACTTCTCCACTTTTACCTGTGCTGCTACATCCCCCTTCCCCACCACCCCAGGCTTTCCCTCACTACCTGACACCTCCAGTTCCATTTTCACTGAGTGGCTTTCTTGCCTGCATTGCGTGCCAGCCTCTGGCTTCTTTACTATTCCTTCCATTCAGGAAGAGCACACACACCAAGTGCAGGTGCTTCCTCAGCCTTACAAAGGGTTTTTCAACCCAAAAGCTGGCATGCCAGGCAGATAAGCTGAGCTCACCTGGAGCTTCACAACTGCACTGCAACCAGCAAGCTTCAGGCCTGTTAAAGATGTGACGGGTCTGGGCTTTTCCCAGCCAGGACTGTGTGCATGCATTTGGTGACTGGAGGTTATGGTGCCTCCTACCCGCTTTGCACCAGGGGGATTCTTGGTCCTGGCATTTCCTGGGGCTGCCGTGCCACTGGCAGTCCCACCAGACCTCCCAACCCTGGCCGGGTGCAGTTTTAGTGATCATGCCCAGGACCTGGGGCCTCCTCCTTCCCCATAGCCTCAGCCCATACCTCCATGTTCATCCTGGCACGGAAGCTCAGCAGGGACATGTTTTTCCGCTGCTGGCTGGTGATGCAGTGAGTGCTCCCTCCAGGTCTGAGAGCAGGGCATTAAATGGTTTGGAAAGCAGAAACCAAAAGGAAATAGGTGCAGATGGAATGAGGAGGGTGGCACTCACTCTGTCTGCACCTGGAGCTTAGGGAACCCCAGCGGCAGGAGGTTCACCTTGAGGAACACCAGCTGCTCCAACAAACCAGGATCCAAGCAGGTGCAGTGGGGTGTCTCTACATCACCAGCAATGCTGAACACCCTCTCACTCAGAACACTGGTCAGTTGTTCCCAGGCAACTGTGGCCAGATCCAGCCACATCTGGCTGTGGCTTGTCCAGTAGGCAAAGGGGGTCGTATGGTAGTGGTTCCATGTCCTCAGTGAGATAGGCAGCCACCATGGCCTGAGTGCTACCTGCCTGATGGTGGGGCCTGGTGCCTCTGGACCCCACCATGAAAGTGATGCCTTTAGCCCACATTGGCAGCACCTGTGGTGGAGGAGGAGCCTTACTGGTGGATGGCATGCTAACATGGGGCAGTGGATCTGCCTTTTCCATGTCCCTTGCTTCCACCATTCTGTCTCCCCGACTCTCTTCACCAGCACCTCCATTCACTGATTCAGGCTTTGGCTGCTGCATGGTGTTCTGCCTCTTAAGCTGATGGAGATACCTAATGAGTGGCTCTGAATCAGGTATCTAAACTCCAAAAAGGGATGGGAATTCAGATTCACCTCTGTGCCTACTGTTTCCTATGTTGCTGGGTTTTTGGTTGTAGCTGTGTTGGTCTAAGGACATAGGCAGGCAAGTTTCTTTGAGTAGATGTGATGTTTTTACTAGACCAACTGAGTAATTGGAAAAAAGTTCTTAGTCAGTTTTCAGGTGCAGTCACCCTTCTTCAGGCACAGGGAGTCTCTGTTGTACTGAGACTAAGAAATGCATGAAGCTCAAAGTGTCAGGATGTCAACGACAATGTAAATAGGTAGAAATTAGAAAGACAAAAGGTAAAGTAGAAAGGTAAAGTAGACAGGGGAAGGGGAAGAGAACAGGGGAAAAAAGGCTGAAGGGAGACATTGCAGTGATAGAATACAAGGTGGAAAAGAGGCTGTCAGTGAAAAAGAAAATACCTGGAGATCAGGAAAACAGGAAAGAGAGAAGTTCAAAGTGTGAGAGGAAGTAGTGAAAATATGAATAGGTAGAAAGGAGAAACAAAAGGTAAAGCAGGGTGGGAGGGGAAAGAAAGCAGGGGGGAAAAAGGCCAAAGGGAAGCAATACAGAGGTAATAATACAGGGTAAGAAAGAGGTTCTCACTGAAGAAGGAAATAGTAGGAAATCAGGGAGACAAAGGGCAGAAAAGTAGGGAAGGGGAGGGGAGAGAAGAAAAGGTTGGGGGAAAGAAGAGTGTAAGAGGTCAGGTCAGGCAAGTACCTGTTGAATCAGATGTCAGGCAGGTTGTAATGTGTCATAAACCCAATGGAAAATACACTGGAGAAACCAAGCAACTGTGCACCAGAATGAATGCACATGGAAAATCTATCAAAGACAAGAATACCCAACTACCTGTGGGTGCACACTTCTCACAGGACAATCACTCCCTTTCCGATCTCTCAGTTCTAATCCTCAAAGGGAACTTACAAAACACCTTCCGTAAATGAGCCTATAAACTTCACTTCATAAATCTACTGGATACAAAAAATCATGGTCTCAATATAGACATTGGGTGTGAATTACCTTTACATTTTTGTTAGATGGGGTAAGAGTGCACTTGCATTTTGCTTTGTTCATATTTGCAGTGCAGTTTTTTTCTGTTGATTATAAAGTCCTGCACTAATGCAGACTTTGTGTTGCATGGGACTGTTGCTCTGATAATATAGAACAAACCCCCCAAAATCTAGTTGTATCTTGAAAATGTATTGTTTTCTTTCAGTAAATTTAGCAAGTAAGTAGGGTGGGGAAAGTTTCCACATTCAACCTTAACCTATCTTGTGTTTTGGTTCTTTTATAAAAAGAAAATTATATCTATTTCTGTTGATCTATTAGTAGGTAATGTGTGAACTTGTTTGCAAAACAAGTTAAACATACAGCTATAAAAAGATGTGCACACAAATATATACATGCAAAAGCACAGTAAATATACACTGATATACATAAACGTATCAATAAGACTTGTGAAGTCATTTTCATTCAATAGCAATAGTTTTCCGTATCTTTTTTTTTGATTACATTACTGCTGTTGCTCTGCAAGCAATTAGCCTGAATAAGCAGTTGCCAATATAGTGTTTCCTTAATGTGCATGTGCTGCTACTGTACTGTTTTGGGAGATACAGTCATTTGAATGGTGAACTAATTGTCTAGAAAGTGACAGTGCTGAATATGTACTTTGCTGGATGGTTCATTGTTTGCCAGTGGTCCATTAAATATATTATGTCAGTTGTATCATGTCTCATCTGCAATTGCAACAACTTATCAGCATCATTATAACTGTTCCATATCAAGAAAAATTACTCATGCAGGTATGCAAAAGCCATTTTGAAAGACAGGTAGTGGACTAATTCTGATCTTAGTTAAAGCAACATAAATCCATGGTTATTCTGCTAAACATCAACAAAAAGGTAGAATTAACTATATATTGGCCAAGTGAAATAATTTCAAAATGCTAAAATGTACAAGCTTATTTTGCAAATATTAATCTTCAGGTCCTATGGTGCCTCTGAAGACCTCTCAGTGTAATTAAGGGAGGTGATGCAATAATAACTTTTTGTGGTGGGTTCCTTGCTTCCTGTGTCATTTCCCACCAGCTTCTTAAAGGCCATTGCAAACCTAGGTTGCTAAGACATCCCTGCTCATTTTTTTTCTCTCCTAGCTGCTATCCTAGCAATTTGGAGGGATCATAAAGTAGGAATCACTATATTCCCTCTCTGGTACCCCAAAATTCCCTAGCACAGTGGTGCTTAAACTCCAGCTGATGGGCCAGATCCAGACTACAGAGCCATGCCATCTGGCCCACGGAGTTCCTCATCTGGGTCTAGAAATTTAGCAGAGGAGGAGCAGTAGCAATTAATACTGTCACAGCTTCCCCACTGACAAATTTTCAAGCCCTAGAGCCAGGTGACGTGCCCCGTGTGTTGGATCAGATTGGTATGCAGGGTTGGTGAAGAGGTCCTAATCTGGCACATATGGGGCCAGGGTGGCAGGCCTGAGAAGGCACCCAGGGGCCTGGGGCAGAGGCTAGGGTAGCAGACCCAATCTAGCACTCTGGAGCCAGAGTCAGGACAGTAGGCATGATCTAACATGCAGGGCTGGGACTTGATCTGGGGTGCAGGTTTGGGGCCATGCACTAGATAGGGTTTGCATGTGGGCTCTGCACTGGATCAGGCACACTGTCACAGGATGGGATCCGTAAAGATGGTCGTGATCTCCTAAGGCCCCTTGACCATGCCAGTTTGGCCCAATGGGCACCTTCAGTTCTCCCCTGCCACATCTTTGATGGAAATATAAAAATAGGGAGGCTGCCTTTAAGTCCTCTTGGACACAGTTTGATGGACTCTCTGAACCCTGTGGGTTTCTGGACCCCTTGTAGGTCCCATTTCACAAATGGGTGTTTTGGGGGCACCCTAACCTTATGGGCTATATGCGTGGCTCCAACCGTCCCTTTACCACACCCCAAGCCTCGCACATGGTACTGGTGTTGTCTTGCCTAGGCCTCATTATAATTCAGCCCCTTGTCCCCAATGGGCTCTCCACAGCCCTGTCTCTGCGCCCCTTGTTGCTAGGGTCTGTGCACCGCAAAGTGCTGCGCCCTCTCTGGCGCCAGGGTCTGTGCCCCCAAATGCCATGCCCTCTCTGGTGCTGGGGTCTGTGCCCCCAAATGCCATGCCCTCTCTGGTGCTGGGGTCTGTGCAACCCAAATGCCACACCCTCTCTGGCACCAGAGTCCCCACACTGCTGTGGGCCCCCAATAAGGCCTCCTCCTTCCCCAAATAGCCTCACCCAAACCACCAGTCTTATAAAAAGCAAATAAAACCCCAAGCCCCTGGGCTATAACATAATGTAAAAGATCAGGGTGTGCTCTGACCCTTTAAAAGGATCCGATTTCATCCCTGGCACAAAGTGTCTAGTAGGCAAGGGTACCTGTGGAGCTCCCAGACTCCCCTTAGCCCTAGGTGCAGCATACCAGGCAGTTGCAGCCTCACTGGGCACTGCCTCCCTGGGGGCTTCTTCTTCTCTGGCTCCTAGCAGGGAACTGCCCTCCTGGCCTCAGCCCTGAGGTCTATATATGAGCCAGGCCATGCCCCTCCGGTCAGCTGACTGCTGGCATGTGTGGGCCAACTGGCTCATTCTGGCTGCCCTGGTAACCAGCAGCTGGGGCTCCCCACTCACTGCTCTTTAAAGGAGCAGGGCACCTAAGTGCTCTGTGACATGCACCAACTAGGCCCATGTACTGAATCCAGTCTGTGGGCTGTCCATGCACCGGTCATCCCACCAACAGCCTAGAAAGTTTGGGCACCACTGCCCTAACACAAACCAAATTCTCAAATGTTAAGATGCACTCTCAGTGATTCTTTTTTATATGAGGAAAATGGTGCAAAGCTTATGGAACATCGCTCAGAACAGGGATCTTTATTAAAATAGTTAAACTAAGCAAACTGTATGTAAATTGGACAAACACAAAAGCAGGCCCTATGTACAGGGTTAATACATTCTTAGTGGGTTATAAATATTTGTGTTATAAAGATTAATGGACTGAAACATTTTACTGTGAAATCTGCTCTTTATCCACATGCTGTGAACACAGTAGATATCTGCAACGTGAGTTTCTCCACTTCGTCCTATTAATGACCTCAACTTTGACCCTGAAAGTCTTTTCATGGGGTAAGGGGAAATTTAGTCTAAGCTCATTCATGGTCATTTCCTGTGCAGAGATTCTCAGTCATGAAAGACATTTAATGATGATTTTGTAACATGAACAACTGGCACTACTAGATCACAAAAGTCTCAGCACTTGAGTCTTCAGGTATCACAGCACAAGGAACTAAAAAGTTAAAAATCCCAGATTTTAAACTGAGAGCCAATTTCTTTCATCAGCTCAAACATTTTCTGTACTTTAATGCAGTGTTTCCCAACCTTTTTTGCCCAACGGCACACTTACCTAAATAAAAAAGCACCGTGACACACTGGACGTGGAGCTGGTGGGGGGGAGTGGGCGGCACACGGCCAGCTGGATGGCATTTTGGGCTGGAGCCATGCCCCCTTCCTGGCTGGAGCCACATTCCCCATCTGTCTGTGTGCACAGCAGCAGGAGGTGGGGGGTGTGGCTCCAGCCAGGCAGGGGGCGTGGCTCCAGCCCAAAAAGTCACGGCACACCTGGACGTGTCTGATGGCACACCAGTGTACTGTGGCATAGCAGTTGGGAAACGCTGCTTTAATGAACTGAGAAATGCTCTGCATAGCTCAACTGTAACTAAACAATGGTAAATTGTAACTGTGCACTTGTATATACTGTAGCTGGGTGATTTGCTTCTCTTAAATGTTCTTTTGAGAGCTTCTAACTAAGATATGGTCAAACAAAATAGCATCTCTATATCTGAGAGGTAAGAAACAGGAAGCCAAAGAATAGGTTTAGCTATTTATATGTTAGAATATAGCTATGTTGCTAGTTAGGGTTGACCTTAGGGTCACCCTCAAGACACTGACCATCTATATCAGTAATTGTAAACCAGGGTGCTGTAGCTCCCTGGGGCTCTTTGAGATCATCTTCAGGGTGCCATACAATGTTAGCACTGCTGTGCAAACACAAGGTTAACCAAAAAATTTCAAATAGTAATCCAGAGTGTCAAAAACATCCTGACCTACTGTGGTCTTTCTCAGTTTGTTGCAACAGAAGAATTGCTTTATTATTCTTCTACAGTTAAAAAAAAAGTGAAAGTTAGGAACCAGCATTTAGTGAGGGGTGCCTTCAGTGTGAAAAGGGTTGAGAATCACTGTTTTATACTAGAAAACCCCTAAGATTGATCTCTACCAACAATCCAATCCAAATCTACAAGTTCTGGTGAGCCCATCTCTTCCTGGAATACGTTGGGAACTGGCCTATGTAATGCAGGCCGTAGGCACAGGAACTCCACCAGCAGCAATCCCACAATTCCTTGTAACTGACTTCTGATCCTTTGGCACCCCTCTCAACCTGTGAAAAAGAAAAGAAATCCAAATACTTGCTACAGCATAATTTAGTGCAGTACTCTGATATTAATCAAACTGTATTGTGGTTTATCTATCATTTGTCTATGCATTTCAATTAATGACTCAGCCTGTTGGGATGGGAGGGACACCTTCTAACCCTAAATAGCAACTTTTTATTAGGTCTAGGTCCAGACATTCAAAAAGCCTGAGGTGGAATTGATCTGAGTGTTGCAGTTTTCTGTAAGCAGCACGGTTTAGCTCAGTAGTGAACAAAACACATTCACCCTTCAGTGGGGAGGGGAGGCAAATCTTAGACTGGGTTCCGCCTTTTTTAAATCAGTCTATGTGTGCTGAACTTCTGTTCTGTTACAGATCACTGATACTGGTAAAAATGCAATGTCTGTACCTGGCTTAGATGTGGAAGTTATGTAGTGACTTTAAATGTTATTATCTCCAGAAAGCTAGCGACTAATATATATTCTGTATTCCTCTCTTTACAGAATGAATTCTATATAATCAAAATAGAGATATGTTATATACCTTCTATTTGCAATCAGTTTTCTTTTTTAGAGTTGTGGAAGTATAAAATAGTTGTGTCATTGCAATTATAATTATAAATATATCTTCAATTTTCTTAAGTCTTCAAAGCTATTCAACACAGAAAAGTGATTTTAAGCAGGTGTTTTGATGTGAGGGTTTGCACTCCATGTGGAAGTAATCACTGTCCCAGTGCAAACTGATATGTATCTGATATGTTAATTTATTCAGTCTTGGTGGGTGGAGGGGCACATATGGGGAGTGTAGAGAGGAGGGAGAGACAGGGAGAAAGAAGCAGAGGGAAGAAATTAGGGATACTTTAATCTTATATTTCCCTGCTGGATGCAGCGTACTGTCCATTGCTCTTCAACATTATTTATATCCAAAGCATAGACAAATGAGGAGATTTACTCTTTTAGTGCTCTTTTCTGCCTGATGCAAGGACCATGGTGGTCCTGTTGGAAAGGCCCCTTAAATTTAAGAGTAGATGAGTTCATATGTGACAGGAAGAGGGTAAATCACACCAGCTGAAGATGTTCAGTATGTGCATTTGCCTCTTTGTAAGCTGAAGGCAGAGAAATAAATTCTGTAAAGAAATATATTCATTTACAGTCCCACTGAGCTTAGAATTCCAATTCTGTGCATTTGTATATGCTTTGAGCCTGATCCAAAACTCATTGTATCAATAGGAATCTTTCAACTGACTTTAATGAGCTCTAGGTGAATGAGCCCTATAAGAAATAGAGGAGATGTGTTACCATTAGCCTGCATAAAGATATATGCTCTGCTCTACTGGCTAGGGTCATAAAAGTGCCCCTTCCCTTTGAATCTTTAATTTACAGGATATAAGGAGCAGAAGGCCAGGTTTTAGTTTTCATGCCTTATTTGCATATGCAGTTAGAATGATAGAATATGCAGAACAGGTATTTTTATACACAAGTTATGCATCTTGCAAGCAATATGATCCATGTGGATAATCCTAGAGATCCTAGAGGGATCTGACTACTGTCCCGGGGGGATGAACCAAGCCCCAGTGTCACGGTG
>NW_017729028.1:4294883-4297132 GCF_001723915.1 Gavialis gangeticus | reverse complement strand
TCTCCCTCTCTCACTCTCTTTCTGCATTGGCAGCACACAAGCAAAACTTTACTTCAACAACTACAACCTGGGAAGCTTGACAGGCAAACTGTGATTTTGTATTAAAATTGTGCAGATATCTTAAATGTAGATGGCCAAATGAAATTATAATATTATTTTTTGGGGGAATTCTGTTGAATCAGAGAGTTGAAAGGGACTTCTCATGTCATCTAGTCCAGCCTCCCACCTCCCACCCCATCATCATCAGTCAGCAGTGGCGGTCCCTCAAAATTGAGGATGATGTCTGTCAGGCTTGATGGGTCCTCAGGTGACTGAGGAGCCCGATTCTTGATGCACACATTCCTAAAAAGAGCTGCTCAGTCGCTGACACAGCTGCTGAAGGACACCCCTGTCCTGACACAGGTGCCCAACAACCATTGCACATCTGCTGCCCATGTGCAGATTCTTGGCTGGGGGCCTTCAGGTATCACAGCCCTGCTCCTGTCACCAATCCTCCACTGCCACAGTGCTTTTGGACCTGACGGAAGCCTGCATATGGCATGTTTAGCATGAGGACTTTGATGCACAGTTGGCTCCACACAGTCTTGGTGGTTGGTGGCTGGGTTCAGTGGCGTGGCGAACCACAATGACTGGGGCCACTTCTCCATTGTAGCCTTCTTCCACCTTTACAGACACTGGGGCCACAGCCTTCCTCTGCCTGCCCCGTTGTTGAGGATTTCTTGGATTGTTCTTTGTCTGGAACCTCTCCCTCTCCCTCTCCCTTAACACCATGGGTAGCTCTACCAGGACCATGAGCTCCAGATGGCATCACTGTCAGGGTCATTGGAACATGCAAGTCTCTCCACCACAACAAGGTTATGATCCTTGGAGAGGACCCACCAAACAGATGCTGAATTAATTGTTCCTATCCCATGATTTCTGACAAATAAAACAAATATCAAATATGTATTCATCAAATACATTCACAGTCAGGGCGGCTAGGATCTGGAACCAACTTCCAAGGGAAGTGGTGCCGGCTCCTCTTGGGGGTCTTTAAGAGGAGGCTCGACGTTTACCTGGCTGGGGTCATTTGAGTCCAGTTTTCTCTCCTGCCCATGGCAGGGGGCCGGACTAGAAGTTCTACAAGGTCCCTTCTGACCCTACATCTGTGAATCTATGAAACATGTATACATATACATACGTATATGTATTCATCTAGCTTGATGCCTGATCCTGCACAATGCTGAGGATGTTTTAAGAATTGTCAGGATTACAATGGGATTGGAACAGACCATCTGAGCAAATATATAGGAATTTTGCAATTCTTTTGGAATAAAATATTTATGAAGTTTTCTTTCACTAGTCACCCATCTCTGTCTGCCTGTACTTAAATGAAACAAATAGCACAAAAGAGAGAGAAAGGCTTCCTCCATCTGCCTCAAATCATACTTCCTGATATTAAAAAGACAAGTATTTATAAAAAAAGAGAGGAAAGGCAAAAAGGGAAGGAGGGAGAAAGATGGGAATGTATCAAGGCTTTTTTTTACTTGGATGAGGTTTTAATACTTAATTCTGACTCTTCTCTTTTCAAAACAAGAGGGTGGATTTACACTGCATGTGCTGTGCTTGGTTCTCTGAAAAAAATGTGTTTTAATATTGTGTGTTAATGCCTTTTCCATTCTTTCTTATTTACAGATGTAGTAAATAATATACTTTCTATTTTAGTCCCATTAAAACCTGTTATGCTTTGTGGATTTCACAATTCCAGATTTCCTGATCTCTTCAATAAAGCTTGGCCTTTTGTATAAAAAGAAAAAAAATCATCCCATGGTATTTAAAATATCTTTACTCTGACCTTTCTTAAGGGTACATCCGATTTGCAGCACTATACAATATGTTAGCAGCAAGCAAGCCTGCATCTTGAAAATCATTTAGAAATTGATAACATATCCCTGTGCACATGATCCATGCACACAACTTCTCATTTAAATGGAACCTTCCAGGAATCTGAGTTCATTATTTTAAAACTGACAATAGATGTACTGTGTGTTTTTTTAATGTTTCAGTGCTCAGGGTTATTTATAAGATTACAAATTAAGAAGATATGCCAATCTGGTGCACAAAGGACAAAACAAGGGACAATGCTGCCTAAGCATAAAAGATTCCATAATCTGGATATCTAGTATCTACACAGACTGACTGGCTATATCAGATATGCAACATGCATTTCCTTTCTTTTCTTTTCTTTTCTTTTCTTTCCTTTTTTTTTT
>NW_017729028.1:4282544-4294781 GCF_001723915.1 Gavialis gangeticus | reverse complement strand
TTTCCTTTTTTTTTTTTTTTTTAGGAATTGAATACATCTCCAGCTTTCATGTGAAAAATGCAAAAGCAGGCCATATATCAAGATGAAAGGACTCTGTTGAATAAAGACACCCTTCCATTTTTATTGCAACCCTTTTTTCTTTGTAAACTTTTTGTCACAGGCTGATACAAGCATATATTTACAGTCCGGTTCTATTTAACGGTGTTCATTTGTACTGATCCATGACAGATTTATATGGTCATAGATTCCTCACATCTACCTAATTCTTTATATTTCTATAAATTAATTCCATCATTATCAGAGATGGCTTCTGACAATAGTCTTTCCCATTCAGGGGGAGCATTTAATATTTTGTACCTTGTGATGAGTTACTGAAAAAATAATTCAACTTCCTGTGATAAAAGGATTCAACCTAATATGGAGCCTCCTTTGAAAAAGTAATGAAAAGGAACAATTTGTGATGGAAAAATGACTAGCTCTACAGCACATAAGATTGTTTTATGAAAACATTTTAGCACTGATAACCGCGTGTTAGATACAATACAGAGCTGATGGCAAACCACTCTTGTATCTGTTCCCACTGCATGTAATTAGCTTCTAACACTTATCCACATCATAAGTTTTAAATCTTTCTTTTATCTTTCTATTGGAGTACTGATGTCTCCAGGAACAGATTTTAAGCAAGTACTTTATGACAGATGCTGTACATAGATACTTTATATCTTCAGCATCAATAAAGCAATAAAACTTAATTGGTTACTTCAGCATAGAGAAGCTTATTACTGACACCTCCAGGCTGCAGACTGATGGGCAGATTCACTGTGAGTAGGGGGAAGCTAGTGGGAGAGAGGGTGGGTCAAAGTCAGTAGCACTTCATGAATTATTTCTTATAGTTCTGGCTTGGTAATTACTCTGATGCTGGATGAGTCTTTCAAGCCCCTAGTTTGGCTAAGCTAAGGTGAGCATCCAGATCAACACAGCAGAAGAAATAGGGCTTGAGTTTTGGATTGCATTTCTCTTCAGGTATTTTATATAGCCCCTGACCCAGCAAAGCATTTAGACACAGGCTTAGCATAGGTGTGTGAGCAGAACCTTCATATTCAAAGATATTTTAGCATAAGTGCTTTATAAGTCTGGGGCTCAAAAGCTGGATCCAGTGAGATATAGGGGGTTTCAACTCCTCCTGGTTCTGGGAGTTCAGAGAATTCAAACTTTACAAGGTGCCCTAAAAAGAGAATTTATTTCCACACATGATTTAAGACGTAGTCCATAGTGTTATTATGTAAGAGGTGTCCTGGCTGGTAAAAAAGAAAAAAGATCAGGAAGGACAAACTGTGGACAAATGATATTTAGTGGAATGTTCTGAATTCCACTAATTCAGAGGATTGTTCCCCCAGCGTGTCAGAAAGAAGACCCAGAGTTTCACCCTTCATTCATAAACTTTCATAAAGATGTCTTTAATTGCAATTAAAATACCTTTCTAGTACTTATCTAACAAGTGTTCACTTGTTTGTTCACAAGCAGGTTTTTTTTATATGGGAACAGAAATGTATGTATACCAGGTTTAGGTCAATCCACTGCTATTTCTCCTTTTACACTGATAAATAGCTGATTTTCATTTACAGATTAATAGTCCCATAAATTATTTTTTTGACAAAGAAAAAAATAGGATGAAAAAACTAATTAGGCTGAGGAACAACCTAATTTTGTTGGTGATCACAATATACATTGACTTATGACCAGTGCATATAGCTTACGGTCACTCTGTGTCCCCATTTATCTGTTAGAGTTGCTGATGTATTACAGAACAGTGTTACCAAGGTTAGGATCAGGCATCTGAGAAGGTCAGAAAGCTGACAATTTAGTTTAGTCTGTGGCTTTTGATAGGTTTTCACATGACGTTCAAACCACAGTTCTGCTGACCACAGCCTTTTTTCTAGGCAAATTGTACAGCTAGGAAAATTACACAAAGCATCCTGAGACTGTGGACCAGTTAATCCAGCTCTGAATTCCAGTTCCATCTCTATGCAAGATCCTGTCACCATTTTTGTCTATGATGCACAACTATTATCAAAGTCCAAGCAACATAGCTCTGTGCAGGAAAGCCCAAAGGGAACCAATCTTCACCCTTAAACTGGGAGGTCAGTTTGGGGTGGATGCACAGACACTCCAGTATTCCTTGAATGCTCATAAAAGGTACTTTGTAGGCTCCTTAGAAAGAAGGTTTGGTGATTGAATTGTGGTAGATGTAATCGCAGTCTCCTTTCTTGTTTCTGCAAAGGGCCTCTCCCACAATGTGCCCAATCTGTCCTCCTGACTGCTATGTAGCACAGTCCTACACCTTCCTTCAATATGATGCATCAGAGTTCACAGGCATGTGCCACCCTTACACAGTCCTCCTTCTGGGTACAGAAACCAAAGAGGTTCTGCAGTACGGAAAACCTTTTGCACTGGCTGAGGCAGTGAAGCCTCCCAATGAGCAGGAAGCAGCCCTTGGCCTGATATGAGATTTACTCATGGAAAAGGTCAAATGCACTTCCCATAGCCCTCCTCATCTCTTCGTGACTATGAATGCAGACACAGGACACACTTACCTGGAGTTATCTACCTTGAATCTTGCTCTAGAATAAAATTACCCCCATTTGCCCTGATATAACCACTCTTCTAACAACTGCCTGTAGGAAACTGGTTCATCAGGAGGTGCCAGAGGAGTCAGCCACAGCTGTTTGCATTGAACAAGGAATGAAATCAGTTAGAGTGGTGGAGACAGAGCACTTATACTAGTGTAACTTTTCTCAGGGTAACATTATATATTTTTTCCAGGGATAAATTTACCCCAAAATGAAATGACTTACTCTCTTGGGGGGTTTGTATATGATAGTTTTGCTCCACTTTCATTACAGAAGAGAACTACAGTACAGAATCAAGGTACTCTGGAGTAGACATGCCACATTTCTGTGCCTTATGTCAACTTGGACTAAAGAACATTGACAGCAAAAGTGTCCAGTACTCTCAAGACACCCCAAAAACAGTAGTTTTACAATAGTCTATGGGTACCAAATTGCAAACAGAAACAGAAAAGCAGTTATAAAAATCACGTTAATGTCTTTGCCTTGGAAGCATAAAAAAGCCTCAGTGCATAATTACTCCATCTTTTGATGTACTGTATTGTGTTTCCATCCCAACTGGTTCTTTAATATGTCCCTAAACAGGTGTTATCTTCAAATATGCAATGCTTCCAAAGCAAAACCTTTAAAATCAGGAAGCACAAGCCAGTGCTTGATTTCATTACTTATAAACAGGACCAGGGGCTGTGATGTTATTCACCAGCCATCTGAATAACTAGATAAAATTGATGGTTTCCTTGCAGTTTGATTAGATTTTGTGTCAGTTCTTACAGTGACAGATTTAGAGAAAAGTAATAAAAAGACAATGTAATTTAAAAATCAATAATGCGGATGGGAGGGAGTGCAGACAAGGTAGTTTTGCATAGCTGGTAACCTTGTGTTGCAATGTTTAGCTTCTCTTTTATCCTCCCCCCCCACCAATTTATTAACATTTAAACAGATTTCTAGGGATTTTTATCTTTTATAATGACTCCAGCCCTTTTGCTGAGCTCATTTCCATTACACAATGTTATTTCAGCTGCTAGGGAAGGAGATAATGTGCCCTTCATTAAATATAGCTGAGGATGGGGGTGTTCTGAAAGCCCCCTTTAACAAGCATTTCTTGCCCCTTATCATTTTGTTTTACTTGCCAGTCAGATCTCTTGTCAGAGGAGAAGTTTAATTGTGCCTTAATCCAAATGGCCAGTTCAATCTATTTTAATCCAATTAACCAATTCAAACTATGCTGGGTGTCATAATCCATTTTTTAATCCAATTAGCTATTGTCATTCTGAGTGTGGGTGAGGATTTTCCAGAGCAGAGGCTGTTTACATTCCCATCATCCATGCACAACATCAAATGTTGCAAGCTGGTTAACCATGGTTTCTTAGCACCTGAGTTTGGAATGAAAGCTAAGTTGCCAATAGTAGTAGTCTTCCTTTTAATTTTGAACCACTAGTCTGTTAGCTTAACTAAGTAATTGAACTCACTGGCCTTGATTGTCTTGTGGCAGATCTGTATTCACCTCTCATGTCATTTTTATGGAATTGGAATAAACTATTGTTAAGTAATGTTGAGTGCCCTGTTTTTGGGTTACCTTGATCTTCAGAGCCCAGTTGATCAATTCTTTCCGAAAATTAACAAAATTTGCATTAAGTTGTTTCAGGTTGGATAACTAAAACAAAGGGACCCAACTTTCCTAAGCTGTTGTGCAAGTTGTCAAATTGTGTCATTTACATCTTGTCCTTCCATAGGACAGACCAGGCAGTTTAGTAAAAGTAGTGCAAGCTGTCTTTCTGTTCCTCTTTGAAGCATATTAGCTCCTTCCCTGCCTTATTGAGCATATGTACAAAGATCACTGGAAATTTCAGTGCTATTAGCAGCACTCACCATTTGTTTCCCAGCAGAGTTTAATTCTTCATTTTTATGTGGATGGAAGTAGAGCGATCAACATCCAGAGACCTGATTTTGCTTTCTGGAGCTTGCACAGATGCTTTCTTTACTTTTTAATGTTGCAGAGTCTGGCAAATCTGGCAAGACCCTCTGTGCTTGCAGTCTATAGATAAAGGTGTAAGAGGAGAGTCTGAGTTTTTGTTTCCAGGGTTCTCTGATTCACTAAAAATCATCTTAACTTTTGAGGCAATTACATTGTCCACAAGCTGATTCTTCTGATCTTATTGGAATTTGGAAAGTGGGACTTCAAATCTTTCTGTGAAAAATCATAGAGGAGGAGGATTACATTTGCTGGTGGACTGTTAATGATGTCTTTCAGAAAACAGTTTCGTTTTTTGAAACCTGAGCAAGAAATAGAGCATGAAATGCACCACAATATACTTTCCCATCAATTCCTCCAATTTTTTATCTGAGAATAATTGTGCTCTAGTCTTGCTAGCAACGAGCTTTTAAAAATACATTTTGTATCTTTTCTCCACTATAAAAAGCAATATTTTAATATAAATTATGCATACTCCAAAGTACAGTAAATACTATGGAAATGAAAAAAGGGATTTACTGTAAACAAGCAATACAAAAGTTCCCTCTGAGGACTTAATATGCAGTATGCTTTTATATTATATTGCTATAGTTGGTACAGACAAGACATGAATGTTTTCTGTCACTTTAATATAATGCACAAGAAAGGAGTGGAGATACCAAAACTGTAATCAATCACAAAGGTGACCAGAAGAATTGACAAGACATAACACATGAGAAAATGCATTGCATGGAAACATCAACTTACAAATTAAAATCAGAGTTAGTGGTTTTGATGTGGATATGGATATTGATTTGTCCCTGTTTTTAAGGTTGGGATTTTTAAAGAAGCCACAAGTGCAGTGCTGAATTCCAGTACCCATGCTTTTAGGCCTTTCTGAAAAACCCAAACCTGAAGAAAATGAATGAAACAATAGTGAGACAATATCTACACTAGAACAATATAGAGAAATTTGAGCATAAAGAAAGGCCTTTAAAAGAAAATTCTATTCTACTTTTCCCCTAAAAGTGAATGTGTTCATTATTTACAGGAAGAAATACGCCAGTCTGTTTGAACCAAGGCTGATATAATAGTTGAGATTCCTGAGAAGAATGTGCTGAGGGAATTCCAGCAGTGGCTCTGGTGGTAGCTCAGAGAAGCTAGCCATGAACACCAGCTAACCCCTTAGAACCTGAGGCTGACTACAACATTAATTTATTAGGTGTACAGGGAGCATCCAGATGTTTAAATAATCTCATCCCTAATGTCAATCACCTTGTGCATTGCACATCAGATAAAATGTACACAGCTGCTCTCCCATCACTGTGTCACATGAAACAGCCACCCAAAGATCAGACCTAAAGTATCAGATCTCAAATACAAACATTTAGAGTCCAACCCATAATTCCAGTATGCACATATGCAAAGAGCAATTTGTAAGCTAGAAATGTAATGCACTTCTTGTCCATGGGTTGAGACTTTTGCAGTGATATGAACACGAATCCCCTCAGTTTCCTTTAGATCATGCAGTATCCTGCATTCCTGCAGCTTCATAAAGTTATTTTCAAGAAGAATGTACAAGGACACAGTAATGGAGGTTAGCTGCAGCCATGAATTTTATGAACAGTTTGATAGAATCCACATTAAATGGCAACATCAGCCCACAAATCAGTGTTGCAATGCTCTTATTCCAATCTGGTGTTGAGGGTGATTCACTGTGAATTTGCTTTTCATGGCCACCATTTCATGTGGTTCCATTTATCAGTGTACTGAGCCACTTGTACTGCAGAAAACTCTGGAATTACTTTTTTAGCAGTATTAACCAGTAGCATTGTTAGTGTTCTTCATGCTAGCAAGCTAAATACTGTAAATAATATCACAAACATACAGTAATCACCCTTTTTGTAATGTGCCTACTATCACCTAAGTTGTAAAACTGTCATATCTTGACTCACTACATATTGTACGCATGTGTACATCTTAGAATAGTAATACAACTTGTGCACAGAAGCATGACTCCAAATATAGCCTCCAGCCACTCCACAATGCACAAAATACGTTCATGAGTTGAAGTGATACAAGGCCCAGGAGATATGAAACTGATGGAGACAAAAAGATCATTGTGACCAAGAAATTAGATATAAAGGAGGATCTTGGTATCAGTAGCATTGTTAGTGTCAACTAGCCAAATAAGGAAACGGATCAATAGGATATAAAATACTCATTATCAAGAAAAAGTACTCTTTTTTAAAGAAGGTGGTAGTGTTACATTTTTGGGCACACTGCGTCTCTGATCCTTCCTTGAATTCTCAAGTGCCCTGTCTCTCAGATCCCAAAATTCCTCATCTTTCAGCTGTCATCTGGTTAGGGTTAGAATTATGTATTTCTCTCATTCTAAGATCAAGCCTTGCTTGCATCTCTGTGTCCATCAGAAATGACTATGTCAGCATGTTTGGACATTGGCTTAAAACCTGAGGGTCTGTTCCCTTTGGGAAGGACCGTGATAATCAATGGACAATCTGCCTTCTTAAAGCAATCACGTATTTAGGATAATGGCATTTAATGGAAAACAGATCTTAGAGACAATCTGAAAGTCAATAAAATTTTGCATGTGTACACACACACACAGCTTTTATCTAAATTTCCTAAGGCTCATCATTCCTTGGATCTGGGAAAGCCCTACTTGTTTAGACTAGCTTCACACATAGGCAACTGGTGCCACCTGAGTCATGGGGGGCACATGCCTCTCCAGCGGCCAACCAGTGACTGGGGGGGCAGCTGCGCTTTACCTGGTGCCCCCACTTTCCAGCCGGCGCTCACAGGGGGGCACTGGCACTCCTGCCTTCCCCCTCTGTCCATTGCCTAAGTGGGCAGTGCTTCCTGTCAGGGGGTGCACCAGCACTCTTAGGGGGTGCACGTGTACCCCTGTGCATCCCTTACGCATTGCCACTGGCTTCACAGAGTCTTTCTCACTTCTCACAGTGTCTATTAAGTACTCCCCTCTTTTTCACAGAGTTTGTAATTGTTTAATATTGTTTTGATCTCTAAGTTCTGGAAAAACAAACTTGCAACTTCCTTGGAGAGAGGTTGTAAGGTCCTTAAAACCAATAGTTTTGCCCATTGTATTTATAGCATGCATGCTTGAGTGTTCTTCCTACATTCACTAGTATAATTTAAATCAATACAATCATCCAGGGAATTCTTGTAATCCAATTCAATGTCCCCTCACTGACCTGTTCTGATACAGTGTTCATAAAAATGTTGTATCTCAGTTTTCATATTATTATTACATATTGGCTCCATTTCTGTGACAGGTAGAGCCAACATTAATGTGATGTAGCTGATATTAAGACCAGCTGGTTCTCAAACTGTTTTGATTGCAGGAAGAGTCCCCGTGAAGTCCAGCCAGGGGTCACCTGGAAAGGTTATCTCCGGTCCCATGGCACCAGGGGCACCACCCCCTTGGAACTACACAACAAATATGAACCACTTGCAGCACCAGGAGGGCCAATTGAGCTGCCAGCTCCACCACTAGAGGAAAAAAGGCAACTTGCAATCACCCCAAGGAAGAAATGCAGAGTGATTGTTGTAAGCAGCTCCCTCTTGAGGGAGACAGAGGGAGCAATCAGCTGCCCTGGCCCCTTGGCTGATGAGGTCCGCTGACTCCCAGGGGCCTATATCCATGATGTAGCTGAGGATCCCAAAACTTGTCCAGCCCTCCAATCACTACCCCATGCTCCTCATCCATGTCGGCACAAATGACATGGCTCAGAGCAATCCCAGCTGGGTTATGAGTGACTACAGTGCTCTGGGGGCAGGGCTTAAGGGATTGTGGTCACAGGTGGTTTTTTCCTCAATCTTCCCAGTTATGGGACACAGGCACAGGAGGAAGAGATGAATCGATGAAGTCAATAGAAGACTGCGGCGCTGGTGCCATTGCGAAGGCTTCGGCTTCTTTGACCATAACCTGCACCACAGAGGTGGAGGTATTGGTTTGTTGGGAAGGAACAACCTCCACCTCATTCCAAAGGGAAAGAAGCTGTTCTTAGCCAGAATGGCTGACCTACTCAATAGAGCTTAAAACTAAGCTCTCCAGGGGATGGGAAGACAACCATCAATTCAAGCCCACCAAGTGACAACTGCAGAATTGGTAAATCATGCAGCACAGGGGATGCAAGTGAATTCTCAACAGAACTCATTCCTACCCCAGCCCAGGGATAGGACTCTTCTAGGAGTGCTGGGAAGCCTAGGGTCTCCGATGGCAGGCTTACTTGCCTGTACGCAAATGCCAGGAGCCTGGGAAACACAGGAGGAACTGACCCTCCTGCTAAATAAAAAATCAATATGATCTCATAGGAATAACGGACACCTGGTGGGACTCCACTTATGACTGGTAGAGATGGCTGTAACTTGTACAGGAGGGATCGTTTTGCTAGAAAGGGTGGGGGTGTAGCTCTCTATGTGAAGGAGCAGTACACTTGTCTACAAGTGGAGTTTGGCACCCAAGAAGAATGACTCAAGACCCTTTGGGTCAGATTATGAGGGGAACATGGTGAAGGGGACATATTAGTAGGAGTCTATTATAGACTTCCTAACCAAGAGGAAGATCTTGACTATGCATTCGCAGGGGAACTGGCAGAGGCTGCATACATTCGGTGCATGTTTGTCATGGGTGATATCAATTACCCTGACATCTCATGGGAGAAACACTCTGCCAAATCTGATCAATTGCATAGCTTTCTCACCTGCATTGATGAACTCTATTTGTCTCAAGAAGTCTACAGGCCAAAAAGAGGTAAGGTGCTCCTGGATCAGGCACTGGCCAAAGGGGATGATTTAGTGAGTGATCTGAGAATTGAAGGGAGTCTGGGAGACAGTGAACATGCATTTATCACTTTCTGTATTCATCACAAAGCTGGCAAATCAGTCAGCAATGCAGAAATCCTTGATTTTAGGAAAGCCAACCTTCAGGAGGCTGGTTTTAGGAATCCTTGGTTTTAGGAAACCAGCTCAGGAAGCTGGTTGCTGATGTCTTGAGAAACCAGGATCTAACAGAGAGGGATATCCTTGATGGGTGGTTTCTCCTTAAGGATGCAAAACTTGAAGCACAAAGGAAGTCCATCCCAGCCCATAGGAAAGGTAGGAAAAGTGCTGGGCAACTCCCATGGCTAAATTGAGGACTCATGGACTTCCTGTATCTGAAAAGAGAAGCCTACAAGGGTTGAAAATCAGGTAACCTCACCAAGGAGGATTATTCAGCACTGACCCACACCTGTAGGGAGCAAACTAGGAAAGCCAGGCCAAAATTGATCTCAGGTTGGCTACAGAAATCAAGGACAACAAAAAATCTTTCTTCAGATATGCGGGTAGTCAGAAGAAAAACAAGGGCAATATTGGACCCTTGGTAAATCAAACTGGGCAGCTGACAACCGACACCCAGGAAAAAAACTAATCTCCTTAATGATTACTTTGCATCAGTCTTTCACCAGCCAAAGGGGATCACCTTGCCAAAACAAGATGCAGGAGTATCGCCCCTTGGAGTAGCGCCCCACGGAGTAACTAGAAACAATGGGCAAAAACTGACAGAGAGCAGATTTAGACTAGGCATTAGCAAGAACTTCTTTATGGTAAGCGTTACCAGAGTCTGGAATGGGCTTCCAAGAGGTGATTCCCCTACCATGGAGGTCTTTAAGAGGAGATTCGACAAACACCTGGCTGCGGTCATCTAACCCCAGCACTCTTTCCTGCTCAGGGCAGGGGTCAGACTCAAGAAACTACTGAGGTCCCTTCTGTAACAGCCAGAATCAGAGTAATTAATAAGCAATAAAATGTGCTTCTTGGAGGCATTTGGTATTTGCCTAAACAGGTAATATTAGTTAATATAAAGCTTGTAAGTTTTGTAAACTGCAAATGTAACTTGTCTGTCATAAGTTTAACCAAAATGATAAAATTAACTGTTCATGAAACTGACTGGGCCCCATAGGCAAAGCTGTAAAATTAGGAGACCTAACAGTTTTTTGCTCAGGGTTTAGCCTTGATGATAAAACTGGATCTAATTGCCTGGCACACCCAACACATTCCAAGAAAACTTATCCCAAGAAAGCATATTCAAATGAAGCCTAAAAGAGGTTGAAACTTAGGCAGAGCAATGTCAATTTCAAACCTAAAGGTGCTGAATCATAATTTGCTTATTGGATAAACCCTAGTCTGGGTAGTAACCTTTTATGATAATTTTAACACCTTTCAATCCCATAGGGTAACAGCTATAGGGCAACATTATGAGTGGCTCTGAGGCCATCAGATTAACATAAAACTAGGTATAAAAAGCACGTGCATCAGGTAACCAGCAGGAAGGAGGGAACAGAACGGTCATTTCTGTTCCACGCCCAGACCCCGGACTCCCGGTGTGAGTGAGGATCGGATCTTGATCAAGGGACCTTCCCCAGTAATCCCTCTGACAGCGTTGATTGAGGGATGCCTGACTTTGCTGGAATCACTTGATGCGTACCTGGCATTGAGGGACTATTGATAAGTTGCCAACCCATGTCTGTCTATCTTTTGTTTTGAACAGCCCAGTGGCTAATACCCTTGCAGTGCTCAGTAGGCCTGCAGCAGAATTGATTTATCTATTTATTGTTATTATCTGTTGTTATGTGTGTGTAAGCTATAATAAATTTGCCTTTATTTCACTCCCAACTTTGCCTCCTTGATCCAAAACTGAACCTAACAGCCCAGTTGGCCTGTGATAAAATTGATACACTCACAGCGCCCAGCTGGCCTGTGACAACCTTCTGACCCTAAAAATCTATGTAATCTATTAAATCTATGAGTGTCAGGGTATGGGTGAACACATGCTCAACATTGGCAAAGATATCATGAGGGGGCACCTTGAGAGGCATTGTGTTCGGAGATGGCTCTGATGGAATGCACTCAAGAGTGCTAAAAGAACTGGGGGATATCATAGCATGGCCATTGGCGAGGATATTTGAGAACTTGTGGCCAACATGGTGCCCATCTTCAAGAAAGAGAGGAAGGAAGATCCAGGGAACTACAGGCCAATCAGTTTGATCTCAATCCCTGGAAAGATATTGGAAAAACTCATTAAAGAAACCATTAACAACACGCTAATGGAATGTAACATTCTGAAAGACAGCCAGCATGGCTTCACTGCGGGTAGGCCTTGCCTGACCAACCTCATTTTCTTCTATGACCAGGTGACATGTCACCTGGACAAAGGAGAAGAGGTTGATATCATCTACTTGGACTTCAAAAAACCTTTGACTTGGTCTCCCATGAAGTCCTCATGGTTAAACTGGGGAACTGTGGCCTTGACAAACTCATGGTCTGATGGCACAGGAACTGGCTCCATGGTCAGACCCAAAGAGTGATAGTTGATGGAACCATGTCAACATGGCGCGTGATAACCTGTGGCATCTCCTAGCGCTCTGTACTTGCTCTTGGGCAGGGGGATGGACCCAATGATCTCGTGAGGTCCCTTCCAGCCCTAATGTCTATGAAATCTATGATTCAAGGCACCCCTTGTTATACTCAAGACACCCCTCAGAAAATGTCGACTCTTAGCTTTCACTCTGTTTGACAATCTAAAAAGAACAGAGTAATTCTTCTGTTGCAAATTGCTCAGGAAGACCACAAGAAGTT
>NW_017729028.1:4265351-4272427 GCF_001723915.1 Gavialis gangeticus | reverse complement strand
TGGAAAGATATTGGAAAAACTCATTAAAGAAACCATTAACAACACGCTAATGGAATGTAACATTCTGAAAGACAGCCAGCATGGCTTCACTGCGGGTAGGCCTTGCCTGACCAACCTCATTTTCTTCTATGACCAGGTGACATGTCACCTGGACAAAGGAGAAGAGGTTGATATCATCTACTTGGACTTCAAAAAACCTTTGACTTGGTCTCCCATGAAGTCCTCATGGTTAAACTGGGGAACTGTGGCCTTGACAAACTCATGGTCTGATGGCACAGGAACTGGCTCCATGGTCAGACCCAAAGAGTGATAGTTGATGGAACCATGTCAACATGGCGCGTGATAACCTGTGGCATCTCCTAGCGCTCTGTACTTGCTCTTGGGCAGGGGGATGGACCCAATGATCTCGTGAGGTCCCTTCCAGCCCTAATGTCTATGAAATCTATGATTCAAGGCACCCCTTGTTATACTCAAGACACCCCTCAGAAAATGTCGACTCTTAGCTTTCACTCTGTTTGACAATCTAAAAAGAACAGAGTAATTCTTCTGTTGCAAATTGCTCAGGAAGACCACAAGAAGTTGGAATTTTTTTGATCCTATGGATTCCTACATATAGGTGGAGGGAGAAAATAGTTGTGGGGGGATAAGCATGTGTGTGTGCTTGCACGCACATGCACACATCCACCCCAGCAGGTAAGTCTGTCATGGGGAAGGAACATGGGGAGGGCAGATTGATACCCCCATAGTGAAGGAGCGGGTGGAACTGAGTCAGGGGCTGGGATGAATGCAGCCCTGGGGCCAGGGCAGGTCATGGCATGCTTGGAGCCTGGGTGGTTCATCCAGGGCCGTGGGGGGAGGAGGGCTTCTGTTGCTGCATGCACCCCAGTGGAGGCCTGGGGAGCACATGTCCCTGGATCTGTGCACTGGGTAGATGCAGGCTGCCACTGTGGGCTGGGCTCTATGCTCCACTGCCATTGCCTTGGGAGTAGTGTGATGCCATGTGCCTGCCACCACCAAGCAAGCAGGGGATGTGGTGTAGACAGTGCACAGCAGACACATGGTGTTACACTGCAGTGGCAGCAGGGCACAGAGCCTAGCTCACAGTGGCAGCCTGCCACCACCCTGCGCGCAGATCTGGGAGGCACATGCCCCTTGGGCCTCCGCCGAGGTGTGCACAGTGGCAGAAGCCCCCCCGTGCACCCCTGGATGAGCTGCCCAGGCTCTGAGCATCCCATGACCCACCCCAGCTGTGGGGCCCCATTCACCCCAGCCCTTGCCTCTGCCCCACTGCCTCCCTCACTGTAGGGGTGTTGATCTTCCCCCTGATGTCCCTTTCCCATAACAGACTTACCTGCTGTGGTGGGCAGTGCTCTACAAGCCACCAGGCTGCTGCAGGCTGCAGCTGCATGTGTGTGTCTGTGCCACCCCCTTCCCCTCCACTGCAGCAGCCCAGAGCCCATCTCCAGGCTGCCCTGCAGCCCTCTGCACTGTAGCTGCTGCCCTGCATTTGAAGGGGCTAATCCCCATTAGCCCCAGCCTTCTGTTATGTATGTTCCTACATGAAACCTCTGGGTTCAACTTCTGAATCATGTGTAGGGTTAGCATGCCTAAAAGTGCTAATATTGGACCTCAAGGAACACCTAAAAGGATCTTGTGGCACCCCATAGCACCTTGGTTGGGAATCACTGGGCTAGAATAATTGGTTTCAGTAGCTTGGGAGTAGAGACTTATGCTATTAGAACTGTAGGTTAATCCACTCTTCAAAGTGGTGGTGATGGTGTGTGTATGGGGGAGTGCTTTATCTAAAGTTTTAGATAAAGTGCCCCTGCCACCATTTTGAAGCACAGGGATATTGAGACATAAGACGCTCCTGGCATTTTAATTAGAACAGCTCTTGGAGTCACTCTAATTAAAGTGCCCCCCCCATCGGAGCACATGTAAATACACCCATAGATTTCAGGATCCATCATGATTACTGCTGATTCATCTGTGTGAAACATATTTCAGCTTGTTGCTTCACTACCTCAAGGTGAACATGGGAGTCTGTCAGTCTCTAAAACTGCAAATTTAAGTTCAACAGACTCCAGAGTTTTTCTCTCTTATGAGAGCTAAACAACAACAAAAAATTCTTTGTTTTCAGAAAGAATGAGGGGACAATTAAATCAGTAACAGGTGAAAATTTCTGAATTTCAGAGATTTGCATGTTTTGTGTGTCAGAAATCAGTCTGACATTGGTAGGAAAAAACTCATGGGCCAGATCCAGACATGCAGGCACATGTGGTTTGTGGTGTCACAAACCTTTTTGCAATACCACAAACTACATTCGCTATCAGGATTTCCCAGTGGCAAAGAAAAAAAAAGAAGAAAAACGTGGCACACAGTAGGACAAAGTGGCATGTTTCAGAACAAATGCAGAGATGGGGCTGCCTGCTTCCCCATATCAGTGCACTGCAGAGCCCCCACACTGAGGCACGTAGAGATGAGTTACCCCTGGGCTGCCTGCTCCCCTGTCTTGAGGCACACTGTACCCCATCCAGCTGTTCTGGGCTTCTCAGGCTCCTCCGTTTCCATGTGCTGCTCCGTTTGGCTGGGACACAGGGTGCTTTAGCATGGGGGCTGCCTGCCAGCTGGCCCTGCACTGAGGGACCCTGTGCCCCAGCCGGCCCCCTCTGCAGAACACGGAGCAGTGGGACAGTGTGTCCTGCTGCAAACGCTACTATTTGCGCTGCTGCAAATGCACGTCCCTGCTGTTGTAGACGTGGCCATGACGTATATTATTCATTACCATCCTTTATACCATACCTCTACCCCTAGTAAAATAATGGAACAGATACTAAGAGGAAAAGATGTACTAATGTAGCCTGGGTACACCCAGGAGTGAGCCTTGTCTGCAAATGGAAGGGATGGGGTGGTCAGGCAAAAGTGCTGTGAGAGGCCTGCCACCGGGGAACATTTCCCTCTTTCTCTATACAGCCAGGCTGGGACAAAGCCCTTAACTATATGCAAATTTATTGCTATACAAAAATAAATATGAATAAGAGACATTAAATATTTACAGCAGAATTGGTATGTGACACCATATCCAATAACCTGCAATCAACACATTGCACCACTTCAAGGGACTACAAAGCATAGAACAGGTAACTGGGAACTCAGTACAGAGGATCCACAGCACAGGTAATAATTAACCTCCCTGCACAGATGAACATTAACACCCTGGAACAGGTATGTCAAGGCATCAACACAGTAAACACATATAAGCATCAACTGAGATAAACCCAGGTAAGTGGAGGTAGCAATGCAATAGACATACACAAGCAACAATACAAGTAAGTTCAGATAATTGGCAGTAAACATATATACGTAAAAAAAACAGGTAAACCAATATAAACCCCCTTAAACAGTACCCATAACTGTATTACCATCAACAGTATGAAGCAAGCATCAATCACGAAATATGAGGTGCACTCAGCACCCCCCGGGGTGTTCTCTGGAGCCTCTCAGCTTTACAGCCCCAGGATGTGGACACGCCCCCCCACAATGGAGGAGAATGGAGGCTGCAGGGCCTCTTCTCCCAAACCCACCTCCCCTGTGAGACCTGCTTCCCCAACAACTCATGCTCCCATTCTAAAGCAGACAAGCTCATCCCTTGGTGGCCAGTCCCAATGGCCTGGTGCCCCGCTCTGGGCCCACCTGGGCTCCCAATGGGGCTTCCCCAATGGCCCTGTGCCCCGCAAAGGGCACCCAGGGAACTCCTATGGGAGCTGAGCCCTTACTGACTCCGGTTCCCCAGCCTCACGCCAGGGTCTTTCCCTTTCCTGGGCCCTGCTCTGGGCACTGGGGCTCTTCTAGTTTAATGTTGAGCCACACTGCAGGGCTCTGGCTACCCGGCCTAGAGCCAGGGCTAACTTGAGCAGCCTTGAGCTGCTCCCAGGGCCGGCTTTCCATGCATCGATCCATGCACTGCCTCACCCAGCTGATCACCAGGTTCACAGGCTCAAGCAACCTTGAGTGACTCCCAGAGCCTGAGTGCCATGCGCTGATCCGCACACCATTGAGGCTCAGCCAGGGTGCCGGTGCCAGTCTTCGCCAGAGCTCCTCTCTCCTTGCCATCCCTCGCTGCATCTGCTGGGCTTTTATTTACAATGGAGGCCCCGCCCTAAAGTCTGCAAGACTTGCAAAGCACAGTCTTTAATCAGGTCCAGGGGCTCTTCATCCCTCCCCCAACTCTGAGCAGGGGTGGGACAAGCCCCTCCCAGCTGTTACCTGATTGGTGGAAATGTTCCACCAATCTGAAGTGTCCTTCTCCAAGCCACACTAAATATACAGAGGATAAAATCTTTGATTTCCTGTAGGCCTGGTCTAAATTTCACTGAAAAAATTGGAAATCTTCTCTTTGACTTCAGTGGGAACTATATCAGGTTCTCATGGAACTGAGTGAATAATTACAACTTCCTTTACATGCTGAAAAAAACATTAGAACAGAATCACTTTTCTTTACAAGGCTGAGTTCCCCTTCCTGTGACATGTTTTCTAATTATTCTCCTCATTCAAATCCTAATGAAGCCAATAGGGGTCTCTGAAGTCAATGGAAGTGAAAGCGCAATATGATGGCAGATGAAATTCAATGCTGACAAAAATGAAGAAATTCACACTGGAAGGAATAATTAGAACTATACATGCTGACAGGGTCCTAAATTAATTTGATCAATTCTGGAAAAAAGTGGGCATCATTATGGGCAGCTCAATGAACACAGTTGCAAAGTTCTTGTCAAAGAAAATGAATAAAGTATTAGGATGCTTAAGAAGCTGGTAGGAGAATAATACAGGAAATATTGTAAAGTTATTCCATAAATCAGTACTATGGAACATATATGCAGTACTGGTCACCCCATTGCAAAAGGCTGTTACAGAAATAGAAAAACCAGAGGTGGACAAAGAGAATGATTAGGAATATGGAAAACATCTAATAAGAAGAGATGGAAAATAATGGAATCATTTGACCTTATTAGATGATAGAATCACACAAAAAATAAAAGAACTAGGAGGCACCATGACATTGAAAGGTGGCATATTTAAACCTTTTTAAAACTGAAGCTCTTTTCTCACCGAGTATACACTTACACAGTAAAACTTCCTGACACAAAATATTCTTGAAGCCAAGAGTATCTCAGGATTCAAAAGAGAACAAGGCATACCTATGGATAACAAGAATATCTAGTGTTATACATACCATATTTACTAGAATACAAGATGAGGTTTATTTCTCCAGTCAGGATGGGGAAAATCGCCCTTCATCTTATAATCGTATACAAGGAAAACTTAAACTGTCTGTCATTAAACTGCTGCCAAAAGCAGCATATGCTCAGTAGTAGAAACCAACTATAAAGTTGGTGAAATATAGCCAACACTGAGCATGAGTATAAAACACATGACCCATATGGGTTAAATGTACTGATGGGAAACTTTTTTTTTAAATTACAAAACAACTAAAAGAAACTACATCAACATAAAACTTGACAACCTCCTCTACAACAATACTTTGTTCTTCTTACACCTCTTTTCACCATTAGCAAACTAACCGGTCATGAACCACCCTCAATCTGGGATGAAGCACCAACTTTTGCTCTGTCCCCTTGTTCTTTTGGAAGAAACACCACCATTCTTGTTTCTTCCATCTCTTCTCCCATCTTGATCCACATCTTTCATTTCCCATCTTGTCCACATCTAGATCCATGGTGATAAGCTGGATCAAGTATTTCAATTAAAAATTGCCAACTCCAAACATTCTCTTCTAGTGAAAACCAGGCCCTTGACCAACAGTAGTTTCTCACCTTCCATACTGCTACTATCTTACAAAGTAGTATGTTTCTAAGTCTCCATATCTTCAGTCCTTTGGGCCTTAACCTATATAACACCAGTTCATATGTTAAGTCACAGTTCATGGGCTTCAGTGCTGTAAGCGTCTCTTTTCTCTGCAGATAACACACTCCACCACCCTGTGCCCTTTTGTCTGTAGCATATTGTATACCAGCAGCATGCAGCCAGGTGTCCCTCCTGCCCACAATTGTTGCAGTTTAGATGCCTGAAATAAATTGGCCCGACTTGGATTACTAGCGGTAAGTGCATTATCTCTCCAGGACTCTACCTCATCCGCCTTCATTACTCTCTCCCGATCCCATCCATATACCATATCAGTGGTGACGCGTGGGGGGTGCTCCCTTGTCAGGCCACACTCCCTGTTTAGGTGATGGGCAGGGAGGCAGGCGGAAGCGCAGGTGCCCCCCTGCGGGTGCTGGCCAGGGAGCGAGGCCACCAACCTAAGTGTCCACGTTGCTTCCAGAAGTGATTGCTGGACTTCTGGAAGCGGTGCGGCTGCTTTTTGGTGAGTGAGATCGGCTGCGGGGGGACCACGTGCCCCCTTGACTCAAGAGGTATCAGTTGCCCATGTATCTTCTCAACGTACATAACTTTTTGTACATCATTCTCCAATCATTTTTCTGTCTCCCCATCTCAAGCAGGTCCATGTACATTCAAATAATTATTGTCCTTTTTCTTGTATTCTGCAATAAAATGTATCCCCTTACGTTCTTATCTCTCACCTACTACTGCATATGTCTTTCAAAAATCCTCATAATCTTTTCCACTCCAATATGACATTTCCCAAGACTCCTGAGTTAGGAAAGGTGACCAGGCTATTCAAATGTTCTGCTTTAACGTCCAAAACTTCAAAAAACATTTTTCTATAAATTCATATCTATTCATTGTCTGACTTCTCTGTTTTCCTACCTCTGTTACAATTGTGCTTATTCTCAGGTGTAAATTACCTGCCATTCCATCTCTCACTTCCAATGGCTATAAAATGGTATTTAGAGGTTTACTTTTGGGAATTGGCTTGTAGGTAAAGTAGATATTGCATTAGAACAATGGTTCAGGGGAATGGCAAGGGTCCACTGATTTCTAAAAGCCTGTTAGTGACAAAATTTTCTTCAAGGCCTACTGTGTCTGGAACCAAGAGACACCATATTGAGGCCAATGGACAAGTGGGCACACACAGGCTAGGAAAGTGAAGACAT
>NW_017729028.1:4258471-4260351 GCF_001723915.1 Gavialis gangeticus | reverse complement strand
AGGGTCCACTGATTTCTAAAAGCCTGTTAGTGACAAAATTTTCTTCAAGGCCTACTGTGTCTGGAACCAAGAGACACCATATTGAGGCCAATGGACAAGTGGGCACACACAGGCTAGGAAAGTGAAGACATGTACAACACTGTTCCATAACATGAGATAGGGTAACATTAGGTCAGAATTCCCCACTGTAGAGCCCTTAGGATTTCCAGTTTTGGTGAAAAAAACAAATTAAGAGGACTGGTAAATAATCAAATTAAGATGTGTGCGTGTGATGGGTTTGTCGGAACAAAATATGCTGCCAGGACAGAACATGGACGGTATGACGACCATGGGGAAACAAATCAACAATGCCCGGGAATGAAGAGTCATCACAGGGGAAAAAGAATACAAAAGAAGGGATTTCAGAACAGAAAAGTGTCCCCAAGGGGAGAACCCAAGGCCACCATGGAAAGAGGGCACACCACCAGCCTGTCTTACCCACCCCATTGGAGGGGACGAGGGAGTGGGCCTTGGCCCTCAGCCTCCAGGCTGCTGATTGCAGACATTCAAAAAAGAACCACAGGGGGAAGCTTGCCTACTAGCCAGGCATACCTTTCCTCTGTGACAGCCTTAGGACTGGTAGATATAGAATTGTTTGCATTATTCGTATCTGCTATCACTGTGTATCAATATCATTTATCTATTATCAAATGGTGAAGCTGTGCTTGTTCTGAGGGTTTCGGTCCACCCAGAATAAGGTATCTGGATCATAAATCCAGTGGGAGCTTCATCCCATCTTCCTTCTCTTTGCAGATCTGGCTTATTCCTTTCACCAGTCTTCCTCTTTCCTTCAATTAGTGTCTCATTCCTCATTTCTCCTTTCTGACCTTTCTTTCTCTTCTCCTGTTCTTCCTGCCAAATGGACCCTTCCCTCATTGATTTCTTCAATAAAACCTCCTCCAAAACTGCTGGTTCCCACCACACCTTTCTTTCCTACCTTCTTTCATCCCTTCTTCCCCACCTTCATCCATCTTCTATCAGATTCTCAATCTTCGCTTCCCCTCTCCAATTAATTTCTCCTCTCTTGGTCTGCTTTCCCTTCTATAACTGCCACTCTACTCTCCAAAACCACTGCTGATGAAATTCTGGGCTCTGAGAACTCCTCCTCCATCCTGGTGCTCTGTCACTATCCCCCTGGAACTCCTGGCATTGATCAAAGCAGTAGAACCAGGCCTCTTCCCAGCCACTACACTTAATCTTAGCCAAGGAATGGCCAAGAAGCTATGCTGCTGTTGGGAACCTGCTATAGGGATAGGTTGTGCAGTCCATCTGAATAAAATATATTGCATACAGTTCCCCTCAATGCCAACTCTTTTTAAAGTCATAGTGAGCCACTACATTGACTATATTTCTACTTCTTCTTCACTCCCAGAGCTGAACTATGCCTTTCTTTCCCATTTCCAATAATAAATGTTTTTTCATCAGCCTTAAATGTCTTGCAGACATCACAAAATAGAGCCCCTAGCAGTTCACCCAGAATCTTCCTGTCACCACCTTTCTCAGCCTGTCATATATAATTAGAATGGCTTCACCCCCCATGGGATGAAACCAGACCAGGTTGCCCTGTGCCTCATCTGCCTATAATTTTTTGGATGATCCCAGGACTTGCAGCAAGAACACTTGGTTCTAGTCAGGAATGGGGGCACATGGATCCTTTGTGGGGGTATCTGGAGTACACACACATAGTCAGCACTTGGAGCTGTGGGGGTCACTGTGGCATTGCTTGAAATACTGTTGACTCCACTGGGGTCCAGCCCAATCAATTATTTAGTAAATCATGAGCCTTTTGGTTTGGTGTATAGTTTATTAGTAGATGTTTAGGATTGGGAATCCAGAAAAAA
>NW_017729028.1:4256357-4258211 GCF_001723915.1 Gavialis gangeticus | reverse complement strand
GGGGGTCCTCTTTGGGTGGAGCGGGGTCGTCCGTGGTGGAAGAATCCTCTCATACTACATATAAGTAAGTACAAAACTGATGCTTTAAAGCATGTTTATGGAGTATCTGTATTAAAACTTGCAGCAGTTTGAAAAAGGAACAGTGTCTCAATTCTGCCTGACCTGAGTCTATGGGCACCTGTAATAATTTGCCTATATGCAAATTTTGCTTTTCTCTTCCATGTGTTCAGGGAGAGCAGGTTTCAGAGCGTAAGGATGGAGGGAAGGAGTTGGGGGGGAGGGGTTGGGCAAAGAGCAAGGTAGCTATTTAACCCCCTAGATTGATTTTCCCTGCTGTAGCAGTGGGAGGGGGAAATTCAAGGCAAATCTCCAATAATTAGATTTGATACCTGGAAAGTTTTAATAAATTTATGAATTTTCCATGTATAGAATTTATACTGGGGGGGGGGTCATTTTTTAATCAGGGTTATCTTATATTTGAATAACTATGGTAAGTATTATAAAAACTGAGAGCTGTAGAAGGACTATAATCCCAAGCAACCTCCTGCTATTGACTGTAAAGAGAAAGCATTCTCTATGAACAGGCTGTCCCTGAAGCAGTTTGTAATGGCCACTTCCAGTGATAAACTAGATGGATCACTTGCCCAATTTGGTGTTGTAGTTCCTAGTACCTAGTTTTCATTGACCTCAGAGTTGGAGCAGGTTCTTAGTAGTAGGATAGTGGGAGTGAACCACTTATAATCAAAGGAGGAAAATCTTCTAATTTCTCTTGCCAGTCATTACAGGGTGATATTAAGATGTATTCATTGCCCACCCCTCTTTGTTGATTGCCTGAAGATTTTGGTATAAAAAAAGGGGATTCTACAAGTATGTCAAAAGTAAGAGGTAGACCAGAGAAGCCATCGGTCACTTGAAGAATGAGGAATGCAATCTACTTATGGATGATGCAGAGAAGGCTGAGAAGTATTTAATGTCTCTTCACTTCAGTCTTCATAAATTGGGGCAGCAGCCAAGTGATGAGTACAGTTGACAGCAAAGGTAGGGAAGGGGTTCTCCAGGTGACTGTCCTCTGTCTGGTATTGTTTAGTATCTTCATTAATGATTTGGAAGATGGGATCAAGTGCAGAATTAACTAATTTTAAGATGACACCAAGCTGGATGGAGTTGCAAATACTCTGGATGGTAAGGCTAGGATCTGGAATGAGTTGGATAGATTGGAGAAATAGTCCACAATCAATCAAATGTGATTCAATAAGGACAAGTGCAAAGTCCTGAACTGCAATGGAATAATTAGACGCACAAATACAGACTGTGAATGACTGGCTAGGCTGAAGTGCTGCAGAGAAAGATGTGGGTGGGGGGTGGGAGGGTTAAAGTAGATCAGTGATAAGATGAATATGAGCCAACAGTGGTCCCTTGTTGCAAAAAAACCTTCAGGCATACTGGGTTGTATTAACAGGAATGTCCCTTAAAAATCAAGGAAAGTGATTCTTCCTCTTTATTTGGCACTGGTGAGGCCTTCTGTGTCCAGTTTTGGACCCCATATTTTAGAAAAGGTGCAGACAGTTTGGAAAGAGTCCAGTACAGAGCAACAAAAATGATTAGGAGCCTTGAAGGCAAGATTTACAAGATTTTACAAGATTTACAAGCTGAAAGAACTAGTTTTACTTAGTCTGGACAAGGGTAGACTGAGTGGGGAGGGTGGAAGGGATGCAGGGTGGGGGGAGATTTGATAAAAATTTTCAAACTGTCTGAAGGGCAATTATGGACAGTATGGAGAAGGACTTTTCTCTGCATCCATAGGGGATGAGACAAGGAGCCATGGCCTCAAGCTGCAGCAGGGGAAATTTAGCT
>NW_017729028.1:4244899-4251357 GCF_001723915.1 Gavialis gangeticus | reverse complement strand
GTGGGGAGGGTGGAAGGGATGCAGGGTGGGGGGAGATTTGATAAAAATTTTCAAACTGTCTGAAGGGCAATTATGGACAGTATGGAGAAGGACTTTTCTCTGCATCCATAGGGGATGAGACAAGGAGCCATGGCCTCAAGCTGCAGCAGGGGAAATTTAGCTTGGAGATTAGGAGGAACTTTCTGACTATGAGGGTAGTCAAGCATTCAAACAGGCTACCTAGGGAAATTGTGGATTCTCTATCTTTGGAAGTTTTTTAAGAGAAGGTTAAACAGACACTTACCTAGGATGGTCTAGTCAAGAACAATCCTACCTTGAATGGGTGCTGGTCTAGATGACCTTATAAGGTCCCTTTCAGCCCTCTCTGATCCTATGATGTTTCTGTAGCACATATCATTATTGTACACTACATACACATAATTTCTGCACACACAAGGACACTCCTCCTTGTTTTTAAATCAAACAGTATTAATGAAAATCAAAATGCAGGGAAGGAAAGACAATTATATGAACAATATTCCAAACAAAATGATAAAAAGCATATTTTGAGGAACAGGGAACTAAACAGCTGGCTTAAAACCTGGCAGTGTCTCTTTAATATTGCTTTTACAGAGACAAGTTGGGAAAGGATTAAAGAAGGATAACAAACACGTAGCTATCACACCTTTCAGAGAAGGTGTTATAGCTTGGAGGGAGAAATATATGTGCTTATGCCTCTGCTTTTTTAATGAACAAAACAGAGTATAATAAGTGTAATTTCCATGAAATTAGCATATGGGTAAGGCTTTGTATGATCTAAGGAAGGGACTTTCTTTGAATATGTAAGGTATCAAATCCTCATTTGAAATCTTTAATTAGTTTTTTCTCCAGTATCAATGAATGTACTTCATATTCGCTGCCCTCAGTTAGGTTCCTATGGTAGCTAAGTGACAGGCAGTTGAAGACAAAGAACTAAAGTTTCACATGTAAATTCAACCAGAACTGTTTGGGGTTTTTAACCAAAGATTCTACTGGCTGAGGGTCCATACCTGACCTGTATATATAATATAGTAAGTCTTAGGGAGGAGAGATGTGAAGAAAGTGATAATAAGAGTTGATCGATATATTCTGCATTTATAACCTGGACCCATGCTCCGGATTCTTTCACATATGGTCTATGAACAAAGGCTGGATAAATATGCTGAAACCACAATCTTAAAATCAGTTGACTGAATGCATGCAAGCGTTGAGCTCTCTCAAGGTACACAAACCTGTAATCAAAATGAACAGACTGGAATTGTTTAAAAATTATTGAATGTTAGGGAGGGAAAGGACCCCAGGAGGTGTTCTAGTCCAACCCCCTGCTCAAAGCAGGGCCATCCCCAAGTAGTTCATCAAAGCCAAAGCTCTGTCTAGCTGGGTTTTGAAATACTCCAAGGACAGAGCTTCCACCACCTCTCTGGGTACCTGTTCTGGTATTTTACTACCCTTCTAGTGAGAAAATTCTTCCTAATATCTAACCTAAACTTCCCTTGCTGTAACTTGAGACCATTATTCTTTGTTCTGTCATCTGCCATCACTGAGAACAGTCTAGACCCATCCTCTTCTGAACCCCCCCTTTAGGTAGTTGAAGTCTGCTATTAAGTCCCCTCAGTCTCTTCTTTTCTAGACTAAATAAGCCCAGTTCCCTCAGTCTTCCCTCATAAGTCATGTCCTTGTTCCCCTCCGCCCCATTTTTTTTGCCCTCTGCTGGACTATCTCCAATTTGTTCACATCCTTTCTGTTGTGGAGGGGTGGGCAAAACTGAATGCAGTACTCCAGATGTGGGCTCACCCGTGCTGAATAGAGGGAAATAATCACTTCCCTGGGCCTATTGACAACACATCTACCAATTAGCCTTCTTGGCAACTAGGGCACACTGCTGGCTCATATTCGGCTTATTGCCTACTGTAACCCACAGGTCCTTTTCTGCAGAGCTGCTGCCCAGCTTGTAAGCTGCCGGCCTGTACAGGTGCATGGGACAGTTCCATCCTAAGTGCAGGACTTCACACTCGTCCTTGTTGAACCACATGAGATTCCTTTTGGCTCAATCCTTCAATTTTTTTAAGTCACTCTGAAGCCTAGCCCTATCCTCCAGCATATCTACTACTCCCCCCAGTTTGGTGTCATCTGCAAACTTGCTGAGGATGCACTCATGCCATCTTCCAGGTTGTTGATGAAGACACTGACCCCTGGGGCACTCCACTTGGTATCAGCTGCCAACTAGACATCGAGACATTGATTACTACTCTCTGAGCCTGATGCCCTAGCCAGTTTTCTATCTACTTTACAGTCCATTCATCCAGCCTATACTTCCTTAACTTTCCTCTGAGAATGCTGTGGGAAACCCTATCAAAAGCCTTGCTGAAATCAAGGTACAACACATCCATTGGTCTCCCCACATCCACAGAGCCAGTCACTTCATCATAGAAGGCAATGAGGTTGGTGAGGCATGACTTGCCCTTGGTGAATCCATGCTCTTAATCACTTTTTCCTCCTCCAAGTGCTTAGAAATGGATTATTTGAGGACCTGCTCATGATTTTTCCAGGGCCTGAGGTAAGGTCTGTAGTTCCCTGGATCTTCCTGCTTCCTTTTCTTAAATACAGGAACTATGTTTGCCCTTTTCCAATCATCGGGGACCTCTCCCAACTGCCATGAGCTTTCAAAGATGAAGGCCAATGGTTCTTCAATCACATCAACCAACTCCCTCAGCACCCTTGGGTGCATCCCATCTGGCCCCATGGACTTGTACACATACATCTTTTTAAATAGTCCCTATGCTATTTTTTCACCACAGGGGGCTGCTAACCTCCTCCCCAAACTGTACTGTCTGGTGAAGTAGTCTGGGAGCTGACCTTGCCTATGAAGATGGAGGCAAAAAAGGCATTGAGCACTTCAGCCTTTTCTGCATCCTCTAATACAAGGTTGCCTCCTCCATTCAGTAAGGGACCCACACCTTCCCTGATCCTTCTTTTGGTACCGACATACTTGTAGAAACCCTTCTTGTTAGCCTTCACATCCCTTGCTAGCTGCAACTCCAATTGTGGTTTGGCCTTCTTGACTTCATCCCTGCATGCCTGAGCAATGCTCTTATATTCTTCCCTAGTTATTTCTGCAAATTCCCACTTCTTATAAGCTTCCTTTTTGTGATTTAGTTTACTGAAGTGTTCCCTGCTAAGCCATATGGTCTGCCATACTTGCTAGTCTTCCTGAGCATTGGCATGGTTTGTTCCTGCATGCTCAGTAAGGCTTCTGTGAAGTACAGCGAACTCTCCTGGACTCCTCTGCCCTTCAGTCTGGCTTCCCAGGAGGTCCTGCCCATGAGTTCCTTGAGTGAGTCAAAGTCTGCTTTTCTGAAGTCCAGGCTCCTCTGCTGCTCTCCATCCTTCCTTTCCTGAACTCAATCATCCCGTGGTCATTGCTGCCCAAGTTGTCATATAGTTCTACATTCCCCACCAAATCTTCCCTGTTTGTGAGCAGCAGGTCAGGAAGAGCATGGCTCCTAGTTGGTTGCTCCAGCACTTGCACCAGGATGTTGTCCCCAGTACTCTCCAAAAACTTCCTGGATTGCTTGCAAAGCCTGTGTTCAGTCCCTACAAGGCCTGCAAGGGAGATGAAGGGAAAAAGAAGTTTCAGACTCAAGAGCTTTTTACCTGTCCCAGCAACTGAAAACAGGACATGGAGGGAGGTGGAGGATGATGGGAACATATGATTCACTTCTGTGAGAGTTGGCGTTGCTTGATATTGTTATTAGGTACCTAGAAATGGGTTTAGAAGCCCTTAGGGCTTCAATCATAATCCAGCAAAAGCCACGTTATCCGGCACCTTACAAACCGACATGCTCTATTAACAGGGATGCCAGTCAACACGGCAAAAGCAAAACTGGAAGTGCCTGCTGTGGCACTTCTGGTTTTGCCAAGCCCCCATGGCCAAGGGCAAAACAGCCTGTGCTGCTGAATCCCCATGGCCCGGGGCATAGCAGCCTGCATGGAGCCCCCCTCCCTGTCCCCCAGCACACCGATGCAGAAGGAGGGGCGGCTGTGCACCAGATGCGGCGAGAGGGGCAGTGGCCGAAACAGGAAAAGAACCTTTTCGGGCCTCTCAGGTAATCAGCATATTTGGTTATCTGACATCCCGCACATTCCCCATGGGTTCTGGATAACAAAGCTTTTTCTGTACTGGGAATTTATTAGAGTAAATCAGGAATTTGGGCACTGACCCGTTTCAAAGTCAGTGCCCAAAGCTAGGCTCTAAATTTGTGTTTTTAAACCCTTTGGATAGTCAGTATGTGCTATGTTTTCCTTTTTTGTGTTGTACAGACAGAAAACTGGGTCTGTTACAGCTTGCAACTTAGAAACATGGTTCTCTAACTCAACATATAGCAACTTAGGCATTTTAGCTTGGGAGGCTGCCAGTTCAATCTTTGGTGCATTGTTCAAGATGGCAATGTCATATTTAGACACCTAAACACATTGGCTTGATTTCTTCAATATACTTAAAGCCCTTCAGTTAAAAACACCTGAGGTAGACAAGGACCTTGATATATGAATTGATTATGGAATTCCTTTAATGCACCGCTATGATCCAGAAATGAAAAAAGCCAAAAGAATCCTAGGGTTCAGCAGGAGAGGTATAATTAATAGAAATAAGAAGTATTAGTGACATTGTAGCAGCAACAGAAGTGCAGCCCTGCTGTAACTAATGCCACTTTGCAGGAAGTGCCATGAGTTGCAGCAGTCCCCCCAACCCAACAGACATTTACTGTTGAGTCCCAGGGGTTGGGGGATTGAACTTCATTTTGAAGTGGCTGCGAGTCTGCAGCTGCTCTTGCCTAGCCCTGCCCTTCACACCTCCCAGTCCTGACACTGCCTTCAGAATGGAAAGTGGGGAAAGGAGCAGAGGGAGCTCAGTCTCGGGTTTCTTCAGCCAGCACTGGCTGAAAAAACTCTAGATGGGACTCCCTCTGCTCCCTTCCCTCCCTCCCATTCTGAAGACAGTACCGGGAGCAGAGCTGGGCTGTGTCAGCTTTTGAAACTTATGAAAAAAATTATGTGAGATGGTGTCTGTGATAGTAGGGGATTGGACTGGATCACCCAGGAGGTCCTTTCCAGTTTTGTGTTCCCATATTCCTTAAGAGTTGCTGAAGAACCCACAGGTTCAGTCACAATAAATGTTACAGAAGCCTTCTTTTCCATTCAGTGTAAGAAAGAAGTTGCCTGCAGGACTAGCTTTAGAAATGTCACTTCAAACATTGGAAACAGGCACTTCCTCTAACTATAGCCTAAACTGATCTTCCTTGTGTTAAGTTGCCTTGCGTTGTCACACCAAATGCTTAAAATTTTGCTATCACCTTCACATGTTAGCTGCTTGAGAGAAAGATCTTTGGAATCTGAGCAACGACTCCTTGCCACTGTCATGGTTTTCTGCAAGGCAGACAATTTCTTTTGGCAAGCAAGGGCAGTCTGTATCCAAGAGGATACAATACCCAAATATTGACAGAACTCTACACTAGGGAATCCTCTTCACCACTCCTCTGCTGTTGGAGCATCCAGAGCAAGCACAAAACAGTTCAGCAGGTCTTCTTACCAAAGGTGCTAACCACCTCAACTCTTTATGTTGTAAGGTTGTTCTACTATAGACTCCTGGGGCAGATTTCTACTGCCCTTTGTGTGCCCAAATGGTACATACACACAGTTTGCTGTTCTATTATCCAGGAGGCATGAAAGTACCCTTATATTGTCTTGATCAGTAGGCTATGTGTGTAAGTCAAAGAGAAGGAGGTTTAGCAAGATAGCTAAGTGACTAGGACATGGCTGGGCAATTATTTTGACTGGAGGGCCATTTAATGAGTTTTTATGAACTGTTGAGAGCCTCAAGGGTAGCTTGAGAGCCTCAAGGGTAGCTCGGCCCCTTGACAGGTGCTCCACCCCCTGGTTGCCATCTTGGGACCCAAAATCCTACCCCTAGCCCCTGACCTTTGCCACTAAAAGCCCTTCTCATTTCCCCTGGAAGTACTCCTTTTGGGAGGGGAGTGGTGCCATCTTGGAACCGAAAAAATACCAAATCATATACTAAAAATCAAACATTTACTATAGCATATTTTAATTTTATTTTAAAAATATTGTTGTCCTGATTTATGTGTGCTTGCGTAGTGTACCGGCAATTGCATAATAGCATGGGGTTATGTGGACTGTGGTTCAGAAGAGTGTGTGGGGGTGTGTTGGGGGTGTGTGGGTGGGTGAGTGGATGTGGGGTTGTAGGGCATGTGTGGCTGTGTATGTGGGGGGCATGGGAGTGTGTGTGGGGTGTGAAGAAGGGTGTGGGTGTGTATGTGAATGTGTGAGGGCCTTTGGGGAGGTAGGGATGTATGTGTGGATTGTGTGGGGTGGGGTTGGTGTAGGGTTCATGGAAAGTATGAGGGGTGTGGGGGACAGTGTGT
>NW_017729028.1:4244633-4244888 GCF_001723915.1 Gavialis gangeticus | reverse complement strand
TTCCGACCCTAAATCTATGAAACTATGAAACTATGACCCTAGAAACTATGAAACTATGAAGAAACTATAAGTGCCGGAAGCTGCACATGGTGGCAGGGGATCAGGCGAGGCCACTGGTTACATTGCATGCGGGTCCCAGCTGAGTCCTGGGAACTGCACATAAGCCATGGGGAGCCCCCATGTGACAGAGTGACACTGGTCCCACGCTTCTGCTGATCCAGACTCTATGCTCCCACCAAACCCCCCTGGCCCCCT
>NW_017729028.1:4217188-4239633 GCF_001723915.1 Gavialis gangeticus | reverse complement strand
CTATAAGTGCCGGAAGCTGCACATGGTGGCAGGGGATCAGGCGAGGCCACTGGTTACATTGCATGCGGGTCCCAGCTGAGTCCTGGGAACTGCACATAAGCCATGGGGAGCCCCCATGTGACAGAGTGACACTGGTCCCACGCTTCTGCTGATCCAGACTCTATGCTCCCACCAAACCACCCTGGCCCCCTGCTCCTGCCAGGCCACATGCTGGCCCCAGTGTAGACTCTGCACTCCTGCTAGCTCTGTGATCCAGGCTCCATGCTCCCACTGTCTCTGGCACTGGCCCCATGCTCTCACCCAGCTGTAACTTCCCCCTTTTTCTTCCACCACTTCTCTACCTGCTGCCTGGAGTGCTGCAGCAGGGACAGAAGGAGGAGCCACTGGAAGCCAGGGAGTCAAGCAGTTCCCTGGGTGGCTGTAGCTGAACAACTTTTGAAGCTGAGCCACTTCATCTTGCACTTAACAATCACTGGATAAAATGGATGAAGTACAGTGCAGGTTTCTGCCCCATTAAAAGAATAGGTCCAAGCTAGAATATATACTTTGCAGCTAATTAGTTGACTGTGCAGTAAACCTTTCATGTAGGTGTGCCCCTTCTTAGTGCATTCTGTCTTAGTGCCATTATTTAGAACAAACAAAAAAACCCCATAGATTCATAGATTGCTAGGGGCTGGAAGGTACCTTGTAGATCATCGGGTCGAGTCCCCTTGCATTAGATAGGAAAAGATAACTGGGCCTTCTCCTTTATAGAGGAACATCTATCTCATTGAACCATACACCAGCTAGTGTGTTCTCTTCCTTCTAACCCTACATATCTCTCTGTATTAGCTGCCCAAGGGGCCAGCTTCAAAAGAAATGCAGGTGAAGGTATTGGATAGTGCATAACCTGTAACATGGTGGTAAAAGCACTATGCTAGGAAGTCAGAAAGGTACAATTTCTGGGTGAGAAGGAGGGTAGGACTGAAGAGCCTGGGTCTCATGTTTTTTAAGTGAGTACTACAGCCACTAAGATATAGGAGCTAAAAACATGGGAATAGGAATACCAATCTATATTTGAATAGGTATAGGCTAGATTATTAGTGTAACATCTGTATTCCACTGCACCTCTGTTTTGTGATCTGCTGTATCCAACATCTGCTCCATATTTAAACTAGGAAATATAAATCACCATTCAGAATACCATCACTATACTATCAGATCTCACAGGGTGCTTGTACATGTGATGGGGGTTTAGTCCCCTAAACTGAAATTGTGAAGAATAAAAACCCACTGTTTCAATTTAGGGGCTTCTATCACTGTTATGGTGAAGGGTCTGACCTTTTTTTGTTTTTTGCAGAGCCTGCCTATCTCTCCCGTGGCCAGGGAGTGAGCTGCCGGTGGGTTGAGCAGCCCCTGAGCTGCGGGGGGGCCCTAATCCTTCCCTCTGTGGTGGCAGCACCCCCCTCCCCAGGGCCACTTGGGTGGCCTATTAGTGGGCTTGGGGAACAATTGGATAGGGATGGGTGCTGCCTCTGAACTGAGGCAGCCCCCAGCACACTAGCAGCACACCTGGGGGACCTTGCAGGGCGTTTCTGCTATGGAGGGAAGGACTGAGGCTCCACCACAGCTCAGGGCCTGCCAGCAGCTTGCCCCCAGCCTCAGGTAGGTTCCTCAAAAGAAAAAAAAAGGATTGGGTCCCTTGCTGTTTTATTTTTTGCCAGTGTAGCCTGTCTGCACAAGCTGCCAGTGGGCTGAATGCCCCTTGAGCTGTGGGGGACCCCTATCTTTCCCTCCATGGCACTGGTGGCCCCCAGGGCTGCCCAGGTGGGCAGCTAGGGGGCAGGGGCTGCCCCATCTTGGAGGCAGCACCCACCAGATCCAATTCTTCCTCAAGCCAACTGGGGCTTCCAGTGCCACATGCGCTGTCCCTGCTGCTTACGACTACATGGGAACAGCCTGGCTTGCCCTTGTGGCAGTGCAGGGAAGTGGCAGGAGGGCAGGTGGGTATGCTGGTGTCCAGGGAAGATGGTGGGGATGGTGCATGGCACGCTGGGAGCCCTGGTGGGCTTGGGGAAAAGTTGGATCCAACAAGTGCTGCCTCTGAGCTGGGGCAGCCCCCAGACCACTAGGGAAGGACTGGGGCCCCCCGCAAGTCAGGGGCCACCTGACCCACCATGTACAAGCACCCATACAGCTCTCTACTATATAGTTTCACTTTTATTGGCCTAGTAGATTATTTATTCCTTAGTTTTGCCAATCTTAAGCATTTAAAACTCAGGAATCAGTGCTCATAAAATGATAAGAAGGACTTAAAAGTCATGATAGAGTGATGTCGTAGCCATGATGGTCCAGGAATTATGCAAGAGGCCAGGATGTTTTTTTGGGTGGTATCTTTTATTGGGCCAACTATAGTTGGTCCAGTAAAAGATTATCACCCCAAAAATCCATGACTGTCTTAAAAATAATAAGATATTTAAAATTTTGAGGGCAGGGGGTTAAATTTATGTTTTAGTTTTCAAGTGTTTTCCCACATTTGGTTTGTTTTTCAAGTGTTTTCCCAAATTGAACTCTAGAATCATATTTTTTAATGAAAGCTGAGATTCTCAGGAGACCACTATTTCAGGAGCTGGGGGTTTAAGAAAAATAAGAAGTGTCAAGAGACTTGGAATACAGTGGCAGGAGCTGGCAACACTGCTGTCCTGGAGTAATCTGAATTTGCTAGTGATAGTGAGATTTATAGCTGGGTTTTAGTCTTGTTCCTTATTGGCTTGGTTAGAAAGAGAACAGTTTTTCAGTTTAGAATAGAAAGAAAGCTCACAAGATTATAGCGGTTTCTTTGCCTCAAAGGGAATTCCCATTGAATAAGTTTCAAGGAGCCTGTTTATGAGACTGCAATACAGGGACAAATTTTGCCAAGGAATAAAAGGGTAGATTTTCAAATTGGAATGAATGGCCACATATAGTTCTAGTCATAATTACAAAACATGCTTATTGTTAGAAAATAGTGAATGAATCCCTTTGTTTATAGAAAACTGGCACATGCAGCCTATAGTTCACAACATAATTTATGAAGTTGTATAGAGCCCTGGTAATTATTACTGGAACTATTCATTATTGATCTCATTCAGAATGTTAACAAATACAAATTCAATTTGTTAAAGTGAAAAAACAACAACAAAAATCCATTGTTTTACGCATCCACTGGAGTCACTAGAAAGGTTCCCATTGATTTCAATAGGCATACATCCAAATGTGGCTCTGTAAGTCTTTTTATATGTGATTCAATAACTGTATGACTTCATGACAGCTTTAACAGCTGATGACTGAAATGCACTGTCACAACACCTATAGACTCTTGTTTTTGGCTCTTGCATAAGTATACAGGGAGAAGGAAAGCAAATAAAACTTTGCTTTGTTACCTGCTGCCTACATGACTGTAACCAAAGCATTAAGGATAGTCTCAGTGGGTGCTTCTACACATTCATTAATATGCTATTGTTACTGTGCATTAAGTTTAGTGCTTGGATAACCAAGTACTAAATCAATGCACAGTAACTTGTGGTACTGCACAGTAGCACCAGCGCATGGGTTTTTTCTGTCGCTAACTGCACACTAGCCTAATTCTACTATGTAGTGGCGTATTAGCATGGGCTTTGCCTGGCATGCTACTGTGCAGTGTTATTAGGCTACTGGGCAGATAGCATCTTGTGTAGTCATGTGCTATGAAGCCATAGTGTCTGCTGACAAAAACCACAACACTGCTGCTATATTACTGTAGCAACGCTCTCCGTCATTATAGCGCATTGCTACAGTGACATAGCAGCCAAAAATAATGGTGAGTGGCCAGCACAGATCAGTACAGGCTGTTACTCCACCATCTTTTAGTACCTCCAGAAGGAAGTACTAAATGACAGCACTGTAACAAAGGCACCATATGGCCATGTGTAGATGCTCCCAGTGAATTTGAAAGTTTTAGAGACTACCCAGACTGCCTCCTCCTATTGCCACAAAGGGTGAAAAAACTAAAGGATGTATACTTGCCCATCCCTATATTGACCAGAGGAGCAACTGGCATGCACAATACTGGAGCATACCATCCATGCACATATTTCTTTATGTTGGAGGCACTGTAGAGCTTCCCCAGAACAGTGACATTAACAAAAGCTAGGAAAATCCTTGGATGTATAGAAGAAATACTGAGTAACAGCTAGGAGGTGATGTAAATCTATGTAAGACACTGGCAATAATTGCTTGGGTGCATCTACACATGTTGTTAGCATGCATGAATAAAGTTTGGAGCTTATTGCTCCAGAGTTTATTGCTTCTGGGTGCTGTGCCTGTACATGCACCTGGGGGTGCAGCACATTGAGCTGGTTCAGAACAGTCCCATCTGGCAGGGGTTTGTGGGGAGGTCAGCCTAGGGTTGCTCCCCCCACTCAATATGTTGCAGAGAGGCTGGCTGGGGTACAAGAATGCTTCAGTGCAGGACTAGCCAGCAGGCAGCCCCTGCACTGAAGCATCCTTGTGCCCCAACCATCTGGGGCGGTGTCTACAAGTGTGCTGTTGCAGTTTTTTACAAGTATTATCCTATGATGGAGTAAATTAGTTTACTCTGGCCTAATAGGGGCACGTGTAGACACACAATATATACTATGCAGCTAATTAGTCGACTGTGCAGTAAACCTTTCATGTAGGTGTGCCCCTTCTTAGTGCATTCTGTCTTAGTGCCATTATTTAGAACAAACAAAAAAACCCCATAGATTCATAGATTGCTAGGGGCTGGAAGGGACCTTGTAGATCATCGGGTTGAGTCCCCTTGCATTAGGTAGGACAAGATAACTGGGGCCCAGTGACCCCAGTGAAGTGACTGTCCAGTCTCCTTTTGAAGATTTCCCAGGTAGGTGTCTGCACCATCACTGGAGGGAGTTTATTCCACAGTCCAGACACCCTGACTGTGAAGGAGTTTTTCCTGGAATTGAGCCTGAAGCAGCCTTCCAGGAGTTTGTATCCATTGCTCCTGGTTTTTCCCAGGGATGCCTTAGTGAACAGTTGTTCACCAAGTTCTTGATGTACCCCCCTGATGTAGTGGTAAGCCGCTACACCAAGTCCCCTCTCAGCCTTCTCGGCCCAAGTCTCTCAGACTCTCTTCGTATGTCTTGTCTTGCAAGTCCCTGATTATGCAGGTGGCTCTGCTCTGGACCACCTCAAGTTTTTCCATGTCCTTGTTGAAGTGTGGCTCCCAGAAATGGACACAGTACTCCAGCTGTGGTCTCACCAGTGGTCCCAGGAGTTGTTGAAGGCTTGGACAGGTTTTATAAGCTCTAGAATGAATTTGAGTCCTAGAAAATAGGCCTTACAGTGTGGTATTTAAAGACATCAAGCCATTTAGCTTACAGAAGTCATGGTTAAGAGGCAACTTAATCACAAACTTCAAGTGCCTACACAGGGGGAGGGTATCTGACACTAGAAGACCCTTTAATCTTGCAGACAAAAGCATTACAACTCAGTCCCAACTGCAGAAAATTAAAACTAGAAATATTCAGATGGAAAATAACATGCTCATTTTTAAGAGATTACCAAGGGAGGTTCCATGGCCATTATTACACATGAGATCAGATATGATGGTGCCTTCTGCCCTTAATAAAATCTAATAATCTGTGAGCAAGGATGGTCTGGTCTGTCACAATATTGTGTTCCATTATGTGTGGCTATGATTTAGAAGTAAGAATAAACGTGTTAATGCCCTAGCGCTTTGTAAGAACAGAGTAAATAAATATGGATTAGTAGTAGTTAAGCATTATTAGAGACAATATATAACAGCCAGGCAGTATGTGAATCCAGTTCTCTGATGATGGCATTTATATTGTACATACAGCAACATTATTTGGAACAATAAAAAAGTAATTAATTGAAACTGAAATGCGATGGCCACACAGAGAAACTGCAACAGTTCACCCCATCTGCCCAGAGGCAGGGTTAAGCTTCTGGGATAGAATGACAATAGCTATTCCAGCTGCTGAATAGAAAGGGTCTGTAACAAGACCTGAATCAAATTCAGTTCCATTCTATAGATGTTCTTATCTAGTATAGGTTCTTGTACAGGGCACATCATATATCTGAGCATACTCTAATAGAGCACTGAGCCACATGGTATCATCTTTTCCTCAGCAAGAGAAATGTGTGCAGCAGTGTTTTAGGCTGTTTTTTGTGTGTGTTTGTTTTAAGGTTTTTGGTGGGGAGATAGGAGAAGGGTGGGAATTGTTTATTTTTCTTTTTTTTAATATACATGATACTATGTATATATATTAGAGAAGATCTGAAGCCTTGTGCTTGGTAGTACAGCTTGTGATTGGCTTTAGTCCCTGGGGAAATTCATTCCACAGTATTGTACTGCTTCATTCCTTTGAGAAAATTCTGTCTCCCAAACAGATGAACGTTACCCTTATGGTAGAAAGTGCCATTGTGCCAGAAGAGCAAAATTGTCAAGTGTGGCCTTCATTCCCAAGCTTTGGTTTTTTCTTTTTTTTTTTTTAGATTTTTTTGGTGCCTTGAAAATAAGGATGGAAACCTTGAACTTGATTTGATATTCTATGGGAAACTAATACAGAAAATGAAGAGGATGTCTGATATCCTCTCAGTATCCTGTGTTGCTGATGAGAGGTACAGCAATGTTCTCTAATAGCTGGACTTTCCAAAGTACTAAAAGTTTCACGTCCAGTTATATCATGCTGCTGTAGTCCAGCAAAGAAGGGACAAAGGCATGAATCACTAAGGCCTGATCACTGCCTTCCAGCCAGCTGGAGAGAATTGAAAGCACTACTTGTAGATGCTGTTATGCAAACATTTAGCATCAGCAAACAATCTAACACTTAAGTATCACATTACTGTTTACATATTTTCTTTAAAATCCTCAATAAAAATGTTGAATACTTTTGTGCCTAGTCCAGATCCCTGTGGAACCTCATGAGAAACAACCCCATGTGATGGTTATTATCAATGACAACTTCTGAGGTCTGTCAGTGCTTAATATATTGAATATGTTCTATACTGTTATTATATAATGTTATATTGTAAAATCAGAATATCTTGTTGTCATAAATCAAATGCTTTAGAAAATACATTACCTATATTATTTGCTACCTAGCTCTCCCTTTTCTAATTTATTTTCACACACACACACACACACACACACACACACACACACACACACACACACACACACATAATATTTCTGATTGTTGCAGTTATTTATCCACTGAATAAGATTTAAGCCAAGGTTTTCCTCTTCCTTCACTGATTTTTTTTGGATATTTAATATACTTCTTAAAGAGCTTCCAAATTTTGTTTACATTTTTTGTTTAATTTTTGCTTCAGATCAGTTTTACTCATAGTTTTCTTCAGCTTTGAGATATTAGCCCTTTTGGAGCATCATGTATATATATTTTTCAGTGATTGATACTCCTCTGTTTATCCATCTTCAATGTCAGATCACGATTACTCAATAAACACCCACTATAAAACTTACAGAGAAATGTTGTATTTAATGTTAAATTTCAGTCAGTTTGAAGTAATCTTCATCCATCATAATTAAGTTCAAAGTAGGGCGACCTTGCACTGGATATAATATGCTGGGTATTATAATATTATTACCTATAATTTTTAGGACTGTTAATAGTGTTTTATTCCTGGCTACATGGGGCCTGTGCATTTGTCTCCCAAACTTAAGTTCCTATAAAAGCACATTTTTATTTCCATGCCTTACTGAAAGGTACTTAAGGACTATCTCACATTGCTGCATTTTAAAAATGTTTGTTACAGACAATGGTCAATTCTCTCTCCTGGGCTTTGTTAATTAGGACATTGATCCACATGTGCTCATGATCTTCTGGTTCAGCATTATCTATCAATAATTCCAAAAACAAGTGTCTTTAATGTAGGGAACAAGATCCTTCATCGTGAAAAGTTATAACCAGTGGTATTCAGATTTAATCATGCAAGTCATCCCAATAGATTTCAGTATGCCATGTGTATTAAATATATTCTCATTAGATGGAATTTCCACTTCCTTTTGCTTGTTTCCCAGATTCCTAGCACTGGTTTATCAGGAATTGGAAAAAAAAAAAACTTCACATTTTTTGTCACATTGGATTGTCACATTGTGACCTGCTCAGTTTGTATTAGTCCTACATTTGTCTTCTTAACAATCTTGCCTTGTATTGTTAGACTTAATGACCGCTTGGCTGCATCAGGAGGTTTCCCAGTGAGAAGATTAGCCCCCTTCCCTGTGAGATATGTATGTCCATTTCTGATTGCTCTCTCTTCAAATACTCCACAAAAACAAAAGTTTCTGCTTCCTAGTGGAAGCACAACCAGTGTCTCCTTTCTAGTATTTTCTGTGTTCTTCTTTTTATTACTTGTGGGACTAGAGGGAGACCCAAGAATATCACAGGGATTTTCCTGTTGTATAGTAAATGCAAATCCACCAGGATGCCAAGTCATGGATTCCATTATCACCACCAGCAGAGGCTTTCCAGATAATTTCATACAGCCATCCAATTTTGCAGCCACATCTAATATTTTCAATGTATTTTCCTGTTGCCCATGTGTCTGGAGGTGCATTCACATTCCACTTTTCTGAATATGAATGATGACTGAGTGCTTTCTTGGTAACTTCTTATTCATACTGCAAGAATGCCCAGAAGATATGTCCCTTAGAACTTTCTGTTCCAGCATAAGATTCCTCAGGAAGGGATTAGTTAAGCATCTGATAACAAATTACAAGTTCTAGCCAGCAGAATGCCTCCTGACTCTCTTTCCACTCTTGGCCACAGATTGCTAGTTATCTATTTCCATGTCTACATCTCCAGTTCCTTTGTGCATCCTTTCCTTCGTGGGTTCTAAAGCAATGGTTTCTAAATGCAGTTATTCAAGTCAATTCTCTCTTTTTGAATGCTGCAGAGCATTGTAATTTAAGTTTCCAGTCTATGTGTGTTCTCCTTCAGTGTGGCCACCAAACTGCACTTAATGTCCCATGTATTCTGATAGAAAGGAAAGCATAGTACATCCTAATTAGGTCACAGCAGTAGTTTCTATCTCATCCATATCTGTTCCCTGATTTGGAGCTGTACCCAAGACAAGGAACTATACTCCTTCTCTAAACTATCTCTGAAGGTCTCCTGTTTGCAACTTTTGTTCACCTGCTCAGATAGCAACTGATTTGTGCAGTGGGCCTTGTGCTAAGCTCTACTCCATTGCTCAAAGGGCAGTATTAATTACTCAAAAAACTTCAAACACCTAATCTGTTCAAAAATTCAAACCTTCTAGCCTCACAGCTCACATGAAACAAACAGACCTGTTGCACCTGACATGTTCAGGGACCCACAGCCCAGCTGCACAGTCCACATGGAGAACAAGCAACAAATGGACTGAACATACCGCTCACTAAGGCCCTCTGTCTTCAAATACAATATCTGCAGCTATGTCCCCTGTCTGAACACTTGGCTCTGTTACAATACAAAGCCATTCTTTTCAGTGCTAGGAGTCTGCCATGCTCTACAATAAATACATCACAGTGGGTGCATTTACACATACATTTGATCTGGCCTAAGTTTACTCTGGTGTATACTACTCTGGAATAAGCACTTTTGGGGAGATGTCTACACATGGAAAGATTAGGGAGAAGATTTGCTGCTCTTTGCACTAAGTTTCCTGCAGCCCTGCAATAGGCCCATGCAGCCACTTTGGGGAACTTGAGGCTCTCCCTGGTGCTATACCAGGGGCTGGCAGGGAGCACTGGACTAGGAAACAGCTGTTTCCTGGCCCCGGGGGGATGGGGTAGGGTGGGGGGACCTGCTTGCTACTGGGGAGGAGACAATATCCCTCTGCCCTGGCAGCAGGGAACTCCTGGCCCTGGCTCCCTGATCAGGGGCAGGGGACTTGGAAAGATCTGCAGGGGAGGGGCAGGTCCCAGCCCCTCGCTCCAATCCACCACATTCCCTGCTCAGCTGGGAGCTTGCTGTTACCTGCTCCACTGGTGGATTTGGATAGGGGGCTGGGACCTGCTCCCCCCCTGCAGATCTTTCCAAGTCTCCCACCGCAATCTGGGAGCTGAGGCTGGGAGCTCCCTGCTGCAGTAGCAGAGGTACATTGGCCCTGTCCCAGCAGTAGGCAGCCCCCCTCAGCCCTGGCCAGGAGACACCCACTAACCTAGCACCCAGCCTAAAGCCAGCCTAGCACCCAGGGGGAGCTTAGAGCTCCCCCCCCGGTGGCAGCATGGGTCCATTGCAGGGACCCAGGAAGCAAGAGCAGTTTGCTGTCATTAGCAGCAAATCTGCTCCTGCTTCCCTACATGTGTAGATGCGTGCCCAGGAGTGTGTACTCATGAGTAGTTTACTCATGAGTAAACTGCGCCCGCATCTAATGCATGTATATACACACCCAATATCTAACAATCCCTATAGTTCCTGATCCTAATAGCAGCCAAGAATCTCCAATGAAACAATGAGTAGCCACAACTCCTACTCCCTACAATAGGGGTGTCAAACTCCCCCCAGGCACTGGCCAGATCTGGACTACAGGGGCTCCTGGTGTGCTGGATCCATGATGCCAGCTGTAACTGCACAAGGGCTGTTTTCATATGGCAGCATGGGTCCAGTGGTGTGTGGCTACACAGAGCTTCATTCAGGCAGCCACACAGGGTGGCATTTTGGTGGCAGCATAAGCTTGGGGCTGAGTGACTGCCCAAGTCTGGGGGTATGTAGTGGTGTAGGGCTACATTTGGGTGGCCGTTTGGAGCTGAGTTTGGGTAGTGTTTTGGGTCTGGGGCTAAGTAGCAGCCTGGATCCAAGGATTTGCAGAGATGCATGGGGCTGCAATCTGGCAGCAGCACAGATCCAGGAGCTGTTGCTAATGGCTATGTCAGGGGGGCGGGGTTGATGGACAGTTCTATGGACTACATCCAGCCTGTGGCCCATATGTTTGACACCTGGGGTCTACAATAACAGATGAGGGCACCTGGCACATCCCAAGATTGGGCCCTTAGTGAGTTGCATCGCAAGTGAGGACTGAGACGTAATAAACCATATCTTAACTTATGTATCCCAGAGAAGCCAGAAGCAAAAGTACTATTGGCTTTAATGAGAACAATATTGAGGTTATGGTAAGCATTTTCCTAAGTCAGGAGTCTAGGAATTATTTGCTCATCATGACTTTCTTGACAGAATACATTCTATACAGACCTTTAAGTGGCTTGGATACTAATTCCTATTTTCAACATAAGGGTTTAAATATATAGCCTGAAAAAAATAATCAGACCCAGCTTATTGCTCACAGAATTTGATCTCCCTTTTCCCCCATACATAGAAACAGTATATATAACGGGAGAAAAGGAAATCCATATCTCTCTTGCAATAAAGCACAGAAGAGGGCACTGTAGACTAGGCCCTTAGCATGCTCTATTCCTCCTTCTTGAAGCAATCATTGGTGTTACAAAGCCACAGGAGTATCCTATTATTCCTCATTTCTAAGCCTCTATTCATACACAAGTGACTATCACTGCTCTGTACATTTTAGATGTTAGGTTCCTGAAAGGTAGTGTCAGCAATTTTGAAACTTTGATAAGCATATGGCATGACTGTTGTTATTACTCATTGTAGCTAAGCTATTTAATAATACTTAGGTGCTAGCAGTGCATTTACTACATTAATTATATACAAACATTCTTGTGAACTACACTAATTATTTTTGAATGTGCTGTTCAGGTCAGGCTCAAAATTACCGCAATTAATTTTAGCTAGACAAAATGTCTCTGGAAAAGTGAAGTCAAGGAGTTCTTTGGGATTTACAGTGTGCTAGCACTCAGCAATCTTAGCAATCAATATTAAAAAGCAATAGGTTTCTATTGAATCCAAGGACTGTGTCAATAGTATCTTGGAATTAAAGATTCCTTGCCCAAAAAAACCTTGGGAAATAAAAGGGTCCCATAATCACCAAGAAAAATCATGTGGAGGGAATATCTATGCTGATAAAAACACTGCTTTATTTAAAGAGAGACTTCTCTAAAAAGTCAGCAAATTATCAGCAAATTTAGTATGAGATTTCATTCCTATCTCTGCAGCTATGCAGAGCCCCCTGAATCTAATGCCTTATTCATGACAGACAGGAAGTGGTACATTCAGAAATGCAGATCAATTTCTTCAAGGAATAAGTGCATCAGTACATGCATGTATGTATATATGTATGCAAAAAAATAAACTTATAACAAGCCATTCTGAAAGAGAAGGAAGGATGACGAGAGAGAAAGCAAAGGAAGAAAGGGCAGGTTTCATGTGCTTTGTTGCCCATTGTGTTTTCTTCCAGTATAAATACAATTTAAACTCTCATGTTAGACTGGATGTCAGTATCTGGACATCCATAAGGTTTCTGACAAAGTCCCAGATGACCTTCTCATAAACAAACCAGGCTAGACAAAATTACACAAAGGTAGGTAGACAACTGGCTCAATAGCTGCAAGCAAAGGGTAATTATAAATGGATGTCAGAATGGCAAGAGGTTTTGAGTGGAGTCCCACAGGGGTCTGCCTTGGTCCCAGTGCTGTTCAATGTATTTATTAATTATTTGGATGCTGGAACAAAGAGCTTCTTATGCAGATTTGTAGATAACACAAAACTGAGAAGTGTAGTGTTACTCATTATAGTTTAAAAATGCTCCCTAACTAAGGAGTCGGAGGAAACTAGAAATTGGGAAATTATTCCTCAGTTAAGTACCTAGTTGTTTAGTTAGTGATAGACAAACGGAGGGTCTGAAGCAGTTGCCTATTGCTCTACAATAAAATTCACTGGTTAGTTCTTTTCATGCATGTATGACTGTTTACTGAACACAGTGATCACTATAGGAAGGATTTCAAATACAGTGCAGAACAAGAATGAAATTCCAAAGGATCTTGATAAATTGGAAATCTGGGCTAGAGCCAACAGGCTGAAGTTAAATACTGATAAATGCAAGGTGTTACATTTCAGGAAGGTTAATCAAACATACAAAAACAAAATGGGTGACAACGGACTGGATAACAGCACTATGGAGAAGGATCCTAGAGTCTTGGTGAATAATCAATATGAGTTTGCAGTGTGACACAACCACACAAAGTGAATGCAGTTTGGGGCTTCATCAATAGGAACATTAGGTGAAAGACACAGGAGGTAATAGGATCACTTTACTTGGCACTGGTTAGGCCTTATCTAGCATATTGTATGCAGTTTTGGGCTCTACATTTTAAAATGGACATGGAGAAGTAATAGAGGGTCCAGATGCAGGCAACAAAAAATGATAAAGGGCTTGTAAGGCAATTCCTCTGAGGAGAAGCTGAAGGAAATAGGCATGTTCAGCCTTCAGAAAAGAGAGGACATGATGGTAGTCTTCAAATACCTGAAGGGCTGCCACAAGGGAGAAAGAGAACATCTTTGTTTCCGTTGAAAAGAGAGCACTGACTCTTCAGTTATGAGATGTGGTATGTGGAGTTATGCTTGCTGCCCCCAGGTTGCAGAACAGAAAAGAGAATCATTTTCCCCGTGCTTCTAAGCTATTCTGGTTGCCACACGGACCAGAAAGGAATGCTTTCCCTGCCTGTTACTACTTGGTGTCTGGATTGTTGGTTTTATTTTCTCTCCTTCCACAGAAGCAGTTGCTCATGGCTGTATTTGAGGCTGGGGATTTTAACTGAGGTGTGCCAATGGTCCTGCTGGAACTAAACCCCAGAGATTTCTGGTTAGAGGGTCTGGCTTAGGGTCAGACTGATTTGCAACATTCAGGACCAGGAAGGAATTTTACTTCATGGTCAGATTGGTATGGACTACAGACATTTTTGGCTTCCTCCCTGGGGACTTGGGGGTTGATGCGACAAACATGTCCCTCTACTTTGGAGCTCTCAAATACATGTAATAACCCTAGCAGCAGCAGGACATTGACAGCCCTCATCGCCATGATTTACCTGTGACAGTTTAGGGCACTTGCAGTAATGGGGCAATATGCCTTATATTTGTGCAACAGGTTGCACAGATTGTACAAGGACTTGTGTGGGATGGTTTAGGTAAGGATGATCCTGCCTCAAGCAAGAGTTGGACTAGGTGACCTTCTGTGGTCATTTCAAGCCCTACTTTTCTATGACTCCAAGACAAAAGTTTCCCATTTGTCCAGCCCTAAATGAGTACATGAAAGAGGACAGGCTGAATTTGAGGAGCCATCCTCTACACTGTCAGGTGTCACATACAGTGGCTGATAGTTTCATAGTAGTTTCATGGTTTCTAGGGTCGGAAGGGACCTGAGAAGATCATCTAGTCCGACCCCCTGCCATGGCAGGGAAGACTACTGGGGTCAAACGACCCCAGCAAGGTGTTCATCTAACCTCTTCTTAAAAACCCCCAGGGTAGGAGCCTGCACCACCTCCCTTGGAAGTTGGTTCCAGACCCTAGCCGCCCTGACCGTGAAATAGTGCCTTCTGATGTCTAACCTAAATTTACCCTCTGCTAGCTTGTGACCGTTGTTCCTGGTCACTCCTGGCTGTGCTCGGGGGAACAGTGACTCCCCCAATGCCTTCTGATCCCCCCTGACCAGTTTGTAACAGGCCACAAGATCCCCCCTCAGCCTTCTCTTGTGGAGGCTGAACAGGTTCAGGTCCCGTAGTCTCTCCTCATAGGGCCTGCCCTGCAGTCCCCTGATCATGCGAGTGGCCCTCCTCTGGACCCTCTCCATGCTGTCCACATCCCTCTTGAAGTGCGGCGCCCAGAACTGGACGCAGTACTCCAACTGCGGCCTGACCAGTGCCGCATAAAGGGGGAGGATCACCTCTCTGGACCTGCTCGAGATGCATCTGTGGATGCATGACAAGGTACAGTTGGCCTTCCTAACTGCCTCCCCACACTGCCGACCCATGTTCATCTTGGAGTCAATGATGACTCCAAGATCCTTTTCCGCCTCCGTGCTGACAAGAGGGGAGTTCCCTAACCTGTAGGTATGGTGCCGGTTGTTCCTCCCCAGGTGCATCACCTTGCACTTGTCTGTGTTGAAACCCATCCTATTCTCATCCGCCCACCCTTGTAACCTGTCTAGGTCCGATTGTAGCCTGCTTCTTCCTTCTAGTGTGCCCACGTCCCCCCACATCTTAGTGTCATCAGCAAATTTGAACAGGGTGCTTTTCACCCCCTCGTCCAAATCACTGATGAAGATGTTGAACAGTGCGGGCCCGAGGACCGAGCCCTGGGGGACCCCACTGCCCACGTCCTTCCAGGTTGAGAAGGCCCCATCCACTACCACCCTCTGGGTGCGGCCCTCCAGCCAGTTGGCGACCCATTTGACTGTGTGGGTGTCTACACCACAGCCTCCCATTTTCTTAATGAGAACGGGGTGAGAGACAGTGTCAAAAGCCTTCCGGAAGTCCAGGAAGACTATGTCCACTGCTACCCCTGCATCTAATGATCTGGTGATCTGATCATAAAAAGCCACCAGGTTGGTCTGACAGGACCTGCCACTGATGAACCCGTGCTGATTGCCCCTAAGCATGCAGTCCCCTACTGGCCCCTCCTGGATGTGTGCCAGAATTATTTTCTCAAACAGCTTGCCTAGGATTGAGGTAAGACTAACTGGCCTATAGTTTCCCGGGTCCTCCTTCCTCCCTTTTTTGAAGATTGGAACCACATTGGCCCTCTTCCAGTCCTCCGGCACCTCTCCAGTGCACCACGAGTGCTCGTAAAGCCGTGCCAGGGGCCCTGCAATGACCTCGGCCAGTTCCTTTAGAACTCTAGGGTGGAGATCATCCGGACCGGCTGACTTGAATACGTCCAGCCCCTCCAGAAGCTCCCTAACTAAGTCCTCGCTAACCCTTGGCCCAGGTGTGCCTCCCCCGGGGCCCGAAGGGGGCCCAGCAGGGAGGTGGCTGTTCTGGTCCCTACTTAGGAAGACGGAGGCAAAGAAATTGTTAAACATGTTAGCTTTGTCATCTGGTGTGATGACCAAGTTTCCCAACGCATCCTGCAAGGGCCCCACATTACCTGGGACCTTCTTTTTACCCCCTATGTATTTAAAAAAAGACTTCTTGTCCTTAATCTGGCAAGAAAGAGAGGAGGTCATAGTTGATCTGGCCCTCCCCACAGGCTGTATTGCCTGTGTAAGTGAAGAACACATGTTGTGCTTCTTTCGAGGCAACAACAGTTGCCACGCTCCTGCTGTGTTCCTTGCTTCCATGTACTCCTGGCTAGGTGCACTTGGGTGCCATCCTTGTAGCCTGCACAGTTAATGGCTTAAGAATTTCAGTCTGCACATATATTGGTTGTAGAGATAAATTACATAGAGCCAAATCTTTGGTGTATGCCACTGACTTTATTGTTTATCTGACTGGCTAATAGACAGTGCACTTTAATTTTCTGTCCTATTTTATGGTTCATTGACTCTGGTTGACCTGAAGATCATGTGTCTCACTTTTGCAACTGAAGGATAGATGCCACAAGAATTGCCAGATAATGAAAAGCAGATCTGCTGTCAAAATTCTCTCTATAAAGGTGAGGTGAAGAGAGCAAGAGTCTACAAAGTGATCTGGAAGGTTTCCAAGGTAATAATACAAACTGAAAGAGAGAGCAAGAAAGTTGCACAAATACTCACAATGTAAAACATCTTTTTTCTTTATTGAAAGTCTGCTCATTTCCTGCATGAGATGATGTATTTATTGCTAACTATCTGTCAAACTGAAGCATAAAAATATCAGCCATAATTATATTCGTACTACCAGCCTTGACATTAAAGTAAATCTGAAAAACACTCATTTCCCTACGTTACCTTATATAACCAGCACTTAGTTGCAGCAGTGGTTCACTGTCAGGTTTTGTTCTACTGTGTTTTGGCTTAGAGTGTTACTTGACAACTGTGAAAATGTTGGCTTGCCCTCTGTCTTCCAAGGGGAAGCATTAGAAAAGCCTGACATTTGTCAAATGAAGCTGTTATCAGGATAGACTATTTTTAGGTTCCTCTTGAAACCCCATGATAAGTACCTGAAAACTAATGATCCATCTTCTATTCCAACTGAGAACATTAAGAAACTGGTTTCTTAGAAAAATATAGACACAGGAGCAAAAGGGGCCCTGTGGTGGAGTCTGATAAAGTGTAAACTGAAGGGACTATAGAATTGTTTGGCCTAGTAGGAACCTACGAGAAGCCAAAACAATGCTATGCAACAGATTTTAGATTGAAAGTTCTGTGCTCCTGGTGACGGGGAAGGCAGTTTTCAAGGACAGGCAAGTCAAATCTTGCTCCAGACTTAAGGCTCATGAAGATCCATTTTTATAAAACCTAAGAGTAATAGAATTGTTTCTAGGAGTTTCTTGTTTAAAGGCAACTCCAGTACAATGCTTTTATAACAAATTCTCAGAATTTCCCTGAGTTAGAGATAATTCTAGACTTTGTGGAGCACTGTGTGAAATTGGATATCTAGATGTCTACAACACACAGAACATCCTTCCTGACATGGAAGGATCTTGAAACTGGGCATGCCAAGAGTGATTATAACTAATGAATGAAGGACTTCCTTTCTGTGTATCGCACCAACAGTGGTACCTCAGACAAGAAGAGCTGATACTTTAAAGCATATGGAATAATTAGCAGTGGAAGGAGGAGGATTGTAGCTTGTCCTTACTGGTGAGGTCAGAAAGCTCTTTTTAGGAAGGACTGGAACAGAGAAAATTTCTGCAAATAAGAGAAAAGGCACTTGTTTTAAAATGGGGTAGGGTCACATGAATGACCTCATTGGAGTGGTCGTGGGTAAGTACCAACAAAGCAAAGCACCCTGGGTGGCAGACACTTAGCAAGGTTGTAAATTTGTGCATTAACATGCTATTGAAAAGAGTGAAGAGTTCACACCATTTTTATCACAGAACAAAAAAAAAATGTATGTTTCACTTGCTGTTTAGTGGAATGGACTCATTGACAAAAATCTGTTGATATGGGTTAAAGATGGGAGCATGACATCAGTTCACAAACACTTTTGAATTGACTCAAAGCTGTAGTGAAAAGTGGCTTAAATTAAATCCTCAAACCATGAAAAGTTGGTTGCAAAGGGTAATGGACTAGCTCTGTTACATAAGCAGATAATTTGTCAAGGAAATGAGACTGGGTTGGTTTTTCATTTGCAGTGTATTTTGGTGCTTTAAGGAATTTCTTACAAAAAATACTATATCAAGTTCAGAAACAATTTAACCCAAGTTAATTAGAAGACATAAGTTAAATTAAAAGTCACTGAAAATTAACAATGTTCTGTAAAATCAAACTGGTATTCTATGTACTAAAGCAATAAAAAAAGTTGCAAACTAGCAAGGTGTCTCTAGTGGCTTATGGAATAGAGAAAGATCCCACACAATTTACTGATTCATTTGATGTGCCTGGCTCGGGGAGTATTTGGTTGATTGCATGATTTCACAATGATTGCATACTTAATTCATACAACACAATTTTATTTTAAAATTCTTTGTTATACATATAACACTGCTTAGCTTTAAGAAATCCTTCCCAAACAATGCTATAAGAATTAGTATTATAAAAACAACTACAATTACAAGTAAAGGTTAAATTGGAATCAATACTATTATTTCTCATGGTATACTTACAGTCCTAGAATTCCTAGAAACCAAATCCCCAAGGATACATTCATTCTTTAGTTATGGTTTTAGGGTTGGTCTCAGCAGTGATAGGAACAAGTCCCCTTTCTTCGGTCCCACTCAGGTGCTCCTAGGCTTCAGCGTAAACGGGAGTTCTTATTCACGGAGATGGTGGATCAGTCTGACCCGGCCTACACTTGCGATTCTTCCTTTGGTGTTCTGCAAGTGAGGTTACCTCCAAATTGGGACTGTAGGTTACAGTTTTTATTGGGTGAGTTGCTGTCTTGGGCCTTTCCTACCCAAACTTGTCACTACTCCCAAATTTGGGCTCAGAACTTTTACCCAACAAATTCCTTTCCTGGGTCTTCTTTGGGAAATTTGCCACACCACTGCTGTGACCTCTTTTGCCAACCCCTTTCCAAAAGCCTCTAGGTTTTGATCTCTCAGAATGTTTGCCCAAGGGTCACTTTTAGGTTAACTTTGTTAAAGGCCTCTAGAGATAAAATTCAAAAACCAACACATTCAGCACGTTCGCTGCAAGGCCTCTAAAGATAAAATTCAGAATCAAGACATTCACCACATAGGCAGAAACAAGCAATGATCCTAGATAAAAAGTGAACCTTGTCTTTTTTTCTAAACTGGCTAATGGGTATTTATTACAAAAATTCAAACTATCACATTCACTATGAAACAAGGATAGAAATTAGACCTGAGATTTTCAAAAGACACTAATTAGATGAATTAATTAGGTGCTCAATTCCTTGGATTTCTACAAAAGTATCATCCTAGAATCAATGGAAATTATGAGTTGTGTCAACTCAAACTATGGGAAATTAAGGGAAAATTGAATTACAACAGGGCAGTTGTCCCTTTAAAAGGGAACAGTCAGCCCTGTTGAGAGATCAAAACTATGGGGCATTTGGATAGGCGAGTGCCCCCCTAGGAGCTTTAAAAAGGTCCTAGAAGAGTAAGCAAGAGGGGAGGAAGCAAGTTGTGAGTAGAGCACAGTGTGCCCATGCTACTGTGATAGATCCAAAGTCAAAGGGCGTCCCTTCAAGTTCCAAGGGCATTTATTTGTTTATACATTAATCAAATACTGTTTTTTATTTGCGAGGACTGGCTACGGAGCTCACCAGGAAGCAAACCTTGCCTGTAGAAGCCAGCAGGCTAGATAACCTGCTTACAAGAATATTTCTTATTTCCTTCATTAAGTTTTGTCTAGATCTTCAGTCTTAAGGAAAAGTGGTATTTTATATTCTAGTGAATGGTAAGTAAGTTTAACATACTAGCCTTTTAGATCTCCAAGGACCACCAAGATTTTGAGGGATTTTCTGGATGTTGTGATTGTCCACACTACTGAGGCTCTGAGCTACCAGGTTGCCTTCCTATTCTCCCTTCCAAATCCCTGGCTGGTTCCCAGCAGGAATTATATTAAGATTCCCCATAGAGTTGTTGATGGAGCATACAAACTTGGACCTTGTTCCTGCTCACCTGCTAGAGTGTTCAACATGTACTAACATACAGAAAATATCAAAGCTTCAAAGGTAGCTGGCCAACTACTTCGACTAAGACAGGACAAAAGAAGAATGGAATCACAAGTCACAATTCCACCTCACAGGCAAGTCTTCTCTGTAGACTGCAGTGTAATGTAAAGGTATCTATCTTTAAATGGATTAATTTATGCACTGGAAGCAGCCTAGCCATAGCAGCACGGAGTTCAATGGGGGTTAATTTACCCTGCTTTGGGAGTTAAATTAAGGTAAATTAGCCCGGACTGAGCTCTCTGCTACCACAGCTAGACTGATGCCAGTCCTCAAGCTAGCCTGCTTAAAGATAATTAGGATACCTCTACTCTACATTGGTAACTGCACTGTAAACTTATCCCATGATGAGGGCAAGTAGATAGGCTTAATTGTAAGGGTATTGTCACAGGAAGGGTTTTAAGGTAGGAAAGACCCCTGAGAAGATGAGTAATTTTCCCATAATTACCACAGAAGAGGGGAAGATCACTTCAGGCACACACAGTGGTATGCTGCATTTCCAGAGTGAGTACTATCTCTGGATTGGTGAGCAGCAAACCACGCCAGGTACTTCCAGCCTGGGAGTGGGGCAGCTGGCAAGAGACTTCAGTTTCAGAAAGCATGAGACACCAGAGGACTCTCCTCTTGATGCCCACCTCCAGTGTTCAGCAGTACTGAGGTTCCAGGAATAAGGTACAAGTGGTTGGAGGACCACTGCTAGAGGAAGTTCTGCTGCAGGGAACTTGACAGTTGGGTGTGCAGCCAATCAGAAGCAGCTTCTAAAAGGTAGGTGCTTGGAAAGGAAGTGGGAATATCCAGTGGGCTCAGCTGTCTCTGAGGATAGGACTGCTCTTTGGAGCCTTAAGGCACTCTATCTGGTTTTTTTTTTCTGTTTTTTCTCTTTCCCCATTGTGTTTCTTTCCTTGTTTGGGGGTTTTTCTTTTTCTGGACTGGAATTCACTTCCCAACTGCTAGATGGGCCCCAACAGGGGTTTTGGACTTAAAGAGGCAGTGGCCCCTGCTGAGAACCAGTCTCAGGGGCAGACTGGAGGGCTACTGGTTTTGGCTTATTTGATCTGGGGGCAAGAGGCCAGAACAGACCCTGATTGGGATAGAAGGGCTGCCCCAAATGACCTATTCTGGAATGAATGAGGAATGGTGTGGTAAGATGGGGTGTAGGGAAGGAGAAGCCCCGTAGAGAACTCTTGCTGGATAGTCCAAGGTGATTTCCCTGGGGAACTAACTCCCAAATTGATAGAAGGAACACCAAAGTTGTGGGAGTGAGAAGGTAACATCAGGAAATGGCTAAAGGTGGTAACCATACCACCTCCTTCATCTGAGTACACATGAAAAAGACATCAACATGCCAAGGACCTAAGCCTTATAGCACCTATTGTCAACAGGTATCTAGTTTCAGTGATATGAAGCTACCACAATACAACCAGAGGCCCAGGGGTGGATCAATATTAAAGTCTCATACTTATTCTCAGCCTATTTGTAATCTGTTTTTATTTAAAACACACATTAATCAGCCAGTTGTATTAGCTTACACTTCAGAATGGCATTTATTCATTAATTAATACACATCGCTACAGCCAGTCTCCTTATGGTATGGTTCATGTTGTCTATATATGTCAGAGATCGATGAATCAAATAGTGAGAGGTCTAGAAATATCATTTGTCACCTTAAAATCATTTGACATTTTAATCAGAGGGAAAACTGACTAAGACTACCTCCAACATATGGAGATATTAGTTAAAGGTCTACCAAAGTATGGCCTGAGGTTATAAAGCTATATTACTTTTTTTGCAATCAAAAAAAAGATAATCTGTTTGGATCAGTGTAGAGTTGCAGAAGGTATTTGTTCTAATGCAGACAAGTTGGATGCAATAATATAAAGCCCTGTGCCAATAAATGTGTCAGAGCTGAAATCATTTTTGTTCTTTTCAGATATAATGGTTAATTTATAACAAATCTGTGTTTATACTTGCCAGAACTCCAACAAAGCTTTTACTGAAAAATAAACAGTAGTATTGTTCCAAAAAAGTTAAATTGCTCCTGGACAAGCAAATGATACTCCTGAAAAGATGAATGCAGTTACAGATGACCTAACCTGTCCAATGTGTGTGGGTACTCACTCCAGAGCAAATGGGACTGTGCTTTCTGGGACCTCTTATACCTGGCTGGCCCCAGTCTTGCCTCTCAGGCATTAAGTTATGGCCGTCTGGCACTATCAGTTCCTCACGGTACCAGTTGCCTTATGGGTTATATTTGTGTCCTCCATCCTCCCCTGTAGCCATGCCCATGCCT
>NW_017729028.1:4203596-4212188 GCF_001723915.1 Gavialis gangeticus | reverse complement strand
AAGTTATGGCCGTCTGGCACTATCAGTTCCTCACGGTACCAGTTGCCTTATGGGTTATATTTGTGTCCTCCATCCTCCCCTGTAGCCATGCCCATGCCTTGCAGATATTACTCCATGTCCATTGGATGGGGTATCTGGCTCCAATGCAGCTTTTGGCCCTTAGGCTCTGAGCCTTTATTTGGGCCTCAGCCTCCCTGGCCTTGGTCCTTTTATTCTGGTTGCACCCCTCAGCCCAGGCATACTTCCCCCATTTCATGTTCTGGGCCAGCCCTCAGCCCTCTGGGTCCCTGACTTCTGGGATGCCTGTCACAGAGTGCCCCACCAGGCACCTCTCCATGGTCGCTACATCTCCCCTGTAGATACAACCCAGTCCACTGGTATCAAGCTCAAAATGTAACACAAATACCAGCAAGCTGTTTCACACACTAAAAGTCTTCCTCACTCTGGATTAATGATGCTTACAAGCCATATGTGCCTTGGAGCTCTCTCATCCCAGCTCCTTTGGGTGGCTAATGTGTCTGCCCAACCACCCTTCTCTCTTGGGAGCTTCTTTTCCTGCAGCATGCAAGGTCACACTGCCTCCCTGGGCTTAGGCACTGGGTGTATATGCACCAAAGCACTACCCCTTCCTGTCATGTGGCTCCTCAGCCACACACAGGAGTTTCCAGTTGGGCTTCATGGCCAGCCCACCCTCCTCTGCTGCAGCAGTCAGCTGCTTGCTGCAGGAGCCTGTTGTTCTCCCCTCTTAAAGTAACATGAGTCTTAGGTGCCTGAAGTCTGTCATGGGACGTCTTGAATCTACTGAGGTGTGCTCAAGTCTAAAAAGGTTGAGAAACATTGCATTACTAAGTGAGAGATGGCATGCAATGCTGCTTCTCCACTACTAGTGTCTGGTGAGAGCACATATACCAGCAAGCCTTCTAATCTAGTCCCTGGAGTTTCCCGGATATTCTCCAGAGTGGAGGAAAGTGCCCATGGGGTGGTGGGTCGGGCAGAATCAGTACCATGACAAGGAAGTTTGGCACCTGGGGCAGCAACCCATTCCTGCCCCGCAAACAGATCATGGAGGCACACATCCCCCCATGCTTGCCCGGGAATGCACGCAGAAGTAGGATCCACCCTCCCCCCATCCCCATGTCCCCCCAGACGAGCTACTTGCAGCTTTGTCCCACACCCCACCCCAGCTAGGCAGCGCCTGTTATCATTGCCTTGCAGGCCATGGTCATCCAGCACTAGAAGCTCATGACCAAGATGCTATGGTCAAGGCAACTCCTGAAGCCTATGGAGTTGAACTTGATTGTAGCCACCTCTAATTTGGACAAGGTGAGACAGGGATCACAGATAAGCACTTGCTGGAAGATGTGGAAAGTCATGTCCTTGACCATCTTGGGCTCTTCCTCTCTTGGGCTCTTCATCTCTGCCCGCATCATCCACTCTGAAAAGGCAATTGCTGGATGACCAAACTAAGTGTCTGGGATGTTGTGGGAGTGACTCTAAACTGTAGAGTGGCATTTATGGTCCAGGAAGACAAACTGCAACTGGTTTGAACAGATCATCCTTGCTGCCTAGATGAACAGTAGCAGGTAAACTTCCACATTTTGGAAATTTTCACAGAGATCTGTGCTGAGTTATCCACCAGCCTCAAGTGGTAATGCCACCCTGACTGTGCAGAAGTGCATTGTTATTGCCAGATGGACGTTTGCTACCTCTAACAGCCTCCAGTCTGTTGCTAACCAGTTTGCCATGTCCAGGTCCACAGTAGGATCATCAGTGCAGGATGTGTCCTTTGTGATCAAGCAGATGTTGGTACCACAGATCATCCACCTCTCTGACTCATGGGAGGTTCTGCCCAGTTTTGCCTGCCTAGGATTCCCAACGTGTGTAGGAGCAGTTGATGACAGACATATCTCCTTTTCCCTGTGCACTGTGCCCAGGACTTCATCACCTGCAAGAGATATTTCCAAGTCTGCAGTCTCAGGCCCTGGGTTGCTGACGTGGGTGACAGCTGGGACAAATAAAAGCCTTCAGGGGAGAGCATGGATACACCCACTCTGGACATGTAGTGCAGGCACAATGCAGTGCAGAGATCCTTCTCAAAGTTCCCGCTTTGGCAATGAAATGCTTCATAAATAAGCCATTTCAATTGAACCGGTCTCTACGCATCCTCCTTGCTCCCCAACCCCAATTAATTGGAATGTGGGCTTGAGGGATAGTTGCTTTGCCTTGAAGAATAAGCAGGGGGTTCCCCACTCAGTAATGGGGCATGAACCTTAGGAATGTTTTCAGCTTCTTCCCTAATGCTTTCAGTCGCCTCCTGAGTATAGTGGGGGAAACTGAGTCACAGTTTTGGAGTTCCCTGCAGGGACATCTCTGGTTTCCTATTTTGGTACCAGCCTGGTGCCTACAAACTTACTGGGAGTAGGCTGGGTAGGGTGTCCACAAATTCCACCACACTGACTGGGATGGAATTTGTGGACACCCTATCCTGCCTACTCCCGGTAAGTTTGTAGGCACCATGATGGTGCCAAAGTAGGAAACCAGGAGTCCCTGGCACTGGGAGGAGGAAAGCTTTGACAGCATTGTGATACTGGCAACAACAGGGATAGCTCAGGTAGGTTGGAGTGGGAAGGAGTATGTCTGTGGGCTCAGGATGCTGACACATGACACAACAGATGGTCAGGAAATCAAGGATATGGGTCAACTGCAGTCCCTTGGACAGCTTCTTCTAGGTCCTTCTCCAAGTCCATCTTACTATCTGGAAGTGAAAAGTAGGGCCCCACTTCATAAAATCCAGGAGATACAGGGAGTCCTCAACCTGGGTCATCGCCTGGGCTGGCTGTGATAGTGCATGCAGCCTGCCAAAACCACAATGGCATTTGAGTTCTGGTCAGTGCCCTAGGATTGATGGGCCACTTCCATGATGTAGCAGGACTGTGCAGTGTAGGATGAGCACACTGTAGCACATTGATCTGTGTGTTCCAGAGACATGGTTCCCATCATGGGCTCAACACCATGGTCTTCAAGAATCATTGCTGCCCATCCCAGCTGAGGCCATGGGTTGCCATTTCTACTGTGATCTGCACAAATACTACCTGGTTCCACTGGTTGAAAATGAGTACCCACCAGTTCTCTCCCTAAATGGTGAACAGATCTGCTACCTCTTCCTGATTCCAACTGGTCTGTACTTTCAAGCACCAATGGAAGTGTTTAGCAAGGCCATGGCTGATGTATCACTGGGGATATCTGCTTTGGGCTGATCACTGGTTCACTATATAGGGTGCCTATATACATGCTCCAGGATGTGTTTGGGAGGGTCGTTTTAATTAGAGCAGCTCCCGAGAGCCGCTCTAATTAAAATGCCAACAGTGTCTTGTGTATGTAGTGTCCCACACTTCAAAATGGCAACAGGGGCATGTTAACTAAAGCTTGTTCAACAAACATGAGACACTGCAGCGCACTGGGGTGTTCTGATTAGAATGCTCTAGTAGACTCAATTAATTGAATCTGCTCTGACGTGTTTTAATCAGAACACATTGGAGCATGTGTAAAAGTGCCCTCAGTTCTGATGATGACCTCAAGCTTATGGCTGGTGAGCATGGAGTAGCTGACAAGTTTTTGTAGTGGCCAAAAAATAGGTTGGTGTGACCTGTCACCTCCAGGTAGTAGAGTTTTGCCTTGAGTAGCCACCCTCAGAACATCCTGAGTGGGGGCAGAAGTGGTGCATTCTGGGATGTCTGAAGGACTGCCTGACCAGGTTGTTGTCAGACATCTGTGTCACAACGAGCATATAGACATCATTTGCAATTTTCTAGGAAAAAAGGGTTAGATTTTTTTTCATGGAACACTTTAGCTGGGCTTGTTGCAGGTCACTGGTTGTGTACATCTGTATGCTCCCAGTTTGTCATGGGAAAAAAAACCAACAACTGTCCCATGACAGACATGTGATAAAAGGCAATGTTTGTTCATACTCTTAGAGAGATTAATGGAGATCTGCCTGTTTGCAGATGCAGAGACTAGAATATTGGTGACAGGCTGTTTGTGGGGTTATTGGAGGCAGAAAGCCAGAAGGAATGGGGGCATGACCCTGAAAGGAAGCAGAAAGAAAGGGCTTCTTTGAACACCAGAGCTTATTGGAGTAGTATATGTGCATTTCTGAGCAAGGAGACTTCAGTTTGATTGTGTGTAAATAAAAAAAAGATACATCTGTCTCATATCACCAATTTCTTATCCTAGTGGAGGCCCTGAATATTGGGTAACCACTCAAGCCAGAGGGGGCAACATTATTTACATTCTTTATAAATTACAAGGCTATGTAAATATATCAATAGCTGATTTGTTCTTTTGTGTATATGTGTGGGAGGGGAGAAGAAGGCAGGGAGAAGTTTCAGGAGAACTCTTATACATCTCTTTAACACCACACCCATTATTTACAGTTCATTTCAAATGTATTGTTTTTGTTACTGTGGGATTAGGTTGAAATGAGAAAAAACAGATTTTCTTGCATCAGAGGAGCTTCGAATAAATATTCAGGCAGTCTGTGCTGATCAAATAATAACTTTTGCTTCAGACTGGCAGCAGCAAAAGCTTTAACAAAAGAATGTGGAATGCGATCCAGCTCATTGAATCTCCTTTTAGTGTGCTGCAAAAAACATTATAAATAGTAAGAACTCAGGGTAATGAGAATCACTTTACAGGATATTGCAAGTGTTTAGATCCCACTAGGCTAATTCCTTATCTTATTCTCCTGATCTATACACCTGTGATATAATGTCACTGCTACTAAACTAAATAGGTTCTTATCATCACTGTCTAAGGACCGTGGAGAGCATCATCAGTTCTACCTTATGTGATCTTAGTCACCTGCAACCATCTCTCCTGCTTCTATTATTATTGAAATCTCACTGTTTTAAAATAAAGTGGAAGTCATTGAAATAGGTTGTACATTTTAGATATTCTTTAAGACAGGCTAGTTTCAGCTCTTATGCTTTACTGTCACAGTTTGAGATTCTCTGAAAGCAAAAAGACAGAGACCAGTGCACAACAATGGATATATCTGAAATGTCCCAATGGAATGGACACGGAAGGCAAGGGATGAGATGTATTGTTGCTCTGATATGTGTTCAAAAGGTTCATCAATCAATCATGCCTTCTATTAATTCTAATGATATGTTGGGTTAGAATGTCGAATTCATACTTGCTGTTCCTTTTTCAGTTCAAGAGTCTGAATATGAAGTGGGTATCACAGAATAAACATCTGCTGTCACTGTATGAAAAAAAAATGTACCTGACTCTTGCCAGATTTGGGAGTATTAATATCGTGTTTCAGTTTCAGTGCTGTTTCACCGTAAACTTCTGAAACTGTACTTGATAAATTCAACTATTAAGATAAACCTATAATTTAATAGTGTTTTTGATCTCTACCACTTTTCCTAACCCAATAATGAAATGTCTTATTTTATTTGTTCTTAAGGCATGTTTACATGTTAAACTTCTTGTGCCTTCTTGTGAACACCCTCCATCCCACATGCTTCAACCAGGCTGCTTCCTAGACCAGAATCCTGTGTCCATAGCTCTGTCCAATCACCACTGCAGGTGAGCTAATTAGAATCTCCGAGTGACCATTACTATTAGTTCACCATCAAGCCAGTGGTTCTGAACCATTTTTTTAGATTGGAGGCACCCCTCAGTAGACTCACAGCCCACTTTGTAAATGCCAACTCTTAGTTAATGAGCAAGGATTAACACCTACCAAACCACAGACTAAGGAGAGGAAAGAATCAATACAGAGCTCGGAACTGCTTCTGCTCCAAGACAGAGACAGTCAGTTGCACAAGCACCCATGTCACAAGTTTTGCCTGTCAGCAGCTAGAGGTGCAGGGCCCCAGAACCCCTGCACCAATCTCCTCGACAGCTGGCAGGCTTTGTGGCCTGATCAGGGGCTAGCAGGCCTGCAGCTTTTACCCTGCTGTGCCTTAACACGCACAGTGCCACCCATGTCACGAGTTTTGCTTGTCCGCAACTTGAGGTACAGTTTTCCCCAAACCCCTAAACCTATCTCCTTGAAACTTGGCAGGCTCTGTGGCCTCTGCAGGGCCTAGTATGCCTGCAGTTTTGACCCCACTATGGCTTAACACATACAAGTGACATGAGTTTTGCCTTCAAGAATTTGGGGTGCAGTTTCCCCCAACCTTCTGCACCTATCTCCTTGAAAATTGGCAGTCTTTGTGGCCTCAGCAAGAGCTACCATTCCTACAGTTTTCACCACTGTGGCTTAACACACACATGTGACATGAGTTTTGCTTTCAGGACTAAAAATCAAAGGCTAAAAAGAAAGGCCTACAAAGGATGGAGGATGGGATTCACCTCCAAGGATGAATATTCTGTATTGGTCCAGTCCTGCAGGGAGCAAACCAGGAAAGCCAAGGCTGCAACTGAACTCCAACTAGCTTCGAGCATCAAGGACAATAAAAAGTCTTTTTTCAGATATGTAGGGAGCCGGAGGAAAAGAAAGGGCAACATTGGGCCCCTGCTAAACCAGATGGGACAACTGACAACTGACGCCCAGGAAAAAGCCAACCTATTAAACGGGTACTTTACGTCAGTCTTTCATCAGTCCCATGGGACGCCCATGCCCACTATGGGACAGGCAGGTCCGGGTGAGGGTGATCCCCTGCCCTCCATCAATGCTGACTTTGTAAAGGAACACCTTGAGAGGTTGGATACCTTCAAGTCAGCTGGCCCTGACAATCTACACCCCAGGATACTCAAGGAGCTGGCTAGCATTATAGCCCAGCCTCTGGCACAGATCTTTGAGACCTCCTGGCACTCTGTTGTGGTGCTCAAGGACTGGAAGAAGGCCAATGTGGTGCCTATCTTCAAGAAAGGGAGGAAAGTGGATCCGACAAACTATAGGCACATCAGCCTGACTTCTATCCTGAGGAAATTCTTAGAAAAGTTTATTAAAGAGGCCATCCTTAATGGACTGGCGGATTGTCGCAGGGGCACTCTGGTGCCCTGCTCCTATGAAGGGATACAGGTGCTGGTTGCTGGGGCAACCACAGTTGGTCAGCTGACCAGGAGGGGGCAGGGCCTGGAGTATATAAACAGCACAGGCTGAAGCCTAGCAGGCAGTTCCCCTCTGGCAGCCTGAGCAGCGGGAGCTCTGCTGCAGAGCAGGGCAGGGCAGGGCAGGGCAGGGCAGGGCAGGGCAGGGCAGCCTGACCGCATGAGCGTCTACATGATGGTATGGGGTGGAGAGAACCCTGACAGGGAGGTATGAAGGAGAGCCAGGGTGGCGCATAATTTATGTTATAGCCAGGAGGCTTATTTTGTGTTACAGCCAGTTGGCTTCTGGCTTTGTATTTTCTGTTCGGTAGTTTGAGTAAGACCGGAGGACCGGGTGAGGCTGAAGGGGTTGGAGGAGGCCTCAGAGGAACTCCCCAATAACGTGGGGGTTCCTGGCACCAGAGAGGGTGCCGCATTTGGGGGTTTGTACAGACCCCTGGCCCCAATGGGGCTGAGTTGTGCAGCACGAGACAGACCCCAGTGTGGGCATGGGCACGTGTAGAGCCCTAGGGAGGGGCATGCAAGCAGGAGGCCCAGTGAGGGCATAACATTCAGGGGGCACGGACCCCAGTCCCACGAAAGGGGTCTTGAGGGCCAGGTAAGGCAGAGGCTGCCTGAGTCCGATTGTGAGGAGCCCGAGTCGAGCATAAGACCCATAAGGAGTGTCAGGGGGCCAGGCATGGCTGCAGCCCCCTGAGCCCCAATCCTGGGAAGCCTGAGTCGGGCATACGATCTGAAAAGGGGTCCAGGGGCCAGGCACAGCTACGGCCACCTGAGCCCCAACTGCGGGAATCACGCAGAGACAGGCCCCAGTGCGGGCGAGAGCAAGCGAGCGCGGAGAGACAGGCCCCAGTGGGGCACTGTCTGTGTAGGAGAAGCCCCAGAAGGGGGCAAGCTTATTGAGAAGCCCCAGGAGAGGGCGAGTACATTTGGAGAAGCCCCAGGAGAGGGCGAGTACATTTGGAGAAGCCCCAGGAGAGGGCGAGTACATTTGGAGAAGCCCCAGGAGAAGGCGAGTATACGGAGAAGCCCGGTAAGGGCAAACGTGCAGGTAGATGCCCGGTGAGGGCAAGTATCGGAGTTAGGAGCCCCGTGAGGGCGAGCACTTGGGTGGAGGACTCGGAGGGGGCACTAAGGAAAGAGCATAGACGCGATAACGTCTGGGACAACTGAGAGGCTTGGGGCGTGGTATGAGGGATGGTTGGAGCCATGCATAGCGCTGTAGAGGAGAGAGCCCAGAATCATCTGTAGAAGGGGTACCGGCAAGAGTACACAAAGGGGTACTGTGTTCAAGGGGGATAAAGGCAGCCTCCCTTATAATACTTTTCCTATCAAAGACATGGCGGGCGAGATAGAGGGTGCGTGGACACCCACTTGGCACGGTAGGGGGGGCACCAGGAGAAATCACGGCTGCTCCTGGGTCTCCGCCCCGTGACACCGATGCCAACATCCTAAGGGATAGCCAGAATGGGTTTGTTGCGGGTAGGTCTTGCTTGACCAATCTCATTTCCTTCTACGACCAGGTGA
>NW_017729028.1:4196528-4198596 GCF_001723915.1 Gavialis gangeticus | reverse complement strand
CTGGAGTACTGCATCCAGTTTTGGGCTCCACAATTCAAAAAGGATGTGGAGAAGCTTGAGAGAGCGCAGAGGAGAGGCATGCACATGATCAGTGGTCAGGAAAACAGACCTTACAACGACAGGCTGAGAGCTCTTTAGCCTGGAAAAGCGCAGGCTCAGGGGTGATCTGATGGCCACCTATAAGTTTATCAGGGGTGACCACCAGTATCTGGGGGAACGTTTGTTCACCAGAGCGCCCCAAGGGATGACAAGGTCAAATGGTCATAAACTATTGCGAGACTGTTTCAGGCTGGTCATAAGGAAGAATTTCTTTACTGTCTGAGCCCCCAAAGTCTGGAACAGCCTGCCACTGGAGGTGGTTCAAGCACCTACATTGAACACCTTCAAGAGTAAACTGGATGCTTATCTTGCTGGGATCCTATGACCCCAGCTGACTTCCTGCCCTTCGGGCAGGGGGCTGGACTTGATGATCTTCGTAGGTCCCTTCCAGCCCTAAAGCCTATGAAATCTATGAAATCTATGATTATGAGGTGGAGTTTCCCAGAAATCCCTATACCTGTCACCCTGAAACTTGGCTCATGTAATGCTCTCAGCAGAGGCTACCATCCCTGCAAGTTTCATCCAAATTAGCCAAAAGTCAACTAAGTTATAGATATTTCATTGATTCCCCATTATACCCTATGGCTGGATCTCCAAATCATCAAATCTTTCTGAATCTATTCAGAAGCCCCGAATCAATTTAGAAAGCCTAAAGCTTCCAGCAATTCGATTCGGATTTGTAGATTGAGTCTCCAAATCATCCTAATCATCTCCCAATCCAAACTATGATTCGAAGCTTTGCACAGCCCTACTGTTTTACACTATGAAATCCTATGTGAAAATTCTGGGTTTATCTTATGAATCGTGTCTGCACACCTAACACTGCTAACATTGTGTGGCACGCTGAGGCACCCCTGCCATGCCACCCTGGTTTGAAAATCACTACCTTAAGCAGAAGTATAGCAAGCCACCTGCACAGTGGGACTGCTGGGCAGCAGTGATGGCAGCTTCTGTTTTTTGTACTCATCCTCCCCAGTTGGTGCCTGGGGCTACTTCCCTGGTCATGCCCCCAACCTTCCCATGCCCCTTATTTATGCTACTGGCTCAAGCACCCCATGCATTAAATGAAATACATTTCCTCTTCTTTCTTTTTTCCATAGGAGGCAGCCCCTTGGGTCTAGGCCTGGCTGCAGTTTACAGCTAGTCTGTCTGCTCCTGCAGGCTGCACTTCAAAGCGATCTGTGGAGAAGACACCTGCTCTATGCCTGAAACAGATTTATGCATTAACCAGAAAGAAATCCTGTCATGTAAGGCTAAGTACAGACATTCAGGAAGCCTAAGGCAGAATTGATCTACATTACACAGTTTCCTAGTTTAGATAACACATTTGTCTGGAGGAGGTGGAGGGGGGGCGGGGAATGGCACAGATCTTAGACCAGGTTTCACCATTTTTAAACCAGTCTATGTGTCCCGAAATTCTGTTCTGTTATGGGTATAGACCAGTTTCTGATCACTTATACCAGTACAAGTGTAATGTCTGTACCCGGTTTTAGACTACAATGATATTGTTCTAATTCAATTATAAGTTAATTCATTCCCACATTGATTTTTAATAAAATAGCATGCCTTCATGATCACAGCAAAACCGACTGGAGGAATCAAATATTGATTGCAGAGGAAAAACACAAAGGAAAAAGAGATGCAGTTGAAGAACTTGTTTGTTCGGGGTAGGGGATAAATAACAGTAAAACCGAGTAAGAGCTAAATACATCACTTTCTCTTTAGGTACCTGGCCTCTATCACTTCAGCATCTGAACCCCAAATACAGATGAATTTATCCTCAAAACAACTCTGAGTGTAGGAAGGGTGAGATTATCACTGTTTAACAGACAAAGTGTGATTCAGTGAAACTCTTTGAGAAGATCATCAAGGAACACATTTGTGATGGGCCGGCATCAGAAATGATGCTCAGGGGCAATCAGCATGGATTTATTAGGGGGAGATCATGTCAGACCAACCTGATTGCCTT
>NW_017729028.1:4176042-4196226 GCF_001723915.1 Gavialis gangeticus | reverse complement strand
GCTAGGAGCTGGAACCAACTTCCAAGGGAAGTGGTGCTGGCCCCTACCCTGGGGGTCTTTAAGAAGAGGCTGGATGCCTACCTGGCTGGACTCATTTGAGTCCTGTTTCTTGTTTTGTTGTTCTCCCGCCCTGGCGGGGGGTCGGGCTAGAAGATCTACTAGGTCCCTTCCGACCCTAAATCTATGAATCTATGAATCTATAAAGTGGCATGTCTGAGGTAACACAAGAAGGTTGTAACCAAGTCGGAAACTGAACCTAGAAGAGTCCTTAAAAACAGTTTAAAGCCCTAGTCACACAAGGAGAAATATTTTCTTTATTTCTCTGCCTTGAAAGAGATAGAGTTTGATTAGTTTATAGTTTGTATGTGTGTGTGTGGCTGGGGCATACTGTGAGAAAAGAAAGAAGAGGAAATGTATTTCATTTTGTTCTAACCACAACGTTGTCCAGTCATTTTCTTTTGTGGGAGAGTGTGCCACAACTATACTTTCCACAAGAGGAGGAATGTAGCTGTCCTGGGGGGTTATGGTAACTGGGGAAGAAGAATTTGTCAAGGATTTATGATCAATGTGAAAACTGGTTGGAGATTTTTCATTTGGTTGGTTTCTATTTGAAGGAAACATTTTTTCCTTTTTAAATGTATCAATTTTGCTGGCATTTCCTGGGGACACAAAATTAAAATATTTAATTTTAGAAACAAATTCAAAATATTGTTTCATATTTTTTACATTTAAAATATCTTTCAATTTTATGTTATTTTAATTTTTGCATTATTTCATGAATTTGTAGTTCATACTCCTACATCACATACATATCATAGAATATAATATAATAGTACTTATTGTCTGTATTTAGTTCAAAATACTTAATTTTTGTGAAACACTCCACTCCTCTCATTGTCATGCAAACAGGAGCCACTTTTATGCAGAAAATAAGAGCTTCAATATATATTATGTAGCAGCTGTCCTCATTAATTAAAAATATTTAAACTGTCATGGGCCATGACATGGCCATTATACATTACTACTGACATGTCACAAAATGATATAAAAATACTAAAATTACTATAAAAGCAACCCCCCCAAATATTGGAGTCACAAATTGGGGAAGGATTGTGAACATGTTGGAGAACTGGAGTGTAATTCAGAAGGATCTTGGTACATTGGAAAGCTGGGCTAAAGCTGACAGGATGTATGCAAGGTACCATTCCTTAGCAAGAATAATCAAAAATATAAATATAGAATGGCGGACATCTGGCTGGATGGCAGCACTACAGAGAAGCATCTGGGAGTCTTTGTGGATCATAGACTCAGTATGAGTCTGCAGTGTAATGCAGCTGCACAAAGACTGAATACAGTTTTGGGATGTATCAATAGAAGAATTAGATAAAAGACACAGGAGATGATAGTGCCTTTTTACTCAGCACTGGTTAGGCTTCATCTAGAGTTGCACGTGCAGTTTTGGGCCCACATTTTAAAAAGGGCATGGTGAAGTTAGAGGGAAAGAAGAGAAAAAGCAACTTTTCTCTTTTGCTGTAGAGAGTAGGATGAAGAACAATAGCTTGAAGTTCCAGCAAAAAAAGTTGCAGATTGGATGTCACGGGAAATGTCTTCCCTGTTAGAAAGAACAGTGAGGCAGTGGAATTGACTGCCTAGGAAAGCTATGGAATCTCCATTGTTAGAGGATTTCAAGATGAGTACGGATAAGCATTGGTTAGGGATGATTTAAGAGTATCTATGCCTATGTTCTACTGTGGGTATTTTCTGTGTTTCTCAGCTTTGCCTGTTGCTACATGGGGCCAGTGAGGATTTTTCCCTGCTCCTGCTGCTATGTTTTTCAAGAGGCATTGGGTGTTGGCTGCAGCCAAGGCTGGGGTCTTTGACTGGGGTGTGCCAGTGCTCCTGCTAGGACTTAAACCTGGAGAATACATGGCTAGAGGCTTTCACTCCCCCTGCCCAGGGTCAGTCAGATTGCCATATTTGGGATCAGGAAGGAATTTTTCTCCCCGGTCAGATTGGTACAGACTGAGTGTGTCTACATGAGATGCTTTACTGGACAATAGACTTACGTACTGCACAGTAAAACGTCACTCTGTAACCATGCACAGCAGCTACCATGCAGTCTTTACTGGACAATAAACTTATGTACTGCACAGTAAAACATCACTCTGAAACCATGCACAGCAGCTACTATGCATCAAAATAGGCTAATGCACAATTTTCTACTACCTAATGCAAATTGCTGCTGGTCAGCCCAGGCAACAGGGGGGAGAAGAACTGACCCCTGCTCTGGCCAGCTGCCTGCTGCTGGGGTCAGCTCTGATCTCAGAGCTGGGGTGGAGGCAATGTTCCCTGCCCCTGTAGCAGGCAGCTCCCAGCCCTGGCTCCAAAACTGGAGCCGGGGCTGGGGCATTGTCCCCTGCCCTGGGCATCTACCTGCATCTGGGAGATGACTCCAATCTTGAAGCCGGGTCATGGACAATGTCCCCTGCCTCTGCAGCAGGCAGCTCTCAGCCCTGGCTTCAGGATCTGAGAGGTGCCTGCTGTGGGGGTAGGGGAAATTTATCCCATCCTAGCTTCAAGATTGGAGCCAGCCCTGGCAGCAACCAGCTGCCCAAGGCAGGAGACAATATCCCAGCCCCATCTCCAATCTTGGAGTTGGGGCCCGGGAGCTGTTTGCTGCAGATGCAGATGACATTGTCCTATCCCCCCGCTCTGAGATCAGAGTTGGAGTTTGGCAGCAGGCAGCTCCCTGGGGTAGGGGTGTCAGCGGAAAGCAGCTGCCCCAGAGGCAGGGCATCTCCCCTCCCCCCCCCCCCCCCGAGTCCAGGTCTGACTCCAGTGTCCCCTGCTAGCCCTGGGCTGTAACCTGGGGGAGCCTAGAGTGCCTCCTGGCTGCCATATGGTAGCAGAGCAGGGCAGAAGTATCCCTGCCCTTAACTTCTCCCATTGGGAGCAGTTTCACTCCTGATGGGTACATCTGTAGATGTGCACTCAAGGAAAGCTTACTGCACAGTAAGCTTTCTGAGCATTAACCGGACATGTAGACATACTCTCTGTAGGGTTTTTTTTTTTTTTGCCTTCCTCGCACAAGCTGTGGCCCTTTTCCTTGTATCTCTCAAGTGTAATTTAACAACATTGGCCAGCTGGACATTGGCCACTGTAGTCCCATGCTTTACCTGAGGCAGATTAAGGTGTTATGACTTGTGTTGTACCAGGGTTGACTGTGTAGCTTTGCTAATAAGTTAGACAATGGTTTGCATAGGATGGTTTGGATAGGGATGATCCTGCCTCAGGCAAGGAGTTGGACTAGATGAACTCTGGAGATTGCTTCCAGCCCTACTTCTCTATGATTCTATAGACGGTGCGGGCTGTTTTAATGTCTAGCTTCCTATAAGCCATAGCAGGGTTGTCAGTTGGGGGCTTGCATACTCCTAGAGGTACTTGGAAAGGTGATGGTGAGTGTGGGGATGGAGCGGGTGTGAGGGGGAAAGGGCAGCAGCACCCCTCTGTGGACAGATGTGGGGTGAGGAGGCTCACACGTAGCAGCCACTGCCACCACCCACCACCCCGCACTGACACCCACCACCCCGTGTCACCAGCTCCCAGGAGCAGGTCCAGGGGGCTGAAAGCAGTGGAGCCCCCATATGGGCTGCACAGGTACTGCCCAGCCATCAGTTCCATGGGCTGCTGATGGGCAGCACATGATTGGCCAGGTGTGAGGCCCGTCAGTAGCCTGCTGAGCTGCATGTGCGACTGGCTGTGGGAAAGTGGGGTGCAGTGGCATGGGGTAATGGGTGGCAGCAGTGGCAGCGATGGTAGGGTGGTGGGTGAAGGCAGTGGCCACTGTATGTGAGCTCCCCCACCCCCGCGTGAGACCCCTGCTCCCCCGCATCCAGCTGCCACCACCAGAAGGGGTACACTTGTTAAAAAAAAGGTTGAAACCCCCTGAGCCATAGGATAGGAGTGATTATTGTTTCACTGATTTCTTTTCTTCCAGGTTAGATAGAATTTTATATGTTTGAGAACTTGCCAGGGTATTAGATTTGTTAGCGGTGTACCATAGTGATACCTTCTTCTTGTCTTGTTAACAGGAAACTAAATACTTCTTCCAGTAATCTGACCTGGATAACAACAGTTCTTGTGTGTCTTATGGTCTTTGTCAGCCTGAGGATCTTGAATATGGACAGGGATGATTGAAAGTCTAGAGACTGCCTGTGAGATATGTAAGGTGGATCTGAATGGAAGAGAGTTACAAAGCATTGTTCTAAAATGTTAAGGAAAACAAAGTTCCTTAACCCAATTTCTATTTCCAGCACAAAAGGAAGGTGTCCCAATGGCCCATTTTTATTGCCACACACTTCTACCTACAACTGAGAGAACACCAGACTTGATATTTGCAGACTACAGAGCAAAGCATGTGGCCTGAATCTCAACCCTATTCTAAGTAAGCAGTCTCAGTAACATCCAGCCAAATTCTCCCCAATATGAAATAGAAGCAAACATGTCTTTACATGTTTTGCTATAATTACATTGGTTAAGATGGAAAATGTCTGCATTCCTTTGACAGTGCAAAATCATTCTCAACCAGTAAACTAGCAATGGATAGGCTCTCCTCCCTCCCTATTTTGAATCCACTTGAACCCTAAGACTGGAGTATTTGAGTCTCCTGTTACTGGATTCATGTAAAAGTAACTGTGGAATGAAAAGTAGAGAGGAGAAATTAGATAAACAAATAAGGAGGAAAGGGTATGCAAGTGAGAGAGAGAGAAACTGTAATTAAAAATAAAAGCTGTGTACGGGACTCCTACTTGTACATACTGATCTTTTAAAAATAGCATATGCTTCTCTTTAGCAACTGGGAAAATGTGCCTTTATTTTTAATTGAATTATATTTGGGGTATGTCAGAAGAACAGGGACTGGAGTGGAGGAAGACTGTAGACTTAGGTGGCAGAGGGAAAAATGGTTCATAAGCATAGCTATATGTATTCCCCTCCCCAAAATACCTCATATTCTACCATATAGTCATGTCTCTACCATAAACAGTTACTAAACACCTCATTGTCCCTAATATTTCATTGTCACAGGCAACCACTTGTTCTGCCTACATGAAAGAACCTGTTTAGGCTACACATGCAACTGTTACCATGGGTTGGATTTGGATTGTAAAAAAGGAATGTGGAAATCCACACATGTAGATTAAGGCTTTATAAAGCCATTAGGTTTGGCTCAGTGGTCCTCAAGAGTCACAGTCTAGGGTCTGATTGTGGGCAAGGGAGAGTCTGTTTCTTCATATTTAGGGTTCAGGATCTGACCTATCCAGTCAGAACACGATACCTTGACATTTGGCTTTGGTTAATACTTGACACTTTGGAGGACGTGGAATGCTACACTTTTAGCTATTTTAATTTTTTTCAACTAAAGTTTTTGTTTTAATTTATTTTTTGCTTTTAAATGGAAACATTCATACCTTTTTGTTTTGAAAATTTTAATTGTATTTTGGTGGGGAAAAATCTTACTCTCTCATCTTTTAATATTTTTATTTTCCCCTTTTTAGATTTTACTCTCTATACTTTCCTCCAGAGAACAGTTTCAACAAGGTAACCAAGAAAAGTTTTACACATCTTCAAAACAAAAATATTCAAAACATTTTAGAATTTGAATTCATCAGAAAAAGTCTGCAGAAACGAAATGGTTCCCCAACACATTCACAATTACCAAGAAGCAGTTTTTCAATTAATTGATCTCATCAAAAGCATATCAATCACTAATGGCAAATTAATGACAAATACCATTAATAGGAAATACCATTCACACTCCTAAAAATTCTTGCAGTGGTATAAAAGATATCTGGAGTATAAGAGATGATCCTACCCTGACTCCTTTTGCTGACTCTTGTGGTAAATCAGAAGCCGCATACAGGAAATAAACACAGGGATAAGCAAAATATATAGAATAGGTTGCTAGGACAGGTAACTTAAGCAGGGGGACAATTAAGGGTAGGAATAAACAGGGAGATGATAATGAAGGATGGTCAAGGGTAAGAGGTCAGATGTGGTTTGAAGCTAATAATAAAAGACTGTGATGGAGGGTGTAAGCAAGAATTGTATGCTGATTGCTGTTTGCTCCAACAGCAAGGGGTATTTGTATGCATGTTTGCACCGCAGCACAGGGCCCTTTTAAAAAGTGCCCAGTGCTGTGGCACATCCATTTGTATAAATGATGAAATGCACATCAGTGCTGAGAAAATGGCAGCAGCTTGATTTTGAACTAAAACACATTGAAGGTGTTTTAGTTCAAAAGTGCACTGCTACCATTTTCTCAGTGCTGATGCACATTTCACCATTTATACACATCTATGCAATGCAGCACCAGGCACAAAATGCAAAAAGATTAACTACAAGGCAAAGTTCACAGATTGTATTCTCTTGCGGAGGCTTCACCCATGCCCAGGCTCACGGGGCTCACCCAAATGGACTTGGGGCTCACCCAAAAGGTAGTTCCAGGGGCTTGCACCCTTATACCTGCCTTTCAGCAATGGGCTGGAGTGTCCTTTGAGCTGCTCCTTGTGTTTGCTGGGTTGCAGTAAACTGCAAGAGTGCGTGGGTCCTTCTGTGTGGCAACGGGCCTCTGGTTCCTCCCTGCGATGCTGTAGAGCAATCCCCACTTCCATGTGGTGGCCTTGAGGGGTTAACAGAGGCTCCAGACAGCATGCCACACTCCTAATTTCCTAGTCCCAATCCCAGCTCTGCTGGGCAGAAACTGCACAAAGAAAGCTTTGAAGAAGAGGTCAGGCCTACCTCACTGGGCCTGACCTGGGCAGCAAAAGTCAGCCAGGCCTATACTGAAATAAGGCCTAAACATATAGCTGGGGTTCAGCCATGGAGCTAGGCTGAAACAGCAGAAAAAAAAAAGGCCCAGGCCTATGGCTGTAGCCTGGACATCCAATACAATTACAAAACAGAGGGGGCCAGGCCCCTGTAGCCAGTAACTGCCAGGACCCATTTCTAGGCAGTTTGCTTCACTGATTAGCACCCCCATGCTTTTAACCCACTTCAGGAAAAAAAAAAAAAAAAAAGGAAGGAAATACGAATCTCAGACTCCAACCCAGACTTCCTCTCACTCTACCTTCAAGACCCCCCAGGGGGAGCAGGTTTTCTGGCTCCTATGTAGCTGTGCAGCTCTCAGGAGGCAGGTGAAGAATAACCGGAGACCCTTCGTGAGTTGTTCTTATATACCTGGTGTGACGTCACCCATCCCAAGCCTTGTCCAATCCAGGAGCGACACATTTCAGTCTTTCTCCTGACCAATCTGCCTGAAGCATCCTCTGCTTCCTCTGGCTAATGAAGCCAGAGGGTTTTACATGTTTCCCCCAGATACAGGCCTCAGCTTGCCATGTGCTGAGCACATGGCCAGAACAACAGGGGCTATCTTGCTCATATCAAAACACACACACGCACACACACAACCCAGTGCGTGTGTGGGTGTTACAGCCGGAACAATTATTCTTTGCAGACTTTCAGGCACAAACGCCCTTCTTCGGTCACAGACTGTCCCTTTGCCTGAAGAAGGGTGTTTGTGCCTGAAAGCTTGCAATGAACAATTTTTCCAACTATTTAGTTGGTCTAATAAAATATATTACATCTACCCAAAGACCTTGTCAGTCTGAGCTATAGAATATACTCCAACGACACTAGAACCTTTATTTTGTAAAAGTCTCTGACTCTTTTATTATGTTATCTGTTGCATCAAATAGTTCACTTTGACTTATTGTGTTAATAACAGATTCAAGATTTCCCTGTTTATCTATTTTTTCTAACTTGAAAGAGAATTTTTGTATTTATTCATTGCACTATATTTATGATGTGTGAGCCTTCATAATGGATAGACTGGGAGGTTTGGGAGTTCTCCAGAGATCAGCTGATACAGAATCTCCTACCTTGTAATAAAAGTTATTTTTTATTAAGAAAAACAGACTCTGGGTACAGTTTGTAATTGTTTTGTGACCTAACAACAGAATGAGTTGTGGAAAGGTTGAAAGTAATACAAGCTGTTTAAAATATGATTTCTTGCCTTTTAGCATTTATATTATTATTATTATATTTTCTTCACATATTTTGCACATGTGCAACATGTAAGATCAAATACATATATATAAAGCATTCTTTCATCTGGATGAATATTAAATGTATAATTTTATTCAAATTCTAGCAATCTTAAAACAAAAATATTTCTTGAAGCATAACAGTTTTCTTTTCAGAATACCAACAATTCTAGTAGGAATTATTTATAAAGCAGTCGATAATTTAATACGTTGAAACTCTGGTTTCATTTATATTGATGATAATTGGATTTCAAGAGAGCCCTGCAAATGCTGTGTTTTCCCCAAAATGGATATTTCATTGAAGTTTCTTGGGACTTGAAGTTTTGATTGAGATTGAACTTTTCTAAGAATTGTGCCATTCCATAGTTACAGTTATTTTGTAGAGTAACTCTAAGCTGTTTAGAGCCTAACATAATGGATGTAGCACACAAATGTGAACAGAATAGAATAGCATCTAGTCTTTGATACCCTGATGCAATTTGCTATATATCTCCTGAAATATTTTCACTGACAACAGGAGAGGATATGAGCACACTTTGTCCTTGTCTCCTAACCCATCCTGAGATTCCTGAACTTAAACATTTGGTCTGTTTCTTATTTAAAATGTGTTAATTATATAGTCACCACTTCCCCTTACTCGGAAGCTAGAGTTCTGCCCAGTCCTGTTGTTCTCAGCGGGAGGAACAGCTGACCCCAAATGACTCAAGGTTTCAATTGTGCAAATCTCTGTTTTCAGTTTGTAGAGGTTCAGGTAACCTTTGTTAAGTTCCAGCAGTAGGTTCACAGCTCATCCTTTTCATTTTGGTCTTAAACAAACCACAAAAACCAAGAAGAATTTCAGCCAAAATCGTTAGAAATGAGTCAAAACCATGCATAACAGATCCTGGGGGTTACAGTGGAAAATAAGTTGAATATGAGCCAACAGTGTGCCCTTGTTGCAAAGAAGGCTAACGACATCCTGGGCTGCATTGTTAGGAGTACTGCCAGTAGGTCAAGGGAAGTGATTATTGCCCTCTGTTCAGCACTGGTGAAGTCACATCTAGAGTTTTGTGTTCAGTTTTGGGCCCCCCACTACAGAAACGATGTGGACAAATTAGAGAGAGTCCAGCAGAGGGCAACAAAAATGGTTTGGGGGATGGGGCACATGACTTATGAGGAGAGGCTGAGGGGACTGGGCTTATTTAGTTTGGAGAAGAGAAAATTGAGAGGGGATTTAATAGCAGTCTTCAACTACCTGCAGGGAGGTTCAAAAGAGGATGGACTGTTCTCAGTGGTGGCAGATGACAGAACAAGGAGCAATGGTCTCCAGTTGAAGCAAGGGATGTTTAGGTTAGATATTAGGAGAATTACCTCACTAGGAAGGAAGTAAAACACTGGAACAGGTTACCCAGAGAGGTGGTGGAATCTCCATCCTTGGAGGTTTTCAATACCTGGATAGACAAAGATTTGGCTAGCATGATTTAGCTGGGGATGGTCCTGATTTGAGCAGGGAGTTGGTCAGGGACTTCCTGAGGTCCCTTCAATCCCTAATTTTCAATGATTCTTTGATTCCATGATAATTTATCATAAACTCTGTGTTGGCTCACTCTCCCTCAAAACTCTTCCAGACTCTGTGGAAGGATTTGGAAAGCTCAGCAGATCTTGAGAGGAATCTAAGATTTAAGTTTGTAACACAACCCAGACCAAACAAGCTGATTTTTCTTTTCATTCCAAAGTGCTCACACTGCTCGAATCACTCTGCAGTCATACTGTGTATTCATTTTTGTTTATCACTTTTGTACCTTCTTCTGTGCTGCTCCTTCCATATGGAATATCCTGCCTGAAGTTAACCATATGTCAGCTACTTGCTTGAACCTCATGCCTCTACACAAGACCCATATTTTCCATGGTATCTATAAGACAGAGTGAGCTGAGGGCCTTTGGGGTTTTTTAATCTTTTAAAAAAATATCTAAAATATATGCATACTGACCATGTCTACACAAGCTGATGAATGCACAGTAGATTGTTATTACTGCACAGTAGTGTCATGTGACAGGAAGCATGATGCAACACTGCTGTGCAGTAGTAATGAGCTATTGTGCAGTCAGTGTCATGATAAAGCTGTTTGGTGATACTACCGTGCAGTACCTCTGGTTACTTTACAGTCACTGTTTATACAAGTACTAAATGAATGCACAATAACAACTGCACAGTTAGAATCTCATGTAGACATTGCCTCAGTATGGGAAAACTTCATTACTTCAATTTTTATGCCTCTGGCCCAGGGCCCCCTTTGCACTCCCTCCCCCCATACATACACATCACTTATTTTTAATCTATAAACTCTCTGTAAGAAAAATAAGGTCTGACTACATGTTTCTATCATGAACAGCACATTGGGGTTGAGATCCTGACTGGGGCCTCTAGGCACCACTGCAACATAAACAAACAGTAATAATCGTAATAATAATAATACAGTTCTTTTTTAAAACTTATGTACCTTGAGAATAAAGCTTTGGAGATATACATTTCTTGGTAAAAGACAAGTTTTTGTTGGTCAGGAGGCCTATATCAGCAGCTTACAATCCCACTAGCAATTCCCCACCCCCCGTTAGTGCTCCTCTGGCATTGAATCATAGAATCATAGAAAATTATGGTTGGAAGGGACCTCAGGAGGTCATCTAGTCCAACCCCCTGCTCAAAGCAGGACCATCATCCCCAATTAGATCATCCCAGCCAAAGCTTTGTCTAGCCAGGTCTTAAAAGCCTCCAAGGATAAAGAGTCTACAACCTCTCTGGGTAACTTGTTCCAGTGTTTTACAAATTATTTTTGTTGTCCTCTGCTGGGTTCTTTCCAAGTTGTCCACATCCTTTCTGTAGTAGGGGGCCCAAAACTGAACACAGAACTCCAGATATAGCCTCACCAGCTTTTCCAAATAGTTCCTAACCTGTTTTTTACCAATGTTGACTGCTCACCTCTTCTCAAACTGTGCTGCCCAGTGCAGTAGTCTGGGAGCTGACTTTGCCTGTGAAGGCTGAGGTGCTCAAGTTGGCATCCACTACTACATTCCCCACCAATTCATTCCTGTTTGTGAGCAGCACGTCAAGAAGACCACAACCTCTAGTTGGTCACCACAGCACTTGAATGAGGAAGTTGTCTCCAATGGAAAGATCGTGGTTGGTCTGTGTGTGGGTCCCTCATTCTGGAACAATGTCTTTGGGTCCTAAATCCAGAGCTAACACCAGTGGATGTCAGGGTGATTGAAGTCCCCCAGGAGAACCAGGGTCTGTGACCTGGAAACTTCCACTAGTTGTCTGAAGAAAACCACCACTATAGCAGACACCCACTACAATGTCACCCTTGTTGCTCTCCCCTCTAACCTTAACCCAGACTTTCAACAGGCCTATCTCCTGTTTCATTCTGGAGCTCTGAGCAATCATATGGCTCTTTTACATAAAGTGCAACTCCTCCTCCTCTTTCCCCCTGCCTGTCCTTCCTGAACAGTTTATACCCATGCATGACAGTGCTCCAGTCATGTGAGCTAGCCCACCAAGTCTGTGTTATTCCAATCACATCATAGTTCCTTGAATGAGTGAGGATTTCCAATTCCTGCTTGTTTCCCAGACTCCATGCATTTGTGTACAGGCACCTAAGGTAACTTGTTGTTTGCCCTGATTTCTCAGGAAGTTTGACCTTCTCAAACCTTATACATCTCCTGACCTTTACAGCTTGCTACTTTGCATCAGAATAAGCCACCCACCTGTTAATTAATTTACTGAAGCAAGGCATAAATTTTACTGGAGTGGCTCAAATTTTTCCTAACGCTGACTTTTAGGAATCTTTTGGGAAAATCATCTGTTAAAAAATGGGTTCTTAAACTAATACTCTAACTTTATTTAAACATTTAAAAATATATGTTGAAATGCTGTATTAAATAGTGCCAAAAGAATGAATAATAGCAGACATTATTTTTAAATGTTCATCTGTAACTACGTCTCTCTAAACTTAAAATTTATGGTCAATGAGGTTTTCTCACGGAGGAATGCATTACATTTAAAAAAGAAATTAATGGCCTTCAGTAAATTTAAGGATGGCTGGCAACTGTGCTTTGCATGTTGTAATAAAAATGGTTTATTGAACTAACGTAGTTAAATGCAGGAGCCAAATTATACTCAGACTCTGCTCTGTAGCAAGCACGGCTCTAGGGGCATCATTTGCTGACTTGGGTTCTGCTCTTGCCCCAATCCCACTTGAGTTTCTGCTTGATTGCAAAGCTTAGAGGAATTAAAGTACATATCTTTTCTTTCATTTAGCTGTATTTATTTTCCATTGGCTCCTTTTATGCAGCACCACTAATGTCCCCAGAGCTCCTGAACCCATTTATTTTCTATCTGCTGCCTGCCTGCCTGGAGGATAGCCTATTCAGCCCTGCATGTTGAGCTCCTGTCAACTTAAGGAGGAGAAGTATTTGAAAGATTTCAGGAGTGTATCAGAGAAACTGTAGGCAGGCAAGAAAAATAAATAGATTCAAGGGGTTCAAACAGGAGATAAGAACTTGGTAGACACTGGGAATGCAAAGCAATTCTATTAAGAGGAAGAGGGACTTGATATGTTTGTGGGAAGAAACATTTGTACTCGTAAGGCAAAAGCATGGAAGAAGGAGGCTCTAGTTCATTGTAACAAATGGGTTATGGATGACTAATTTTCCCTTTTTTGATTCATGTACCTTTAATGATACTGGGCTCGTCTACACATGCATTTATTCCAGCCTAGATTTATTGCGGAGTAAGATACTGCAGAGTGGGTATGTCTACATGTGTACATTTAATGCACTTTAGCCCGATTTAAGGCACATTAAGGGCATGTGTCTACATGTGTGTGTCCTTAATGCACCTTAAAAATGTCAATTTCACAATATACAAGCCTAAATTTGATACTTTCATAAAGCAGGTATGAAATTTATGTGCAAATAGTTCAATCGCATTAGTGAACATATAGACATGCTAATGTGCATTAACGCAGTGTGTCTCCATTGACTTCGAACTAATTTTAGTCCCAAATCAGCCTGCACACCTGCAGTAATGTACATTAGCTCATGCACATGTGGATGTGTGTATAAATCACCTTAATGTGCATTAGACTAATCTGCATCAAGTTTAGGTATGCAGAAAAGCATGTGTGGACACGCCTAGTAAGGGTTTTTGGGAGATGTCTACATATGTGGAGATCTGGGAGCAGATTTGCTCCCAGTTCCCTGCAGCCCTGCAATTCACCCTTGAAGCCACCAGGGGAAGCTCCAGGCTATGGGTGCAGCTGCCAGCACCTGGCAGCCATCTTTAAAAGCCAGTCCTGCTCTCTGCTCTCTAGCTAGCCTCTTCATTGCCCAGGATCAGCATGCCAAGGACAGAGGCAGCATGCGGCAGCTTTCTCTTTGGTCTCTCTCCCACCAGAGGTGTGCTATGGCTGCTCTGTGTCCTGGCCCTGTCTGTGATGACCACTGCCCTGTGCTCCTGTTGGCTGCCATAATAACCCTGCTGGCTCACCACCCTGACTGCTACCTGGCCCACGGCCATCTCACCCTGCCCAACTCCCTCATGACCAGCAACTGCCTACCCACACACAACAAGCCATCTTAGGGCTACCATGCCACTGCTCCTGCCAGGCATGCTGACACGGGGCTCCATGATGCCACTACCAGGGATGCCATTGCCCGCCTGGGGCTCCAGCTCCACCACTTCTGGGCCCGCTGTGTCAGGGCCTGCACCTGGTTCAGAAGACCTGGGACAATGAGCAGTGGCTGGATGCTTTCTGGCTGATCTGGGCCACCTTCTGGGATCTGCTCCAGCAGCTCTGGCCCCACCTGGAACAGCAGGACATTGGCATATGCCCGGCCCTCCCCGCCAACACCTGGCTGGCCCTCGCACTATTCAAGCTGGCCACACCCACCAGCCTTCAGTACATTGGGCACTTGTTTGGTGGGGCGAGGCCACTACTAGGAAGGCCATCCTGGAGGTTTGTGGAGCCCTCTAGATCATGCTGGGGCACACCATGCTCTGCACTGATGACCCCCTTGCAGTGGTGGCAGGGTTCCATGCACTGGGATTTCCCCAGTGCATTGGACCCCTATATGGGACCCACTTTACCATCACCTATCCACTCCACGGCGACTGCCTCTATTACAGCGGTAGGGTATTTCACTCTGTAGTGCTCCAGGCCATCATGGATCACCAGGGCATATTCACCCATGTGAGTGCCAGCTGGCTGGTTTCAGATCTCTGGCTTGGAAGAACTGGTGGAGAGCAGGTGCTTTACACTGGGTCCCACCCCTGCTTATTAGGCTCCCTTGCTACCCACTCCTGCTGTGGCTGATGCAGCCCTACACCAGCCACCTGGATCCTCACCGGGCCCCCTTCAACTGCTGCCTGGGTCAGACCCATTTCCTGGTTGAGGGCACCTTTGACTGCCTCAAGGGACATTGGTGCTCCCTCATCACCTGCCTTGAGGTCACTTAGGATAACCTCCAATGGATCATCATTGCAGTCCGTGTGCTGTATAACATCCGTGTGCTGTATAACATCTGTGAGGCCCAGGGGGAGCTGTTCAGTAAGGCCTGGGTGGTGGAGGCACAGCACACGAAGGAGGCCTGGTGGTGGGAGCACCACCTGCAGTGACAGTGGCAGCTGTGGATCCCCCCCACCTAAGCACCAGGAGAGCCACGTACATGTTAGTGGGGGCCAGGGCACTGAGTGTGGGAGGCTCTAGCTGACCATCTCCTATAGCACTCCCTGCTCTAGCCCACCTGCCCCGCTGCCCACAGACCCCCTACAGCCTGTCCACCCCAGCACCACTCTCATGGCAGACACGTGTTGGAAGAAGAGGTCTTTATTTCCCTCACATTACACTCACCCTCCTTCGTCCTTCCCCCCTCAATACCCCTCCCCTCTCCTCACTTCTCTCTCAACACATAGAGCCCTCTCCCTCCACCACCCACCCCAGCCACCAACAATAAAATACCTTCTTCCCCATGAAAACTATTTACAAAGTAATTTGTAAATGTGTGCTGTCCTGGAGTAGGGGGCCATGGAGTGGGGGCACCTAGAGGGCAGAGCCAGGGGCAGATGGCCAGCACCCTGGCTTCTGGCCATTCCCCTGTGGGTCTGGATGTCACAGCAAGTGTGGCAGATGGGGGACTCATCTGGGGGTGACAATAGCTGGTGCTCCTCTGGTGCAGCTAGCTCCCCCTCTGGCTGACAGAGTCCAGGCCCAGCAGGGCTGGCATGTGGTCTTGGTGCTGCTCCAGACAGCTCCAGCTCCATGCCTGCATGGAACCAGGGTGAGTATCAGGGCTGGGCCCAGGTGTCGGGGCTGGGTCATGGTAGATCTGGGGTGAGGGCCAGGCTGGGGGCTCCTGTCAGCTAGAGGCAGCAGAGAACCTCCTCCCAGGCCCAGGTGGGGCCTGCTGTGGGGTGGTGGGTGCTTTCAGGGGGCCTGTGGGGCTAGGGATGGGGGCCAGGCAGTGGTGGTCATGAATGAGACTGCCAGGCCCAGGACGTGACAGTCATTGTCCATGACCTGCACTACCCAGCCCAGGATGGTGTTCTGCTTCTGCAAGACCTGCACTTGCAACTGTGGCTGCTCTCCTGTGTCTAGATGTTGGACCTGCAGAGCCATGAGGCAGAAGCCTTTTGTGAGAGTTTGCAACATTTCAGAGATCAGCTGCTCTGTACCAGGGGCTAAGTGCTACTCGGCTTCAGATTGGGGGTCAGCCATAAACAGGTGCCCATTGACCATAGTAAGTCAAGCCAGGCAGGACTAGGGTCAAGTGGCTGCTGGCTGAGCCCCCTCATTCCCACACACTCCCCTGGGGCTGGCAGCCTACTGGGTGCTGACTACAGGCAACCTGCCTCCCCTGCACCATCTCCAGGGTGGGACAGGCCAGGATCCTGGCAGCACCTGCTGTCATGGCTCCAGATCCTGCTGCCCCCATCTTCCTCTGCAGGCCAATTGCTCTGCTACACTGCTCCCAGGCTGGGAGACAACAGAGCTCCTGGACAACTGGGATGAGGAGCTGGCTGTGCCCCTGCCCTCCCCACATGGGGCCTCTTTGGGGAGGCACCCTGGGGCCAGTTCCCAGCTGCACTGTGCTGTGCCATGAGCATGCCCCTGCTGTGCATATGCCAGGAGGTGTGCAATGAGATGTTTGCATGGGCTAAGGTGTTCCTTAGCTTGGTGCAGTCCTCCTAGCTGGTGAAGGCATGCAGCTTCACCTAGTATCCTTAGCCCATAGGGCGCAGCATGCAAGCACTAAGCTGGGGAGCCCTGCTGAGGAGAAGCTGGTGCTGCTGGTGGCCAGTGGTGTCATGGCCAGCCATTCTTCATGTCTGGCCCTGGGTCTGTGCAGCTGGTGAGGCAGACACTGGTCAGGGCTACTGAACTGCTGGTGGAGGCAGAAGCCAGGGATCTGGGTGGGATGGGATCCTTGCTGGCAAACTTATTGAAGTGGGCAGCCAGGTACTGCTTGCAGCACTCTTGTCCTACCTGCAACACAGCGCCATCAGTGGCTGGGTGGGATTGGGGCTTGTGCAAGCCACCCATGCTGGTATAAACCACAGAGTTGTGGCCTGGGTCCCAGGGCACCAAAATATTGGTCAGCTACTGCATAATGGGCATGATCTTATGGGCACAGCTGGACTGATGATTGTGGTCAGTCATGGTAACCCACTGACCCCCACAAGGTCTTGACCTTTATGCAGCACTGCTGTGCCAACCCATCATCTCCTTGTTCCCATATCGTGCCCAACAGGGCCTCATAAAAGTGGGTGTTGGAGTGCTCTCCCCCATCAAACTGGTGCCACACCTCTGCCTTACCTCAAAGTGTCACAGGGTCACCAGTCTCTTCTTGGCTTCAGCTGGAGCCCTGGGTAGAAGGCATAGGCATGTGCTCACACGTGGTCCTGGGCCTGACTGGTGAAGATGAGGCCACTGGGGTTCCTTGCCAGCTCTGTGGACCCAGCATGAATGTCCCAGTGCTGCCAGTCCTGGGCAACTGCCAGCAGTGCCCAGCACAGGGGTATGGCATGGGACTGGTAGCTGTGTGGCAGAGGTAATGCTCCACAGCACCTGCAGGTGCAGGGTGGGCTGCTGGGGGAATGCTGCAGGTAGTTGGCACTGGCCCTGCTGTCAGAAGCTGCCTGAAGGTGGCTCTGGGAGGCTAACAGGGCTGGGCAGAGACTATAGACACCTGAAACCCCTTGAGCATGCAAAGTACCCCGATGGTAGTGCCCTGGAAGCTACAAGTCAGTGCAGTGCCAGGCAGTGCTAGGGTACTGGTAGGCAGGTGCATGAGGGCTGTGGCCTGCCCAGGTGGATGCACAGGGCCTGCAGTGCCCTGAGGCTCCCTGTGTTGTGTGCCCCAGGGCACAATATGTCTGCAGGCTTTTAGAGACTGCAGGCAGAGGCTGCCATACAGGCTCCTAGGCTGCAGCCCCAGGGCTGGCCTCAGGCCAGCCGTCTAATGACTGGGCAGACCTGGGAGCAAACTTGCTCCTAGGTCTCATCTACACATGCATTACTGCACAGTAACTAATCAAGCTTAAATTTGCTACCTACATTTGTGGGAAGCAAATTTAATTGCAATTAAGTGTTTTTACCGTGCTGTAATCATGCACACATGAACATGCTCACTTCCTGTGCAGTAAATTAGGCTACTGGGTAGTAATGCATCTTGTGTAGATCCACCCACTGTTGAGTACTAGATGCTGTGGTGGGTTTAAGCAGAGTTTTTAAAGGAGTCCAAAAAAGTGAGAAATTCAACTCCTACTGAATTTCAGCAAGATCTGTGTGCCTTATTCTTGTAAGCTTCTTCAGAAATCCCAATCTCTCTACGCAAACTCTAACTTTTCATACTTTAGATTCTCCCCCCACTTAGCTTCACAAGTGACATAAATAGGGTTCAAAATGGTCCTAATTAATAAAAGATATTAGTTCATGGCAAAAACCCTAATAAACATCTTATAATGAATTTAGTAATTCAGTGTTGCATGGGATCTAGCATTGAATTTGCAGGTACTGAGAGTTACCATTTAGATGTATTACCATCTAAATATGTAGGAAAGGAAGACATTTAGATAAAGGGAGACAAAGATCTAGGAGAGGAAGTATGTATTTCCACAGCCTCCAAAAACATCTTCAGTCATTTGGCTTTTATAACCTCCCTATTCTCTCATCCAAAGGATCTTTATAAATACCAGCAGCTAGCAATTTCATAGCATCACTGTGTTTAAAGCCAGAAGTGACTACTAGATTATTTACTCTGATCTCCTTCAGATCACAGGCCATCATGTTTCACCTATATTAAGTCTAGTGTCTTTTGTTAGCCTAAAATATTTTTGTGTGCAGGAAAATAAATTGTGCACCACAGACAGAGAATAAGGGAGAAGCACAAAGGAAGCCCATTCCCTTGAATGGACTCGAATGGACTTGAAGCACAAAGGAAGTCCATTCCCATGCAGAGAAAAGGTAATAGAAGGGCTGGAAATCCCTTTTGGCTAAACAGGGAAATCAAAGTTCTCTTAAGAAAGAAAGAGGCTTATAAACAATGGAAGCTTGTGGTGGGCCCCAAGGAGGACTATTCCACAATGATCCACATTTACAAGGAACAGATAAGAAAGGCTAGTGCAGCAACCAAACTTAGATTAGCAATGGGAATCAATAACAAGAAGAAGTCCTTCTTTAGGTACGTAGGGAACAGGAGGAAAGCAAATGGGAGTGTGGGGATATTGCTCAACAACTCAGGAGAGCTGGTTACCAGCACCCAGGAGAAAGCTCAACTCCTGAATGACTACCGCACACTGATATAACCCGTATCAATGTATAACCCGCGGAAAATTGTATTTTCGGAAAATAGTTCATGTATAGACCGCACCTGTGTATTCCCCGCACCTGATAGTGTCAGTGCCAGGGGCAATTTTAAGCCTATTAAGCCTGAGAGGTGCTGGCCCCAGCCGCGGGCGCTCGCTGCCGGCATGCAGGAACTGGGCTCTCACCCCCCAAGACATGGCCCCCTGAGACATGGCCACAAATGTGGCTGCCCCATCGGAGCTCAGGTGCTGGGGGGGCCCCCAGTACTTTACCTCAGTCTTTTACCGGACAAAGGGGAAAACAATGCTAGGTAGAGTACAGGATGAGCATGGTAGGAATAATCACCTTCCCACTATTGCTGTACAATTGGTGTATGACCAATTTAAAAAATTAGACATATATAAGTCTGTGGGATGGGATGATCTTCATCTGAGAGTGCTGAAGGAGCTAGCTGAAGTCATTGTGGAACGCCTGGCAAAACTCTTCCACAACTTGTGGCACTCTGGAGAAGTCTCTGAGGACTGGAAGATGGCCAATGTTGTCCTCATCCACAAGAAGGGCATAAGGGAGGACCTGGGTAACTATAGACTAATCAGCCTAACTTCCAACCCAGAAAAAATCCTATAAAAGTTCCACAAGGAGTCTATCTGCAATAAGCTTGCAGAAAGTAAGATCCTGAATGACAGCCAGCATGGCTTCATTGAAGGCAGGTCTTGCCTTACCAACCTCATCCCCTTCTATGACTAGGTAACTCACCACTTGGACACAAGAAAGCAGGTTGACATTGTATACGTAGACTTCCAAAAGGCCTCTGATCTAGTATCCTATGATGTCCTCACAAGAAAATTGGAGGATTGTGGGCTTAACTCTACGCCCGTCAGGTGGGTGAGAAACTGGCTGCAGGATAGGACCCAGACAGTCATAGTGAATGGATCTATATCATCCTGGTGAGAAGTGGGCAGTAGTGTCCTGCAGGGGTTGGTGCTTGGTCCAGTACTTTTTAACATGTTTATCAACAATTTGGATGTAGGGGTGAAGAGCTCAGTGGCAATGTTCGTGGATGACACCAAGTTATGGGGAAGCGTGGTCACAAGCAACCCCCAACACACCTACAGTCTTGGTGGCACCAAACTAACCAGCACCACGAATGAAAGGGACCTGGGGGTAATAATAGACCACAGTGTGAATATGAGCCAGCAGTGCGATGTTGTAGCCAGTAGGGCAAATAATAGTCTGGCATG
>NW_017729028.1:4166695-4176016 GCF_001723915.1 Gavialis gangeticus | reverse complement strand
TCAATCGATGCATCTCCAGCAAAACCAAGGAGGTGATTCTCCTGCTCTACTCAGCACTGGTGAGACTGCAGCTGGAGTACTGCATCCAGTTCTGGGCACCACACTTTAACAAGGACGTGGTAAAGCTTGAGACAGTCCAAAGAAGAGCCATCCATATGATCAGAGTCCTACAGAGCCATATGAAGAAAGGCTGAGGGAGCTGGGACTCTTTGGCCTGAGGAAAAGAAAGCTGAGATGGGACCTCGTAGCAGCTTACTGATACACTAGGGGAGTATATCAAGGGCTCAGTGAGCAACTTCACCAGGGCACCCTTGGGGAAAACCAGGAGTAATGGCCACAAAATCCTGGAAGACTGATTCAGACTCAACATTAGGAAAAACTTCTTCACAGTCAGGGTGTCCATACATAAGCTCCCTCCAGAGGTGGTGCAATCACCTACCCTGGAAATCTTCAAGAGGAGACTAGACAGTCACCTTGCTGGGGTCACCTGACTCCCTGTTATCTTTCCTGCTTGGTGCAGGGAGCTGGACCTGATGATCTTCCAAGGTTCCTTCCAGCCTTACAATCTATGAATCTATGAGACCAAGGTACCACCAATGCCTGAGGTGCCTTCAATGGTGAGAAATTCCCGGAGGATAACAAGCTGGTAGAATATGAACATGTTATAGAGGAAGGTGATCTGCCAGTGCTCGTGCTACTCCGATCATGAGGAAAAAAATTTCCTAAGTGAAAAATCCAGTGATCAGCATGTATAAGAGGAAGACCTAAAGAGCATGTACATGAGGAAGATCTAAAGAGACAGTATTCTCTACCCACTCATTTTCCTGATTCACACTTTTTTATCCAGTGACCCTTTTCCATTTTTGGCCAATCCCTAATGCTGAAGACTAAGGGAGAAGAAAGAAATCCCCCCCACCAAATCCAGAACATGCACACAACCCCTCCCCCCCATCACACACAATCAACCAATTAAATTTAAAAAAAAAACCCAGAAAAAGCTCCAGCAACAACAAAGCAGCACAGATTGTATCTGGGCAATTTTGCATGGAAGAAAAAGCATCCTTCTTGACCACTGCAAGTGACTGGCTGAGAGACTGAAATATGAAATTTGCTTATAATAACACTGGAATGCAGACCTGAAAATGTTGAGAAAAATGCAGGAATTCCTGTTCTTCCCAGGGATCAGGTAGAAAGGTAATGGACAGAGGGTTTTATATAATTATAGATTCCAAGAGCAGGAGAGACCACCACAACCATCCGCCAGTCTGGACTGAGTCTCTTATACACGCAGGTTAGATAATTTCTTCCCAAAACTACCTTAAAGTATATTATTAAAATTTCTCATCTCAGCTTAAAAGCTCCAGGTGTTGGCAGATCTATCACCTCCCTTCCCTTAAAAACCTTTCCAAACATTAATTAATCTCATAACTGGGAAATTGCATTTTTATTTCAAGTTTGAATTTGTTTTACTTCAGTTTCCACATGTTGGATCTTGTTATGCCATTGTCAGCAAGTCTAAAAAGCTCTGTAATGTCTTTTGCCTCTGGGCAAAATATCAAGTCACCTCTACTTTCATTTTGGTAAGTTGACTACATGGTCTTCTTAAGTAGATGACCATATGTCACAATATAGATGGGATACTCCCAGATTTCAGAGGCTGGTCTCAACTGGTTGTTAAAAATTATAATGGGCATCTTGGAGGTGGAGGGTGCAATCCTGCTAGGAGCTGGAGTAGCCTTGTAGGTGGGCAGGCAGGTACTGCTGCTGCTGGAGAACAGGGCAGGGTGGGGGGAGGTGGAAGAGCACTGTCCTCCCGGATGTCCCGGATTACCTTATGGTCAACACCTATTCTTAAGTCACAGATCACAAGCTTATTTTATATTGTTGTGTCTCTTCTTCAAGCTTTCTCTGATATTTCCATGTCTTTTTTCTGAAGGGAGGATTCCACAGGTAGACAAAGTGTTTTAGTAGAGATCCTTCAAGTTCTGTGTATAAAGACATGATCCCTACTTACTATTTCCCTTCTAAATTTATCAAGAACTCTTTTTCTTAAAAAAAGATCTCCATACAAAATGATCAGCATGTAAGTAAAATCTTTATTAAATATTAATATTCCGAAGTGGTAGTGTGCAAAGAGCTTGATCTGATTTCCATCAAAATCAAAGGAAGATATTGACTTCAGTAAGAACTAGAGGTGTTTAAAATGAAAAAAGATCTAAACCTCAAATAGAAGTTCTAATCATTTACCAACCAGAAAGTATTAACTAATATATATTTGGAAATTGCCTTTATACTCAAGGAATTTTTCTTCAACTTTTAAAATAACATTGAATGACCTTCAGGGAAGGTTAGCTGTGAAGTAAGCATTGATAACTCTGATGAATAAGCAGTTGCGGACCAAGCAGCACCAACACCGCCAGGATATGGGGAGGATAGCAAATGGCAATGATTTCCCTCCTGAAAAGCCACGTATATCTTTTAATGATGCTGTGACATGGCAAGTACAGATTATTATTATGTCCAGCCCCACAGCTCTATAAATCCTCAACAGTGGATGCTAGAATCTCAACAGCTGTGAAGGTGGAAGAAGGCGGAGGTGGAACAATGTCTCTAATTGACCTCCTTGCCATCAGATCAAGGTCCTGGTCTACTAAGAACTGTGTAGAAGTCAATGTGCAGCCACTTCTCAATGATAAAAGAAATCAAGTACAGGCATCTTGCATAGAAATGGCTTTCCCAGCACATTCTTCAATTCCACTGGTGACCAGATCATGATGACAGGAGCAGGATTGTGAGGTCTGGAAGCTCCTGGTCATGAAGTGGCACAGAAGGTGGCAGTTACAAGAAGGTCGTTTAGCACTAGGAAAAGATAATCAGGAGTACAGTTCAGCAACTGTAACTGCAACTGAGCAGCCCTCTTCAGGATCCACTCTGCTCACCCCACATGGAAAGGGGGTTAGAAAAATGCCCTAGACATAGCCTGTCTACCTTTTTCCTGACTGGATAACTACGTCCAGTGGGAACACCTTTACCGTGGTCAAAATCAGTAAAGACACACAATCAATTTCAGGACCTGGAACATCAGGAAGCTCATGGACAATCCTAATACTGAATGCCCAGAGTGCCACAGAACAATCATGGCTCAAGAACTTAGGGTATACAACATTGATGTTTTTGCACTGAGCAAGACCTGGTGAGTGGGAGAGGGCAGCTTAAAGAACATAGAGGAGGCTAAACCTTCTTCTGGAAGGGTAAACAGGAAGGGGAATGTGAGCTTCATGGAATTCATTTTGCCATCAAGAATGAACTCATAAACTAACTCAATTAATTCCCTTTTGGAATTAATGAGTGTCTCATCATGCTCCATCTTAAACTAGCAGAGAGCCAGCATACCATTGTCATCAGCACATAAGTCCCAACTCTTGATGGCACCAATGGAACTAAGGAGGAAGTCTATGCCAACCTATGCCAATCAGTCCTTTCTGATATTCTGGAAGGAGACAGACTCATTGAGCACCTATACATAAGCACAAAGGCTGGTCTGACATGCTGGATACATGAGACAGAAAGGCGCTTTAATTAGAGTGGCTCTTGGAGCTTCTCTAATTAAAGTGCCACCTCCTACTGCCCAATCCCTGGAGCATGTGTAAAAGTACTCATTCTTTTCGGTGATTTCAATGCCAGAGTAGGAAGGGACTTGAACCTCTAAAATAATGAAGGAGTAGGAAAGGTCAACTCAAACGGCATCCTCCTCTTGACCAAAAGCGCAAAACATGGATTCACCATCACCAACACACTGTTCCTCCAGGAAAACAGGCAGAAGACATCATGGCAACACCCATTATCTAAGCATTGGCACCTGATTGACTATGTCATTGTTTGTGCCCAGGATCACAAACATTTCTGCATCACCTGGGCTGTGCTTGGAGATGATGATTACTGGACCTTTAATTGAGTCATCTGCTCAGTTTTGTCACTTAAACTGACTCCAAAATGATGGTTGCAGCAGAAGTAAAGCTGACAGAAGACTAATGTCAAAGGACTCAAGGACCCAATCAAGCAAGACCTCTTCCACCAGTAACTCAACAAAAATGGGCAAATTCCAATTAACAACAATGGGAGAATGTCTGCAGTGCTTGGGGTGCCTTCAAGTCCACCATCATTAGCACCTGTGAAAAGACACTTAGATTCTCTACTGGTTTGGTGAGAACAACTGGGAGATCCAAGAGTTGATCAACCACAAGCACAAGCCCTTTTGTGCTTGGCAGAATGATGTCAACTCTAAGCAAAAGAAACTGAATCACCAACAAGGCAAGACAGAGGTCCAAAGGGGGACCCCTGATTTGAAAACAGATGTTGGGAAGACAAGGCAAAGGAGATTCAACATCTCACTGACATTCATGATATGCACAGTTTTTTCAGTGCTACCAAAGCCATCTATGGTCTGGGCACTCAGGGACCCAGCCCCTTGACACCCAAGGATAGAGGAGACCTGATCAAGGAAAGGGGAGCCATCAATGCTTGTTGGAACACCTTTTCAGTCAAAGACTTTGTTTTTTGATGAGAGTGCTCTGAACTCCATCCCACAACACCCCATCAGAGACAATCTCAGAATCCCTTCAACCCACTCCAAGGTGAGGAAAGCCATCAAGCAGATGAAGACTGGCAAGGCATCTGGAGCTGATGACATCCCCACTGGAATCTTCAAGCAGTGGGGAAAGGAGCTCACATCACATCTCCATGCCATCATAGTAAGGATTTGAAATGATGAGGAAATCCCAGATGACCTCAGGATTGTGACAGTCTTCAAGAAAGAAGACAAGTCCAACTGGACATTACAGAGGGGTCACCTTGCTGTCCACCACAGGAAAAATAATTGTGAGAACCCTCCTAAACTATCTCTTTACCCTTGCTGAAGAGCTCCTCCTGGAATCTCAGTACAGGTTTAGTACATCAAGAGACACAACTGACATGATCTTCTCAACTCACCAGCTGCAGGAAAAATGCCAGGGACAACATAAACCTCTCTACACACCTTCTTTGACCATGAAAGCCTTTCACTCTCTCAACTGGGAAGTGCTGTGGAGGATTCTTCTGCCCACCAAAATTCATTACCATTGTTTGTCTGCTTCATGATGGTATGTGAGTAATGGTTCTTAGTAATGGATCTATCACAGATCCCTTTGAGGTTAAGACAGGAGTTAAGCAAGGCTGTGTCATTGCTCCAACATTTTTCTCAATATTTTTTACCGCAACGCTACATCTGACCACAAACAAGCTTCCACTTGGAGTGGAGCTAAACTACTGAATGGATGGTAAGCTGTTTAATCTCAGCTGACTCTGAGCCAAAACAAGAACACCCTAAGCTCAATCACTGAACTCCAGAACACCTCATGATGCTGTAGTTTGTGTTCACTCATAAGCAGACTTTCAAGCATTCATTGACATCTTTACCGAGGCATACAAGAAAATGGGACCGATGCTTAACATTCAGAAGACTAAGGTCCTCCATCAACAAGCTCTTACTAATCAGCCCCCAGCTCCAATAATTCAGGTTTATGGTGAGACTCTGGAGAACACTAAGTACTTCCCATATCTCAGAAGCTCTCTGTCACAGAAGGCTGACATCGATGAAGAAATCCGACATCACCTCAATTGTTCAAGCGTAGCCTTTGGATTCCTGAGGAAATGGGTGTTCGAAGATTGTAACATCAGATATGAAACCAAGCTCATGGTTTATCAATCAGTCATGATTTTCACCTTCCTGAATGGAGATGAGATCTAGATAACATATAGGAGACATCAAAAGCTGCTCGAGAACTACCACTACGTCTGCCTGCAGAAGTTCCTTCAAATCCAGTGGGAAGACAAGCATCTTCTCACAACCAAACATGATGAGCATTAAAGCAACAATCATTCAACATCAGCTTTGCTGGGATGACCTCATCATTTGGATGTCCAACTCCAGACTCCCAAAGCAAGTTTTATTCTCCCAGCTCGGTTAAGTTGAACACTCAAAAGAAAGGTAAAGAAAGTGCTTCAAGGACATCCTCAAAGACAACTTGAAACTATGAAACATTGAGATCAACTCATGGGAGACTATTGCCCAGGACCACCCCAAATGGAGGAAGAGTCCTCTGCAAGGATCACAGAACTTTGAAACCTTGCAATGACAACAGGAGACGGAAAAGTGGGAGTCACAGAAACAGCATGCTGCAGACCAAATCAAGAATCCAGAGTCATCCACCTGCATGGAAACATGTGCCTGAGTTCCAACAAAGTCTTTCAATTCCAGATCAACCGCATCAGTCATCTTTGGACCCACAGATAAGACAATCATGGAAGACAATTGTCTTAGACTGCAAAGTATTGCCAATGATAATGATGTCAGGTTGTGTTTGTGGTTTTCTTGTAATCTTGCACAGATGTGCACATGAACAACCATTCTCAGGACCTGAGTGAAGGGTGCTGGAACAGCCAAGTGGCTGAAGAGTTTGAATCACTTTAACTGGTTTTTAAACTACTTTAAAAAGTGAAAGCCACTCTATACTGTACTTCATTAAAGTCTTTAAGAGGCACAAGAATTTAAACTGCTTTAATGATTTGCTTGCAAAAGTAGGAACAGGGCTGGATAACTGAAACGGGAACCCTCAAGAGTAAAGAAGGTTTACTTGGGGATTGCAGATTTTATAGAACAAAACATTTCAAATATATCTCTTTAAGTTGGTGATATTCTTCCAGTTAGGTTTCAGGCCTATGCAAGTAAAAGACATACCACTGAGATCACCTAATCACACTTTCAGTATAAGTCAGGCTGTACATTCATAGTTACATTATTGCATCTTTGTACAGTGTTCGATATGACTCATTATAGAAACCTGCTCCCCTTTCTTGAAGTTGTGTCAGTATATAGCTCCAACCATTTATCCTGAATACCTTCCAGAGTCAAAACCTGAAGTTTATGGGAATACAAGTGAGCTGCTCTGCAGGCCAGGAGAGAGGGGAATGCCACCCAGGGCAGACAAGCGGTGCTACCAGTCAGGCAAATGGCCTTTGCTTTAGGTTAGAATCTTGCTTGAGTTCTATGTCTTGGGCCCTGCACAAAGCAGGCCTCGGGCCTAAGCCTAAGGATGGGCTGAGTGGGGGACCAGGGGCAGAGCTAGGGCTGGGGTCCAGAAGCCTAGAATAGTTTGCCTTGGCTAAGGGACCAGCCAGAGGAGGGTGGAAGAAGCTGGGAAGGCAGAAACCCCAACAAGGGAAGGAAAGCCTGAGTGGCCTGGAGGCCTGATTGGTGATGCAAAACACCTGTGCGGCATGGTGTAGGGGCAGATTGGAGCCACACAATAAGCCCTTAAGGTATACAAGGTTGAGAGAGTCAACCACAGGAAGAGAGAGCACTATGGGCTGGCGGGTCCCTGGGGAAAGTCTCCCTTTCATAAAGATTTCATCAAGACATTGCAGGTGAGAAGGCAGGGTAAGCCCCACAGAGACAAGGCACAGAGGGAGCCTAGCAGGGATAAGGGGCTCAGCAGGAGGCATCACAATGCCCCTTAGGCACGTAACCTGGTACACTAAACTGTTCTAGGATAGATAGGTCTCTCATTTTCTCTTTTTCTCAGCTTCTTCCCTTTCAATGAGTCTTGGCTCTCAGCATTGCTATAGGGACACAGTCACCAGAGGCCTTGTGCAGTCAGATTAAGATGGTTCTAACCTCAGCGTTCTCCTGGACACATTACTACTTCTGTATGCCCAAATAGCTGCAGCCATGAGACAGACTTTTGTCTGTTAGGTTGGTAAGCTTACTTCTGATATGTTTTTAACAGGGCAGCCCATTAACGCAGGAACACAGATCACCCCTCACTCTGCCCTTTTCACTGGCTTCACAATAAATAGGGGGTCAAATTAAGGTTTTGACCCCATTTTTCAAACCCTTAATGAGTCTGGCCTATGTTATGAGAAAGACCCCTTTTATGATCCTGACTTTCCACTATAGCTAAAGGCACTTAAACCATGGAAGTGTCCTGCTTAATATAAAGCAGGATATAGCTTTTTCAGCAGCTGGAATAGCTCAGTATGACCAAGAACCCCAGGCTTGTCAGAGCAAAATGCAACAATCTGCCTCTTCAGCCTGTCCCAGTGCAAAACCTCAACACAAAAACAAAATATAAACAATAAAACCTATCCCTGCAAACAGAGAGAGAGAGAGGAAGAGAGAGAGAGATATTTTTGTATATGCCATTTACATTTTGTGAGGTATGCAGAGGCTAAGGTAATGGAAGCAGCATAAGAATATCTAGAATTCCTGAAGAAGTAGACAAGACAGAGAATAATATTCTTATCTCTGCCACAGTTAAGTATATAAAATCTCAAAGGTCCAGATGATCAAAGTAATACAAAGTTTTGGGTCTGTCCTATTTATAAATATCAATTTTCTGGATCGCTATTATATTGAGAAATGCCTTTTTATAATTATGCACCTGATTGGTGATTCAAAACACTCACGAGACACTGTTTCATTTTCTCCAGGTGAAATTATTGCAAATCAGTGTGCATAGATTTGAGTGTAATGGCTAGTCTGAAGATTGGAGTTGGTGAAGCATGGATATCAGACTAGGAGAGCAGATGACTATGGATCATTCTGGTGCTGTGTAATATCTACAATGGCTTCCTACCCATTCTAGATGGAAATTTAAAGTCTTGGTCCTAACTTGTGCAGCTTTAATGGGTTTATCATTCAATTTATAATAGGATTATAAAAGATGCTCAGCATTGCCCTAACTGCTATTACTGAAATGAGTAGGAAAACATCCATTGTCCTTAATGGAAGCAAAGCTAGCCATTGTTCAATCCTTTGGTAAGTCCTCTCCTTCATCGATATAAAATGATTTTTCTTGTATTTGGTCTAACTATGTCTTGGCAGTTGTCATTAACATTGGATATGTGCAGATGTTACATATAGATTGACTGACCTAGGGTTAAGTCTGTCTAAATGCTAATCTGTACAGACATTTGGGGAGGTTAGATCAAAATGGCAAAAATGGCTGCCCTGATCTAACTTAGTTCAGGGTGTGATCTAAGATAGATTGGGATCAAGTTAGCCTGATTTACTCAACCTCTACACATGTTCAGATCACAGTCCTGGGGCTGGGAAAGTGCATCATTCCAGCTCTGGAATTGCACTCTTTCTACCTCCCTCCCCCCCTTTGGCCCCTTCATTGGACTATGTTTAGCTTTCTGACCCCTCTGCCCCCAGACAGACCCCCCCCCCCCTTCCATGGACCCACCAACACTCCTGCAGACCCGCCAGACTCCTGTGGACCC
>NW_017729028.1:4129330-4161695 GCF_001723915.1 Gavialis gangeticus | reverse complement strand
GGGCTGGGAAAGTGCATCATTCCAGCTCTGGAATTGCACTCTTTCTACCTCCCTCCCCCCCTTTGGCCCCTTCATTGGACTATGTTTAGCTTCCTGACCCCTCTGCCCCCAGACAGACCCCCCCCCCCCTTCCATGGACCCACCAACACTCCTGCAGACCCGCCAGACTCCTGTGGACCCAGTGGCCTACCCCCCATCCTGCCCACCTCTCCCTTCACGCTGACTTATTTATATTATTATCTACTATCAGGCAGCTTAAAGTAAGATGTGTGATCATAGTTCAGATATGGTGAATGCCTGCACATGCCCAGCATGAGCAGATACCTTTCTGTAGACTCACCTCAGTGGTGGAACCTCAGCTTTGGTCTCTCTCGACAACTGAGCCCAAGTCTATTAGCCTGAGATCAATCCTATTGGTGTTCAGAAAGTGCCTTATATGCAACATCACTTCGTAAATAAATAATTGCTTACATTGCTTACATTCACAGACCTCTAAGGAAAGAGTTCATTGCAAAGTGTATGTGTAGGGCTCCTTGTAGCTACTAATGTTACCAACAGACACCTAAATTCTCGTGTGATGTTGCAGTGAAGCCAATCTTGAAAAATCAACTACAGGGGCAGCCCCTGCGCTGAGCTTAGTGGAGCTGTGTGGAAAGCAAGGAGCTGCTTGCTTGAGCTCATTTGGAAGTCAGGGTCTTTGACAATTGTAGGCATTTCATTAGGGGAAAAAAGAAAGTCTAAGTTCCAAGCCTTGTTATCCCTTCCAGTTAAGCACAATTGAAGCATACCTGTTTTTGCAGTCAGTGGAATAATGTGGCTAGCATCATATCCAGCCATCTTTGATTCCCCAGCCTGAAAAAAACATTTACAGTTGAATAAACTAAGAAAAGCCTTCAGTGCATCTGGAGCTAAACTCAAACTCACACCTCTGGAGCTGTAGAAAAAGACTTTGGCAATTCTGCCACCTCACCCTACTGCAACAGTTGGGAGCAACTCCTGCATACTTGCAATGCACTTCAGCATCTCATCTCAAGCTGAAAGACAGACAGACTAAACTGTCAGATACACACATCCTGCAGCATACAGGTTAACAAGATCTCAAACAATTTTCTGCAGAGAAGTGTGATGAACTCATTATGAGGAATGACGTTAAGGCTTTTTGGGGGCTTTCAGGATTTCAGCTGTATCAGTATTTGTTGTATTTACGGTATGACAAATGAGCTAAGGAGAAGAAAACCTGGATTGGAAAGAGATTAGAACATCCAAGATGAAAAACTGCCAACATTCGGACTTTATACCAAAGGAAAGTAATAATAATGCCTTCAAAGGTGCTTCCTGAAACTACCTTGAAAAAATGCCCTCTCCTGGACATTTCTGACCCTCTCTGCTACACACAGCGTTCCCCACTCATTCATCTTCTTTGAAGGGAAGATTGGTTTTTTTCCCCCTCGGAAGACACCACATTTGTTTAACAGTGAAACTTGAGCTGACTGTGGTTTGATTCTCCTTCACCCTTTCAATGATTATGAAGTGTCTGCCACATGTGATGCTACATTTCTGGTCTCTATTATCTTTTTTCCTTCTGGCCCACTATATACCTTCATTTACACACTGAATACTGGGCATGGGTTTGCTAAAAGTGTTCAGCCATGGTCTAGCTTCACTGAAGTGAAAGGACATTTCAGCTTTTATTTCAAAGGAAATGGAGTGAGACCAATATTTTTAATTTTAGAATATTTAGCTGACCCTTTAATGAAGTGGACTGGACAAGAAGCATGTATGAAAGCTCTTATGGCAAGACATACAGCATATATTACATGTCAAAGTATTTGAAATACATTCTTCAGAACTAGACATTTTACTAGCTGGCATCATACCACTGAACTTACTGCAATGACCTCCTGCTGTGCAACATATTTGTGTGTGCGTGTGTGTGTGTGCGCGCGCGCGTGTGTGTGCACAGACATTACATGGAAGGAAAAACGATGCTATAGGCAACTCTAACAAGACCCAGGCATTCAATGAAATTCAATTCCTATTTCCTGTAGCACCTTCTTGCCATTGAATAGCTTCCCCCGCCCCCCAGCCCCCTTTTTTACAGAGTTCAGGGCTATGATGCTGGCTCCCCTTCCTGATACATCTTTGGTGATCTTAAAGAGCAGGAGACTGACAGATAATGTCAAACAGCCTTTTATGTAAATTCAGCATTGTGCAAGTAAAGTTTGATCTTTGTAATGATTCAGACCCACTCCAATGTACAGTGCACGCTGTTGCCAAAAGTGTGTCTGCAGGCTACCAGGAAAGATATTTAAGGCACTGTGATGTTTAAACAGAAAAATATGTCTTTTATTAATCATATTTGCACAACTGATCAGGAAAATTCATTTCTTATGTTTTTAGAATTAATTTTGTGAAGCAAAGTGAAGTCAGATTAACCTGTGGGTTCAAGTTAGACTATGGCTTCTTTGTTTCAGGCTGGAGAAAGGCCAAATTACATTATAGCATACTTTAGTAGTAAGGTTATATCTTAGGAAAGGCCCAATAGGCTTTGAGAAGGAATCAGTATCTAACAGAGTTGACCATTGTGTATACAGTTCTTTCTTGTACTAATTCTGTCATCTTACTTTATGAACCAGATAACTGTCAACTTTATTAACAGTAAGATTCTAAGATACTTGCACATACCAATATCTCAGCAGGAGATTTTTAAATATATTATTGTGCCAGTTCACTTTTCAAACTTAATATTCACTCACTCACTTGTTCATTCTTTGAAGCTGACTTTGCACAATCAGTATATGCATGCAGAGGAGGAAAATACATAACTGGTGAGATGACTGGTGCACTTCAGTTTACATATTTTATTGTTCTTTGCCTATATTTTGATTGTTTCTTTCCTTTTTTACAAACCTTTGTATTGCTCTTTTCTGGCTTCACATAATGCAGTTATTTTGACTATATTTGGTATGACTCACACTTCGGCATATTGCCTGCGAATAACTGTTCATTGTCTGTTATATGCAGGATAACTGAGTCAAGATTTGCAAATGTGTTCACCCAAAGTTAAGCATAATTAGCAACCTAACCAGTCTGTCCATTTAGGATTTTATAATACCCCAGGTAGCTGAGGAACTTAACTAGTTTTTTGAAAGGCTAAGAATCTGCAGTTCTATTGACATTAATGGGAAATTTGACTGTTCAGCCTCTCTAAAAAACAGAGGTTAGTTATTTAGCATAACAGTGATTTTTAGCAGTCTTACATTAGTAACATTCCATATAAAATCTAATAGTTTTCTGGCTATTTAAATTGTTTTAAAAGAATTATTATAAACACAGGGGCCACATCTACATGAAACACTGACTCCATAGTAGCTTGTTACTACTGCACAATAGCATTGTGTAGCACAAAGCGTGATGCAACACTACTGCTCAGTAGTAATGAGCTACTATGCAGTCAGCATCACCTAAAAGCTGTTCAGCAATGCTGTTAAACTCTGTTTACTGCGCAGTCATTTAGTATCTGTATACACAAGTATAGTGTATACAATAGGGTTGTGCAAAGCTTTGGTCGCATATTTGATTTGGAGAAGATTTGGCCTGATTTGGTGACTGAATCTCCAAATCGAATCCGGAGACCCATTAAAAGGTTCGAATCAAATCCAAAGACTCCAAATAGACTTTGAAAAGAGAGATTTGGAGATCCAGATTGGCCAGGAAGAGGCAGGCACAGCTAAGTGGTTCCCATGGCTCCTCTGGATGTGTCTGCCTCTCAACAGGCAGGGGGAGCCATGGGAGAAGCCCCCATGGCTGCCCTGTCCCAGACCTATCTCCCACCCAGCCCCAGCATCTTGGCACTCAAAAAAAAAAGCCCCACACTCAGTGGCTGTAGCAGGAGCTGTGGGGGCTGTGGGGGCCTCCTGGCAGAGTCCCTCCCCCTGTGCAGCTCCCACTCCCTTATCACTCCCCTCCCACCCATCCCCATCCCCATCCCAGATCCCCACCCCTCCTAGCCCCAGCAGCCTGGGAATAAAGACAAAACAAAAACCCACACTCACTGGCCATAGCAGTGGATGTGGGACCTCTGGAGCCATGTGGCAGAGCCCCACCCACAGTCCCTGCTCCCCGATCTCCCCCCAGCCGAGCCCCAGCCTTGCTTTCAATGGCTGCTCCACCTGACCCCAGCATCCTGGCAATTAAAAAAGAAGAAAAAAGCCCTGCACTCACCAACTGTAGCAGTGGCGATTGGGGCCTCTGGCCACTCATGGCAGAGCTCCACCCCCACCTCTGATGCAGTGCAGGGCAGCAGGGGACAGTGGGGAATCGCTTCCCCCCACCTGGCAGCCTTGCGGCAACTGCCCTATGGTGCGGGTGCAGCATGGCTCAGCAGGGCGCCATGTACTGTGTGGGAGCTGGGGCCACTGGGGCTGAGCAGTGCCAGGCTCTGGCTGAGATGTGGAGCCATCCTAGCTCCCAGACAGCGTGAGATGCACTGCTGAGCTGCTCTGCACCTGTGCAATATGACAGCTGCCATGTGGGTGCCAGACTGGGGGGACAATCCATGCTGTCACACACTGCATGGGGGGGCTCTGGCACAAGCCCTCAGAGGACCCATTTGCCACTGCCAGAACCAGTGAGTGGGTGAGTGTAGGGTTTTTTTTTATTTATTTATAATTGCCGGGATGCTGGGTCTAGGCAGACGGGGAGATCAGGGAGCTGGGGCTGTGTGGGGGGGCTCTGCCACGTGGCCCCCACAGAGCCCCCACAGCTGCTGCTACTGCCAGTGAGTGTGGGTTTCCTTTTTCTTTTTTTTTTGATTCCTGGGCTGCTGGGGCCAGCCGGGTTGGGGGAGGCATCAGGGGCGGGGCCGGGCAAGGGGGCAATCTGGGCATGGGGTCTGTGTGATGGGGGTGCTGCCAGGAGGCCCCAGAGCCCTCACATTCCCTGCTACAGCCAGTGAGTGTGGGGCTTTTTTTTTTAAAGTGCCGGGAGGCTTAGGCCAGGGCAGGGCAGTCATGGGGACTTCTCCCACGGCTCCCCCGAACTGGGGAGAGGCAGGCACAGCTGGAGGAGCCACAGGAGAACCTGCAGCCACCTGGCTGTGCCTGCCTGTCCCTGGCAGATCCGAATCTCCGAATCAGCACTGAATCAGTGCTGAATCTCTGATTCTGATTTGGCCAGATTGAGTGGGGACAGTGATTCGAATTACCGAATTGAATCACTGTTCTCCGAATTGGCCATATCCGAATCAAATACTTTCCTATTCATGCAGGCCTAGTATACAAGTACCAAATGACTGCACAGTAACAACTGGGCAGTAAGTGTCTTGTGTAGATGTGGCCAAGGAGTGACAAGATGTTGCTTGACATTTAAAGCTATACCCTGCATCTGCTATAATGCTAACAATATTTGCAACATTTTAAATAGGGTCTTTTAACAGAAATTTAAAAAGTGCCCAAACAAGGTGACATGTAATAGATCTTAAAAAAGAACAGACCTCTGGTTACCTTTACTAACACTGGCTTCTCTTGCTGCCGCCTCTACTCTGCAGTATCACTACTTCATAGATTCATAGATTCATAGATGTTAGCGGCTGGAAGGGACTTCACAAGATCACTAGGTCCAGCCCCCCTGTACTTGGGCAGGAAGGACCGCTAGGGTCAGATGACCCCATCAAGGTGCACATCAAGTTGCAGAGGCTGGAGCAAACTTGTAGGGCTACTGCACTTGGATTCAGATCTATCTTTTGAACCTCTTGCAGTTTTGGAATGTAATCCACCTCAATTCCCATAAGGAATCCTGTGAGGCACTGAAGTCCCTTGACTCTTAGAGAAATCAGAAGTAGGTTAGCACTCAACAGGATCCAGCCCTTCAGTTTCTACTATGCCTTCAAGATTCAGCCAAACAAATTAAGATAGCAGCTCAATTTCCAGAACAGAAAAACACCAGATCCATCTACTGCAATGAAATTCATTCCTATCTAAACAATTAAAACATCAGGGTTAAAACTGTCAGGTTACTAGCCAAAAGAGACATTAGCTTTTTATATGATCTTATCAATACCTTTAGGCAGTTTCATGGATTACTCAGTTCCTCAGTTTCATGGATCTGTTTCACTTGGGATCCATTCCAATTCTGATCAGTGAGACCAAAGTTCTTTTGTTGGATGTTAAGGTTCCTATAATAGCTTGGGTTGTGTGAGCTGCAGGATTCTTGAGTTGGTCTGGGGGATTTAGGAGGAAAAGTCTCCAAGGCTAGGGACAGACATGCAAAAAGACTGAGCCTGAATTGATTCAATGTGTGCAGGTTAATCTAACCTGGCCAGGCTGAATCAGTTTGTAACTGCAAAGACATCCCAGAAATGCAGGCAGAGTCGTTCAGGCTAGAAACCCAGGGGTGCTAAAGCAGCACTCCCCCCTTCCCTTCTTCAGTGCTGAGCTGAGGGTGTAGGGGGCATGGCCATGCCCTGGAAGGACGCTCTGATTAGGGAGGGGTTCCCCCCTTCTGACCAGCCCAGCAGGGAATTGATAACATAGTGTTTATCATCCCAAACTCAGTGTTTATCACCTCTTTAAGACAACAACAGAGGAACAGTACCAGCTACCTGTTGATTCTGCCTTTGTCCCATCTGCCACAGCACGGACTGTAGCCAGCATGTGGTCTGCTAGCTAATGATGAGAGGTGTCTGTGTAAGGCAGAAGGGACTGGGGAATCCCTGCTTAGTGGAGAGTGGTGAGGGGAGGGTGGGGGGTGGCATCAGGGGGAAGCCAGGCATATGCCTGTAGTCTCTGCTGAGCTGTAGCCAGGAAGCAGAGAGGAGGGGCCAGCTCTGCTGTGGAACAGAGATCACAGCCCAAAGAACATGCTGGGATGCTGGGGGAGTCTGGTTTAACTTAAACCAGCAAGGGGTCTGGTACAGACTTTGCATAAACTGCACAAATCAGTTAAGTCTGATACTACATTCAACCAGGATTATCTCAAACCAGCTTTAGCCACTTTCAAACAGGCTCATGTGCACTGAACATCTGTTTTGTTACACGTTTAAACCAGTTTCTGATCACTTAGATTGGTTTATGTATAATGTTTATCTCTAGCCCAAAACTCCAAGGTTCCTTGGATTATCAAGGGTCATAATCTGTTGCAGAAAACAGGTAGGATGTTGTTGTTTGTAGTAGGTTTCAAAATCCCAGTCCTTACAGTTTCTAAACTAAACTAAAAATGAGTTTTTTCCAGCCTTTTAGTGCTACAGACTGTTAGGAGATCACAACAGGAAAAATACTCAAACCTGCCTCATTCTTTTCTTCTGCAAACATGCAGTGTTCATGTTGTACACACTAACACACATGTAGGACATTTCTTAGACCCAAATAAACTATAGTGATAACACTCCACCAGTATCATACTCTGGAGTAACAAGTGACTGTAGAGATAACAAAAAATGTCTTCCCCACCTTCCTTCTTCATGGAAAGAGATATTAAAACCCATACCATATGGTTTACTAGATGGGATAATTTTCTTTCCATTATTAAGGAGACCCATTCTACAAAAGCATTACTGTACCAGGAACCTGCCAGAATTTTCTATGGATTGTTCCTTCTGAGGAGAGGTGGCATTTCCCCCACCTATTCTGAAACAGTATAAGTGGAGAATAAGGAGGATCCAGGTGACTATAAGAATAAAGAGGATCTGGGTAACAATAGGCCAGTTAGCCTCACCTCTGTCCTTGGGAAAACCTTTGAAAAAATTATTAAGGATCCCATTTGTGGGAGTCCAGCAGGAAAAATAATGCTGAAGGGCAACCAGCATGGGTTCATAACAGGTAGATCCTGTCTGACTAACCTTGTTTCTTTTTATGACCAGGTCACAAAATGCTTAGATGCAGGGGATAAGGGAGATGCCATTTACCTGGATTTTAAGAAAGCCTTCAATATGGTATCTCATCCTGTTCTCATAAATAAGCTGAGTGGCTGTGACATAGATGATTATACAGTCAGGTGAGTGGCAAATTGGCTAACGGGACACACCCAGAAAGTGGTGGTGGATGGGTCAGCATTGACCTGGAAAGATGTGTGCAGTGGAGTTCCCCAAGGTTCGGTCCTTGGACCAGTGCTCCTCAATGTCTTCATCAGTGACTTGAGTGAAGTGTGGAGAGCACTCTGCCCAAATTTGTGGATGACACCAAAGTATGGGGTAAAGTAAAAACACTAGTGTGCAGGGAACAAATCCAGGCAGTTCTGGACAAGTTGGAGAAGTGGGCAGAACAGAATAGCATGCAATTCAACAAGAACAAATGCAAAGTGCTGCACCTGGGGAGAAGGAATCACCAGCACACCGATAGGCTGGGGGATGACCCTCTCAGCAGCACTGTAGCTGAAAGGGATCTTGGAGTCATAGCTGACTCCAAGATGAACATGAGTTGTCAATGTGATGGAGTGATCAGTCAAGCTAACCGTACTTTATCATGCCTCAGCAGGTGCATCACAAACAGGTCCAGGGAGGTGATACTTCCCCTCCATGGGGCACTGGTGAGGCCACATCTGGAGTACTGCATCCAGTTTTGGGCACTGTACTTCAAGAGGGATGTCGATAACCTTGAGAGGGTCCAGAGGAGGGCCACTTGTATTGTTAGGGGCCTGCAGGTAAGGTCCTACGAGGAGAGATTAAGGGACTAGAATCTCTTCAGCCTCCACAAGAGAAGGCTGAGAGGTGATCTTGTAGCTGCCTACAAATCATCAGTGGGGGGACAGCAAGGGATAGGAGATGCTCTGTTTACCAGGGCACCCCTTGGAGTAACTAGAAATAATGGCCACAAACTGGCAGAGAGCAGATTCAGGTTAGACATCAGGAAGAACTTTACAGTAAAGGTTACTAGAATCTGGAATGGGCTTCCAAGGGAAGTGGTGCTTTCCCCGACCTCAGGCGTCTTTAAGAGGAGACTGGACAAGCACCTTGAATGGAGTTATCTGACCCGAGCACTCTTTCTTGCCCAGGGCTGTGGGTTGGATTCAATGATCTGCTGAGGTCCCTTCCAACCCTAATATCTAAAAGCAGGAGGTATAAACTAGGAGAAGAACTCCTAGTGTAATAGAGTCATCTGTCTGCAAGTCTTTTGCTGCTCCTTCTCACTTCCAGCTCCTTGGCTTCTATGAAATTATGCTTCAAGGCCTTCTGCCATCTCTCTGCCTGCAGCAGTTCATGAGATACCTTCAGCAGGGTGATTATTTAGTAAAGAAGAGTCTCATGTAAAAAAAATGCAGTTTCAGACTGTATCAATGTAGGAATTAATTTGCTTTTAGGTGCTGGAGGCACTATTATGTTTTCCTGCCCCCTGAGTTTTGTTTTTCCTATCTTCCAATATATAGGCCCAAATGTTGACTCTATGGACTTGTACAGACATTCAGTTTCTCCTAGAAAAGTCCCTACTCTCCCAGGAGAAACCACAAGTGTACAGATGTTCAAGCTTTTTTTCCTGGAGTAAAAATAGCTGCTCCTGGAGAAAAGTAATCTGGGCACAACCAGTGTTAAATCATCCCCAGGTAGTTGTACATGTCTGTAAACGCTGTATATTAATATATCTAATATTTGAACACATATATCCTTCCTAGTAGATGCCTGCACTGGGCTGGATCTGGGCTTCTGTGCATGTAGCTTCTCAGCAGGTTGCGCTCTCTTGTATGCAAGTTCTGAGCAGCCAATCTGGTGGGATGCTGGGAATCTGGGAGCCTGGGATCCTTAGCCCTCAAGGTCCTTAACAGCTCAGGTTCCTAGCTGGGGCAAAACACACCATAAAAGCTTCTAAATAGTTGGACCTTCCATTACTTTCAGGGTCTCAAGCACAAGGACAGACTGCCAGGAACTGTGTCATGTTTCTCGGTCTCCCAGATCTTCCATATTTCCTGGTCCAAGGTAGCAATGAGGGAGACTGGAAACCCCCAGCTTCCTGTTTGATGAGCTGTTAGGGCTTGGGGTTAGCTCAGGGAGTCTTGGAACTATATTGTGAAAATTGAAACAAATATCATTCAGACATTTTAAAAGTAAAATATTGGGATTTCTGTTTCATTGAAATTTTTTTTTCATCCTGTTTCAGGAAGATTTTTTTTGAAGTTTCAACTTTCCAATGGAATGAAAATTCTAGTTTCTAACCATCTCTAATTTGTAGTATGTTTATCTTCTGTAAACATAGGAATAACATTGTTATATAATAGATTGCTAATTTACTGTGCCTTTTTTCAGTGGAGAACCTGGCATATTGGTCAAAATGGATTGTGTTAAAAAAATCCTGTAACTTCATATTAACCCCAAACTGGTATTAACTCTGGGAGAAGCAAGATTTGTTTGGCAGTATTTTTTACTGGAACAATTTCATAGTTGGAAACAATGTTAGACAGGTTTTTGGTTACAAAAACACCATTCCTCATCAGGGTCTGACCTAAGGAGAGGCTTTTGGAGCTCAAAGGTTTGTGTAATCTCTCTTAGAAGTACAAAGATGGCCCAATACAAGATATCACCTGAACACATCTTGCTTCTGTCCCACTTCCTAGACTGGGGTGCTCAACCTGTGGCCCATGGAGCCTTGGAATCTGGTCCTGGTGCCTCCGCATGGGTTGGGAAATTTGGCTGTGGAGGGAACAGTGACAGCACTGCCACCCCTCTCCTCTGCCAAACTTTCAAGCCCTGTGGGGCAGATCTGACCTGGTCCATGACCCACCCCGTGCACATCCAGATTGGACCCAGGCCACAAACCTTTCCCTTGGGGCCACTGCTTCCCACACAGCCAGGCCATGCCCCTTCCCTCTGCCCAGTCAGGTTGGGGCTGGGTTATGCCCCCTTTCTCCCGTGGACTGGGCCATGCCCCCTCTGCTGGTATGGCTAGCTTGGTGCTGGGCCACACCCCTCCCCCCTTCCTCTCCTCCCCTTGCCCATGGAGCTGGGCTATGCCCCCTTCCTTATACCCAGCCAGGTTGGGGCCAGGCCATGCCTCCTTCTTCCTGTGGGGCTGGGCTGTGCCCCCACTCCTGAAGGGCTGGATTGGGGCTAGGTCACAGCCTTTCTCCTCCCACGGGGCCAAGTTATGGCCAGTCCAAGCTCCCTTCCACTGTGTGATTGGATCAGAGCTGGGTTGCCCCCTCCCCCTGCTTCACAGCCACTTGGGGCCTTGCCAGCTCGTGTTCAACAAGCTTGAGCACTATCATGACATTGACTACCGTGGCTACAACAACAACACTACAACACTTCTATCTGCTCTGAGGATAATAGCCTTTGTCACTCTGTATGGGGATCTCAAACTCTGCTATGTTTAATCATAAGATATCATGTGCCTGTGCTAGTTTCTCTCATATAATGAAGGGGGAATATTTTAAATCATGCTGAGTTTTCATTTTTTATGCAAAGTAAATATATTTCCTGTAATGAGTGGGCATTATAGCAGGTAGAAAACAACTGTAGGACTTTGATTCCATGGCAATGGACACAGAAACAATTGTGGTCATCTATAGCAACTAGTTGTGGTCATATATAGCAACTATAAGTACAGAGGTATAACAGGCAGAAAGAGGTCCATGTACAGGCTTTTAAAGAATTCTGTTATAGATAATTTAAAGAAGTCTGGACTGAGGATTGTGTAGTGTAGCTGTAAATGCTAGCCTGGGTGATTGAAATTCCCGCTGCAAGTGCTTTATACAAACATTTAGTTACTTATCAGCACAATGAAAAGGTCTACTTCTTGGGGGCATCTGAAATAAAAAACAGCTGCTTGGTGTTCCAGGAGCTTCCTTCCACAAGGAGGTTTATAACCACTGGCTAAATTCTGCAAGAGGCAAAACTTACTGAATCCTCAGGGGCACCCAAAATTAAATTTGTCAGCAGTAAGCATTTTTATTCTCTGAAAGTATGCTGATAAAATAACGCATATGTTCCACTTCTCTGCTTTTACTTTTCCCTTAGTAAGTCTATTTTGAGAGCATGTAAATGTATGGCAAAATTCCGTTTGTTATAATTTTCACGTATCTTCTTTACGTTGATTCACTAGCTTCTTTAGGCCCTCTTATAAGCTTTTTAAGATGACAAATCAAATAAAGATGAGCATGCATTTTCTTGGATTATTTAGTGTAACTTGTTCATTGTTCCACAACTATCCCCTCTGCATAGGTATTCTCCACTTGTGCACATCCAAATTGCATCTCAGTACATTGATACATAAGGGGGTTGTGTGTGTGTGTGTGTGTGTGTGTGTGTGTGTGTGTATTTGTATTTCATTGTCTAGTAGGGGATAACAGCATTTTTGTGTCAGCTAGGAGAAAGAATAGTTCTCTAGCAATAATAATAAGAATTTCCAATGAACCTGGAAGAAAGGAATGCTTGCCTCAGATGGTAACCTGAAGCTGCCTTCAAAGCTGTGGTTAGACATATCTATTATTTAGGTACTCCTGTGTCCCCTGCCAGAGTATCTTCATATGCCCCAAGTACTTAATGAGGAAAATGATATTACTGATTTTTGCCTTTTCTCCTTCCCAGTGAGAAAAAGACATAGCTTATTTTTGTATGCAGCTGGAGATGCTAAAAAGAGGTAATGTGTGAGGTACTACTTAGCTGTTATATGTGGTATTGTTTCTTTAAATGTGATACTTTTGAGTATGTCCGAACATTACATTGAGATTGTTGGAGTGATCTCAATGCCTTGGTGTACAAGCATTCACAGAGCTAAGATCACCCAAAAATGGCATGCCCAGTGTAAAGTTTACTCGTGTCAGAGGGGCCATGTCATGTCATGGCAAAGGGTTAACTCCATTTGCAGGGGATAACCTGGCCTAGTGAATGCTTGTATGCATTCACAGCATAGTCCTGGGGCTGCAAAAGCCCGTCCACTTGCCACAGCCCCAGGCTGTGCTGTTTTAACACGCTTTTCCCACCTCCTTCCCTTCCCAGTCCTTGACTGGGCTATTTTACCGCTTTGACTACCTTGCCCTCTAGACAGGGCAGCCCCTACTTGTGTACCTGTTACCCCCTCCCCTCACTGCAGACCTGCCAACTCCCCTCTCCCCTGCCATGTTCCCAGTCACCCTGATCTTACCAGTCCTTCCCACACTGACTTCCTCTGCCTGCACCTCTTCTTGGTAAGCAGCTAATGTTTGCATGTATGGGCTCCTGACTCAGGTTTAGTCAGCTTACACTAAGCCACCTAAATTTGAGCCAGGTCATGGAAATGCTGGTTCATGCCCTTTGCATGCTTCCCTGAACACCATGTTTGCTTTTAGTCTGGGTGGCAGCTCAGAATAAAGTTACCAGCCCTGATAACTGTGTTGTGCTTTCATCCCTGGCCTAGTCTAACTCCAAATGTGGTGGAGTCACAAAGGTATCAGAGAACATAATCAGGAAGTTGTTTTTAACTAGCTACAAAGAGGCTGTCATTTCTCTGAAATGAAACCTAAGAACTATAGGATCAAAATATCTAAAACTTGTCTTACAGCAACACGGATGATGGAAGTCAGGTTCAAACATACAGGGTGTGTGCAGGGTGTGTGCGTGGATGTTTGGTTCCTTGGGGACAACTAGCAGTGGTGCATCTTGCACTGCAGCTACTTGTCTCTGGGGAATGCCCATGCTATAAGTCCTTTGGCTTATGGCAAGTTACCCTGGGGGCAGTAGGGGAGGCTGGAGGCAGCACTGTGCTGGGCCCAGCAACCTTACCTGGGGTTCTGGGGGCCTTCTGAGGCTGCAGTCGCGGTGATGCTGCTGGGTGGAGCTTGGCCAGCAGCTGTAGTGTGACTCTAGATGGTCTGGATCTGCTTTTCAGCAATGTGTGCTGCTAAAGCGTACACTGCTCCATTGTTTTTTTTCTGCAGGATATCCACAGGTCAAAAAAATCTCTGAAACCCCCACCCCGGAGCAGCACATGCTCAGGCAGCATGTCCTTGCAGCATGGAGAACACTGGATTATGTGGTATGTACCACTGCAAACACCACATACCACACAACCATGCTCATGTAGGTACACCCATAGGCAGCAGCATATCGTTTTATGGAACATTCTTACCTCTACAATTAATTACTACTAGGTTCAGGTCTGTGCAGATCATAATGTGCAACTCCTCTTTTTAAGCGATCAGATCCCAATAGCCAAGCCGGCAAGAATGACCCTTATAAGATGCTTTGGGAATAAAATACCTGGCTTCAGCAACATATTAAAATAAGCAAGATATTAAAAAGCAGAGGAGAATTTGATCTGTCCCACAAAGAATAATCAACATACTATTTAAAGTATGCAAAGGTGTCTAGATGCTGTGCTGATGTTATCCTTAGAAATACAAAATAGCAAACAAAAAATTCATGTAAAGATGTGCTTTTTCAGTCAGTAGCCCCTTACTAAGATAACAAATGTGAGGTGTCTAGCCAAGTCTTTTCCTTTTTGTCACAATGCATGTTACCATGTACAAGGCGATAAGAAATGATGGGACTGTTGATTAAAACTATGGTTTCACTGGTTTACAGCAAAACAGTCTTCTGTGTCTGCCTAATGGAATTGTGATTATAGAACATATTAATGGTAACAAAAGTTTTAAAACCATTAAGCTTCTAGGCAGTCTTACAGCTTTCTTATTTAATGAATAGTGCCTATGAAAGAAAAAAAATGACAATGAAAAGTGAAATCTGCTATTATTTGTCATGCCTACAATAGCTACTATATTGCTGTCAGGTTCTGTTGTGTGCATTGTGCATCCTTTCGCAGTACTTAGACATGCTGACATAAAATACAAAGATTATCCAATTACATTTTGTGCAACTGCATCTCATTTTGCTAATGCTTACAAATTAAGGGTGTCTGTCACCCCTTACGTGAGACAGAGCACAGATAGCATTTTAAATCCCATGAATTTTATAGTGTGCATCACGAACACAGAAGCAGCCCATATCATAAATAGTTGACATGTAGCTCATAATCTCTGTCTAGTCAATATGAAAATGGAGTTATGTGATGCATACAGAACTAATTCACTCTTACAGTCATTTATTATTACCAACATTATTTATTTGTGGTAATTTACTGTTAGTAATTTATTTACATGGAACAATTTAAATGTAAACTATAAGTGCTTGACTAATTTCAGAGTGATCAGTGTGTATTATCTTATATTTTTTTCCTTTCCAACTGCTTTGCCACATTATAAATGGCAAATTCTGAAGAAATCCAACAAACCCTCAATGAAGTCAAGTCTATGTGTTGAGAACCTTTTATAGATGGGCTCCTTGTCTATAATGAATGTATTTGTATGAAATACAAGTTCCTCAATGAGAAAAAAGAATCCAACTGAAACTACCAGTCATGATGGAGCAGTATGGCACAATGTGGCCCCAAAAGCAGAGGTTCATTATAATTAGAATTGTGCACCTGCAGATTCTCAAAGCAATACAGAAATTCATTATAACTGCATTTTTGTGTCAGTAAAGTAAGGTTCTGACAGTGCCATGCACAGGTGTTACTTTTCTATCAGGAGAATCACCATACTTTCAACAGAAACTAGAGGGGCAAACATACCTCTTCTGGGAGAAAGATCTTCCAGGTTTCAACCTAGAAGATCTCATCTGCAAGGGAAACAGTCTTGCAAGAGTGAATGCTTGTGTGCTTTCCTCCTGGTCCAGTTTGGGAGGGGAGTGAAGAAGCAGGGCAATATTCCCCACACTTCCCCAAACTGGTGACTGCTCAGGTGAGGGAATGGGTGGGGAACAGAAATTTCTACTGGTTTGTATCCAGTGCCAACTGTTTGTGCCAGGTAAGCAGAAGGAGCCTTTCTTCCCCTGCATTCTTTCTCTTCAGTGTTGTGCATGCTTCTTGCTAGTGCCCCTAGGCCATGTCTACATGAGATGCTGACTGCAAAGTAGCTTGTTACTACTGTGCAGTAGAATTGCATGGCAGGAAGCATGATGCGCCAGTACTACACAATAGTAATGAGCTACTGCACAGTCAGCATCACCCAGAAGCTATTTGGCAATGCTGCTGTGCACTAACTCCACTTGTACAAGTACTAAATGATTGTACAGTAATGGCTGCACAGTCAGTGTCTTGTATAGACATGATCCTTGAGTAAATAACCCTAGCCTCCATCCAGTTGTAGTAGCCATGATAATGACAGAGTACAACCAGCAATGAAATGGAATGACACTGGGAAATTAAGTCCAATTTCTTATCAACTAGACCATTATACTACCTGAATGAGCAGCAGGACCTCCATGTTAAAGTAAATACTATATATTCTTACGCTACCCAAACTGCATGCTCCCTCTAGCAACATAAACAGGTGATTGACAGGGCAGATCCAGCAAGGTTGCAGTGGTTGATGTGGTTGTCTGGTCACAACCTCCTTTGCTGCCAAGAGCTCTGGTCTTGGCCACTGGATACATGTGCAGTGAGCTCTTTTCAGTGTCTTGGATCCACCATTGCCCAGGAAACACTAGTAGGTAAACAGTGGCAGGCACTGTGCATCCCTGTAGTATTTCCAGTATGAGACCTGTGCTTTATCAATAGTACATCCAACCTCTCATAAAATCTGAGAGGAATAGTTGTTATAAACATTCCTTAGCCCATATTTTAGTTTGTTAGGGGAAGAAAGAGAGAAACAAAGAACTATGAACTTGTTATGGATGTGTCTACATGTGCAATTAATTCAAAGCAATAAACTCCAGAGCAGTTTGACCTGAAGTAAACTACTCCCAGGTGCAGCATCTACACGTGTGCCCATGACAGCAGCAATTTGAGCTGGGGTGGAGCACTTTATGACAGGGCCACTCCTGCCCTGCTTTGCCTCAGGCTCAGGTGCCTGCTTTGCCCATGTGGTGGCAACAGACATGTTGGGCCTGGCTGGGACACAAGGGTGCTGAAAGTGTGGAGCTGTGTGGCTAGGTGGAAGGCAGGAGTTCGCCTCCTCCTGGCTGGGCTGACCAGGTACAATTTACATTTGTGGTCAGCATCTACATGCACGTTTAACTGAAATTCATTACCCTGGTGTAAGATAGTACTGTCCCTGACTACTATTTTACTGCAGTGTAAATTAGTTTATGAAGGCCTAATAGCATTGTATGTGTAGATGGTGATGCTTTACTCTGCAGCTAATTAGTTGATTCCTCAGTAAAGCACACATGGAGATTTGGTCTGTGAGTTTCTAAAGCTGGTTTTAAAAGCTTTAAAAATGTGGGTCAGATTCTTGAATCATAAATCATAGGGTGAGATGGAACCTCCAGGGTCATTAGTTTAACCCTTAACACAGCTACAAGATACACAGTTTCTAAAGCCTCCCAGAAAGATGCCTATTCTACCCCTTGTTGAACACCCTGCCCCTCCAAAGGATATTCTACAACTTCTCTGGGTAGTTTTTTCCACTGTCCTACTGCTCTGTTAGGAAGATTTGGTTTTTGGTTTTTTTTCCCTTAAGATTTAATCTAAATCTGCTTTGCTGAGTTTTACTCATTACCTCATGTCCTGCCCTATGGCAAGGGAAGCAGTTGTTCTCCCTCTTCTTTATGGCAGCCTTTCAAGAAGAACTTAGCGTCACTCTATAAAAAGTGGCATTACCTTTGGCCCTGTTTTTTTGTCTTTTGTTTCCTTGCAGTTGTCCATTGAGGCATCCTACCGAACTGACTCTAAGACCCTTTCTATGAGACAGTCACAGGTTCCATTTTTTTTAAACAAAACATTTTCTGACTTTTCCTGCAATTTGTATGAGAAGCATAGCACTCCCTATTTCAATGCACTTTGAAGAGAAAGCAGGATTACCTTAGTGTCAAATCACTCAGCTATCTGGTTTACCTTTTTGTTTTCATCTTGGTTTTTATTGCCAGTAACATGGTTACATATGGGCTAACCGTATGCCAAGATGTAAGTATCAGATGGTTGGCCAGAAGTCTGGCATCAGCAGGAATTAGTTTATTAGGCCAGATTTCCAACTGGGAAAATGAATCCTTAGCAAATGGGTGATTGCGGAATTCACAAAAATTACTATTGGACAAGATGAGATGGTGTCTTTCCCCACTCAAGGTGGTACCTTACACTTTACGTATTTCCTTGGAAGTCAGTGGGACATTTTGTGGAATATGTGAATCATCATGAGTAGGAGTGTTGATATCTGGGTATTAAAAAGCACTGGATCCATGAGGATAAATGGAGGATAAATATTTAATATATTTCTAGTATATACCACTTTCTGGTATTAATTCAGTGTCATAGAATCATAGTACCCAGAGCCCAACTGAAATAAAGACCCCATTTCAGTAGGCACTGTCCTGATGCATTGAGCTACTGTCAGTGCAGAAGGATTTATAATACAAATCCAATTATCTTCTTCTATGGTAATCCCTCATAGTCAAGGATAATTGACTCCAAAGATTGTCTTGTGTGTAGGCCCAAACAAAGCTGACAAGACCAATCCAGGATCAACAGACTCTGCTGCAACTCAGTTATGCGTTTCCATGTAGGGAGGTGGCTCCAGATTCTGGACTTTGCTCAGTGACAAGCTATTTCTGCTGCTCCCTCTTTTCCATCTCCTGTTGTTGTTTATGACTTCAAAGTACTGAGATCCTTGCAACAGACTCTTCCTCCATTTGGGGAAGTCCTGAATTGTCTCTCATGAGTAGATGTCAATGTTGGATATTTTCAAGTTGGCCTTGAAGACATCCTTGAAGTGTTTTTTTTTCTGCCCTGCTCTTGAGCATACACCTTGGTTGAGCTGGGAGAATAAAACTTGCTTTGGGAGTCTGGAGTTGGAGATCTGGATGATGTGACTGGCCCAGTGAAACTGATGTCAGATGATCATTACCTCAATGCTCATGGTGTTTGTTTTTGAGGGGATGCTAATGTTAGTGCATCTGTCTTTCCACTGGATTTGAAGCATCTTCCTCAAGCAGAACTGATGGTACTTCTCCAGCAACTTGAGGTGTCTCCTATATGTTGTCCACATCTCAGTTCCATACACTTAGGTGGGAATGACAACTGCTTGATAAACCATAAATTTTTTTCAGATCTGATGCTGCAATCTTCAAACACCCATTTCCTCAGGCATTCAAAAGCTGCACTTGCAAATTTGAGGTAATGTTGGATTTTGTTAGTCAGCCTTCTGCGAGAGGTGGCTTCCAAGCTACAGGAAATATTCAATATTCTCTAGAATCTCACTGCGAATATGAATTACTGAAGTTGGGCACTGCTCATTAAGAGCTTGTTGATGGCGGACCTTAGTCTTCTGAATGTTAAGCATCAGTCCCATTTTCTTGTATGCCTCAGTAAAGGTGTTGATGAAGGTCTGCTTCTGAATGAACACAGACTACAGCATCATCAGTGTACTGGAGCTTGATGATGGAGGTCAGGATGATCTTGGTTTTGGTTTGGCATTGGATGAGATTAAACAACTACCATCTATTACGTAGTTTAGCTTCACCCCAACTCAAAGGTTGGTGGTGGTCAGATGTCGCATTGTGGTAAGGAAAATCAAGAAGAGTATTGGGGCAATGATGCTGCTTTGCTTAACTCACATCTTAATCTCAATGGAATCTGTGATAGATCCATTACTGAGAACCACCACCTGCATACTGTTGTGGAGCAGGAGAAGAATAGTGACAAATTTTGGTGGGCATCTGTATCTTAAAAGGATCCTCCACAGCACTTCTCAATTGACAGAGTCAAAGGCTTTTGTGAGGTCAAAGGCCATATAGAGAGGTTTATGTTGTTCTTGGCATTTTTTCTGCAGCTGGTTTGTTGAGAAGATCATGCTAGTTGTGCCTCTTGATGCCCTAAACCCAAACTGAGATTCCAACAGCAGTTCTCAGCAAGTGGAAAGAAACAATTCAGGAGGGTTCTCACAATGATCTTTCTGGTGGTGGATAGTGAAGAAATCCCTCTGTAATTTCCATAGTGAGACTAATCTCCTTTCTTGAAGATTGTCACAGTCATGGCATCCTTGAGGTCATCTGGGATTTCCTCACTGTTCCAGCTCCGTAAGATGATGGCATGGAGCTGTGATGTGAGCTTCTTCCCCCTTCCCCCACAATCACATTTGAACGTTTTAGCAGGGATTCCATAAGCTCCAGATGACTTGTGTAACACAAGTTGCCCTCAAGGGTGCCTGTGATGTCTTCTGGTGGCCACTCAGCCTTTGTTTCTCCCTGCCTTTTAAGCATCCTCCTCTTCTGCTTCCTGCCATGCCTTGATGTTAACATGTATTTAGAAATTGGAGGTTGCTCTAGGAATCCTTGAGTGATATCATCTGCTCATAAGCCATGATCTGCCTGCTCACCAGCTTAAGGGCAATTTCATGGCCTCTTTACCTATCCTTTTATCCATGTCCACGCCTCACAGATGTTACCAAGCAATTAATTATTTTAAATGAGTTCCATGGAACCTCGGCCCTAATCTCAATGAATCTATTGGGCCCTTGGCACTGGTCCACGTTGCTCTCCCAGTCCCTCCCTGTGCCCTGGATTCTCTAGCCTCATCCATCTCAGCCTCTCTCTGGTCTTGGACTCCCTAGCCTCTTCTCTACTCTGCTTATGGGCTCTGGCCTTACTCCCAGGCTTCTGGTCCTGCTCCTGGGACTTTTGGAACCTCCTCCTCTGCATATTCCCCCCAAACCATCAGTTGCTGGGATCCCCACCTCCCCTTGGCTCCATCCTAAATTGCTGGTGTTTCCCAAACCCTAGGGCTGTATTACCCACAGGATTTCTTGTTGTTCATCAGAAGTGTCACTCCAGGAGCTCCTCTCATGTGAGCCTCAAAAATGCATTCAAAATGATCCTTCCAATGGACATTGATGACTCCCCTTTTCTGAAGAGGGCTGCTCAGTTACAGTTATAGCTGCTGAATTGCACCCCACCTCATATAAGTCCTAGACAACCTTCTTGTAACTTCTGCTTTTGTGTCAGTTAATGACTATGATTGTTTGTGACAATTATGTTCTCTCGATCATAAATTTCCTAGTTCTAATTTCTGCCACCTGGAAGCCTATGAGTCCTGGGTTTCCTGGCCTCAGGGCAGTCCACATGGGGTTCACACGGACTTCAAGTCTTTCAGGGAAGAATGAACAGCCAAGAAATCAGGCAAGTTTCAAAGCCTGCCTGGCAGAACCCTACTTATGTCCCATTGGAAATGTCACTGAAGCTTACATGTTCTGATGAAATGTTTCACTTGCACCAAATTGGTATTTTTTAATGGAAATAAAAATCCATTAATTTTTTTCTGATGAACTCTGCAAGAGTGTGTATGTGTTTGTATGTGTGGGCAGGAGAGACTGTCCAGAAAAGAGCATACACTTTTACCTGCTGCTTCCTCTACAGTCTCTGCACATGCTTTTTTTTGTATCCCTGAAGCTGGGGATGAAAGGGTGGGAAACCTGGAGTGCTGACTTTTCTCTCAGATTTTCTTCTCTTTTTTGAATCTTTTCTCGTCTGTACTTAGAACTGTGAGCAGGACTCCTGGCAGACAATATCTACATTTACTTCCCCAGTCTGATCACTGTACACTGACAGCACAAGTGCATCAGGTTACTATTAATGCTGTTTATATTGCTTTTGGCTGTGATTTCCTCAGGAAAAAAATAATCAGACTAAAAGGTCCAGTGTAAGTTACATTGTTATGAATTGCTTGATTATAGTATTATAGATTGCATACCATTCATTCAGTCCAGCTTTCACATGGGGCTTTTAGTTATGTTACAATGGGCAAAGTCAGTCTGAGATGTGGAACAGGAATCCTGCTGCGTGACTGTCCACCTCTGGCATGGGGAGAAGGCAGGGGAGAGACAGCCAACAGCTCTGTTTTATCATCAGTTACTACAAGAATGTACTTGTAATGGAAAAGGCACTGGAAAGTGAAGTGCTTTTTTAGAATGGTGTTTTTGCCACCTTGAAACTTGACCTCGGGCCCTGATGGCCAATGTACTTCAGTCTGGAGACCTGGGGTACATCAGATATTTTTATGGGGGTTTCATCTTCTTCTACTTAAAAAGATTTAGATAATTATCCTGAAGGGAACTTTAACACATTCCAGTTTAACCAAATGTTCTTGTTATTCCCAATTTTCTTTTTTCTTGTGCATATAACAGGTTTGGGGGCTTACTGACCAAACTCCCCTAAAAAATAAATTAATTTCAGGTCAACCTGCTGTGTGACTTCAGGCAAGTCATTTCCCTTCACTGTGCCTGCTTCCTTTACTCTGCTTCATGCACATTCTTTCACAATATCTGATGAAGTGAGCTTCAGCTCATGAAATCTTGTGCTATATTATATACACACACATATGCATACGTGCATACATCTGTCTGGCCAGCTGACTGCCCAGCTGGCCAGCCATCCTTTAGTTAGTCTGTTATGTGCAAATCTACCCTGGCTTTCACCTGTTTCCTGTCCCAGAGACTGTCTCTTACTACATCTATATACGTGACCCTGTTCCCACTTAGGGCCAATTAGATACTACATTACTGATAGCACAGCTTCTTTAACTCTGATAGAAATAAAATGAGATTACTTGCAAACTCTCAAAACAAAACAAAACAAAACAAAACAAAACAAAACAAAACAAAGGCATCGTATTATGGTCCAGTATTTTAAGTTATCATTTTAATAATGGAATAGAATGTACGGGCTAAGTCCTATTTCACTATAAATGTTAAACAGCACATATTCAACTGTGTAGCTGAAGTTTTGGTACTTACACATGGTTTGGGATTCTGTTTCTCCATGTGCACACTCTTTCCAGAAGTAAAATGCAAGAGAAACAAGACTCTCCCCCTCATCTTTTAGCCTATAGCTTAGTACATAGGCTAGATGGTAGTCAATTGCTCTCCATGTTCACTGAGGGCAGAACAAAAGAAAATTGTCTTAATTTGCAGCAAAAGAAACAGACGTGAGAAGATCTTCCTAATTAAATGGTTAACGGCAACTGAAACAGGCTATAGAGGAAGGCAGTGGGAACTCCTTTGCTTGATGTTTTTAAGTAACATCCTTCAGGAATTGTAGGTATGCTTGATCCTGCCGCAGTGTGAGGAGCTTGCACTATGTGATAACGTGAGACATACTTCAATGATTCAGTGAGAAAGCAGTTGCACCCCATCACAGTTTCCACTTCTAATATTTCATTTTGGCATTTTCAACATCCTGGTCCTTTGTCAGTCATGGTTTTAAACAGGAGCAGGACGGGGCATGCAGAGCCAGCTACCTCCCTCCTGAGGCTCCCCCACCACCTGGCTTTAAGCCCAGAAATTCAGATGTGACCCTAGAAGCCACTCAGCTGGGTGGACAGATGGGGCTCTGAGTGGGGGCCTCATGCCATGACCTCACAGCCAACCCACTGCGGCCTGGTTTTGGGCTACGGCCCAGTGGTTGGGAACCTCTGGTCTAGCTCGCTCAGAATCCTAGCCCTGTCCTTCAGCATATTTACTACTCTCCCTATCTTGGTGTCATCTGCAAACTTGCTGAGGGTGCGCTATATGCCATCTTCCAGGTCATTGATGAAGACATTGAACAAAACTGACCCCAGGGGCACTCTACTTGATACCAGCTGCCAGCTATTGATTACTACACTCTAAGCCCAATGCTCCAGCTAGTTTTCTATCCACCTTATAGTCCATTCATCTTTTGTATTTTATTTCAGTGGATACCAAAAAGAATCAACAAGAGAGAGCACAAAAGTGGAGGTGATCCTTCTTATTGGACTGACACCATATAAAATGAATGAATGGGGAGTCCATCGGTGTTAGAACAGTACCTAATATTTGGCTCTCATTGAAAGAGGCAGGCAGAGAGGTAACCCAAGGTTTCCAGGCCTTTTAAATTAGATCAGTCCCATTGTAATTGAACCCTAATGACCCCAGACTTCTTTTAGCCCCCTTGTGCCCAATTTCCTTTCCTTAAATTGAAGGAACTTTTTGCACAACAGGAAGACACTGTATTAAGAAGAGTAATGACTGAACATGACATCTTCAATGCAGTATTTCCCCCCCTTCTCCATCTTCAGTCCTTCATTCAGGATTAAAGTTGGTATCCTTAGCATATAGTCATCCATGTAGTGATAAAGAGGGAAACAGTATAACCTACTTGCAATCCCAATTCCTGGCGTGTGCTGGGAATCACTGAGCAGAAAGTGGATAGGGCCTGGCAGGGCAAGTAATTGGCTAGGCTAGCTAGTCAAGGGCTTCTTTGGATCATAAAAATAAGGCCTTACTGTTCACTGCCATCATCAAGGCTTGCCTTCTATAAGATGGAAAAGACCATCAATGTAAGTGGAAATGTTGTTCTGTAGCCTGCCTTGTGAGAACTTGCTGGTGTGCAGCATATAGTTTATAGTCTCCCTGAAGCCCTCCACTGACTATGGAAAAAGAGGGCCAGAAAGTCATAGCCTTCCCAGGATGGAGAAGTATGGAACCAGGAGGGGGCAGCTTTGACTTCTCAGCATGAGCAGTGAATATGGAGATGAGAGTAGTGGAGAGCAAGAACTTCTATACATGTTTTGGCAGCTAATTGTCCCTCTTTGGGACCATTTTTTTCCTACTATTTTTCTTGTAGCACGTTACACACCAGCATTCACTATGACCATGTGTAACAAGTGGGCATCCCGGGGCCAATCTCAATATAGACCCATCCACATGTTTGTGGATGAGCCACCTATCCATCTCACCTGCCATGCCTTGATGTTCTGATTATCTGATGTTAATCAGGTGGGAGGCTGCATTTTACCTGCCCTGGTGACAAGGGCCTCTGTACATGCTCCAACATCCCCTTGATGCATTCCATGCCTCACAGATGTTTCCTGGCTTAACACCTGGCCTCATCATCATCATGGCCTAACACCTGGCCTCATCATCATCTCTACATATACTGGGCTCCCAGTCCCATCCCTGGGCCTACTAGCCCCATCCTTTAGCTCCAGGCCATGTCCTCAGGCCCCATCCCAAGGCTACAAGCCTGCCCCATCCTTGGACTCCAAGCCCCGTCCCCAGACATCCACCGCTCTCTCTATCTCTGGGCCCTGGGCCCTCTTGCTATGGGCTCCAAGCCCCTCACAATATGGACTAGGACTCCAAGCCCCATCCCTCTATGGAGCCTAACACCCAGCTCCCCTATATGTCCCAGGCTGTCCTGCGAGATTGGGGCTGTTGCAGGTCCCTGCACCTGGCCTGGGCCCTGCCTTAGTGCTTGCAGTGAGTCTGGGCTCCCCTGTCTCAGATCACAACCCACCAGCGATGTGGGGACTGGGGTTTTCAGGCATCCCTACCTGTCTTTCACTGGGGAGGTAACTGGTCTGCCATTTCTGGGGAGATAGCTCACCACAGGTAGCTCCACAAGAGCACCCTTCCTGGCAGGGTGCAGTTTCAGGTCATGACCAGGACCATGGGGCCTCTTCCTTCTCCATAGCCCCAGTCCTTACCTCCAAGTGGTGCTGAGCAGCAGCTCAGCCAGTGATGACCCTCTGGCTCTTGGCAGCAGACTGTTGCCCTGCAGTTCAGGGACCCAGCCCTTATATACTCCAGCTGGACCTGGTTCCCTAATCAAGCATCAGTGCCTGATTGGGATTCTAGCCAGCTGTAGGCTACCTGGCTGCTGCCTATGCACCCTGTGCTCTGTTACACTATGCCATATTCTATTCCCCTTCCAGCTACATGAGCCACAAAGTTAAGCAGACAGCCCTTTCCAGGTAGTCTTCTTACAATATGTCTATACAAGACCAAGCACATACAAACAAGCGAAGAACAAGCCTTTTCACAGGCCATTCTCTCACCCCACCTTAAATCTGGTATGTTGGAACTGCTCCAGGTTTATGTACCTGGCTTGAAATTTGGAGTACTACTGTAGTACTCTATGGCACTCTTGTTTCTATGTATGACGCTACAATGAACAAGTAAAGAAATTAGAGCTGGGGGGGACTTAGGAAATTCAGTCCAATAAGCAAATATGTTTTATGTGAAATAAACAAGACTCACTAGGCTTGGGGGAATGACTTCAGTGCAGATACGAGAGATTGTAAAGGCTTTAAACAGAAGTGTTTGTTGAGGGCACAGTATGTATATTCATCTCTCCAATGCATTTTCCTTCTACTGAGCAGGCCCTCAATCAGGCAGCTCATTAAAGTCAATCTTAAAAAAGAAAGAGAAAAAACCACTGAAAGTGAAAAGTTTGGTCCACAAAAGTACTAGAGTTGCTTTAAGTTCTAAAAAATGGTATTGGAAGTAATTTGCCAAAGGTGAGCGTGAAATGTATGTCATAACCAGAGCTAAAACTTGAGTCCTTCCTTAAGCATTAAGCCCTGGCCCCAGTGCCATAGCAAGGGGGAGTGAGCAGGGCGACTGCCCCGGATACCAAAGCAAAGGGGTGCCAACAGGTGCTGCCGAGCCAGAGCAGGGCACAGGGCGGAGCTGTGAGCAGCTCATTGGGTGAGGGATGGGGGAAATAACACTCTCTGCTGCATGCACTCCTGGCCAAGCATGGGGGTGTGTATGCCCCCCGATCCATGTGTAGGTCGAGGGTGGGCTGGTACGGCAGGCTTTGCCCTGAGTGCCAAACTTTCTTGCCATGGCACTTTCTGGACCCTCACAGAATTTTACTTTTCAGTACTTATGACAAACTTATTTAGAGGTTGGCAAATGTGCCCTCAGCATCAGGTTTCATTGGCCTTTATTCTCACCTCTTGTGCAAAAATCCATAAAGATAATAAATAATGTGCAAAATATGTGCAAAATATGTTTTCGCCTCCAGTGCAACTTTTCCTGGGTGGCCTGCACTTACTGTAAAGCACAGCCTCTGGAATAGCTATAAGGGCTGTTCCAACTGATGGCAGCCTCCCCTCAGTGTCTTTGGGGCTGCTTCATGGCCCAGAATGGACCTAACATTTAGCCAGAAAACAACTCCCTCTTCTGTCCTTGATATAGACCAACAGCCCCTGCCCCATGCAAATTCTGTGAGGGTTGAACAGTGTAGCAGATGTATGATGGGGTGTTTGACACCCTGGGCAGCAGTCGTGCATGGGGTAGTGTCAGTGGCTTTGCTGTGGCTGGGGCAGCGGCAATGCCAGACACACAACTGCTGCTCTTTTTGTACCCACCCTCCAGGGTCAGTGCCTAGTGCTGGTGCCCGGTTTGCCTCCCTTTCATTATGTTATTGCCATGTAGGCTGCCTATACCAACCCTATGCAATCAGTGAAGTTACTGTTCCATATCCTTGTAATCATTTTCATTCTCCCTGTGAATTACTTGGGGGTGGAATCCAGCCCCACATCTCTTGTCTTTAGTTTTAGGGCAGAGAACGCAACTTCATTCCATCTCCTACTACTTGACTTATCCACTTTTTCAATTCAGTCTATGTACCAGGAAGTTTTTGCAGGAAGGAGAAGGTGGTGGCCTCACTGGTGCCAGAGGGGAAGGAGAAAAAGGAGACAGTACTGCTTTCGTAGTCCACATGGAACACACATGTTATTCTTCCCATATTTGATTTTTCCTCTACCACTCAAAAGGGAAAAGGTTAGGGGACTTTAGGGGAAAAGTTCTCTACCTCATCACATCCTAGGTGGTTACTTGCATTGAGCCTCCCTAACCTCATTCCTGGAGTGCCTTGGGAATAAGGATTTCAAACACAAGTAACAGTTACATCTGTTTAGAAAGGCGTGAAAGGGGGAAGGGAGGAGAGAAACTAAAATTGCACTCTGCAAACAGAGAAAAGAGGGGTATGCAAGATTGTAGCCACTTTATCAGGACTACAAAGTATTAATAAGCAATTTACAAGCCATAAGAAATACAGCTCCATGGTACTGTACAATACTACCAAAAGCTGGTAGTAGTTTTCCTACTTAACTATTACAAGCAAAAGCAAAGACTTATAAAGAATAAAAGATATAGAATAACAAGAAGTGTTAGCCCACCATCTGTCCTCCCACACTTCTTCTGTAATTTAACAGATCGTCTGGAGCTTAAAAGTAAACTAATAACTATGACATATGGATGCAAGCTTCTTTGAGCCAATGTTCACTGATCAGAAAACTGTAGGTTGTTAATGCATATAAGTGTACATTTTAATGTCTGTGTGAATGACCAGGCAAATAATGTGTGGCTTTATCTGTTTTCTGTTGCACATAAATACACTCACACTTAAGGCACCAGAGCAAATCCAAATCCCTAGCAGCAAGTGCTGTCTTCTTCAGACTAAGGCCTTACATTTTTTATAAGATGTTTAAATGTAATGTTTAAATGCAGGAAGTTGTCTCCTTGTTGTACATCTTTAGTTATTGGCCTTTTCAGTTTAAGGATTGGCTAGGAATAGTAAAGGCTATTCAGATAACTTTCTTTAGAGTGGCAATGCCCCAGACATGCTATTAACCCTCTGCATGTCTACCTAACACGCGCGCGCACACGCACACACACACACAGACACACGGTACATCCAAAGGCATGCAGGGGATTAATATATCTATATCTATATCTATATTAGATCTATATACAATATTAACCGCCTGTATGTCTTTGTATGTACCTGTATCTATAGATACCTATATATATCTTTTCAAAAGACAGCTAACCACTAGAAGAGCAGTTGTATTCTCTAGCCTGTCAGTCAAGTGAAGGCATATAAACGTGCTTGTATTTTACCTGGAGTGTAGAGCCAGGTATGATTAAGATTCTATTTCCATTGTACAAGGCCTTTGGCAGTAGGTTATAATATTCTCAAAAGATCACCTTACAGGTTGAATTTTTGTATGCCTGCTAGAAAGCAAAATCTTATGGAAGCTTTGAGCAAAAATGGTCCAGCAAAAATTAGAAGAGAACTAAGTAGTCATCTTCAGCGTTATACATTTTGTATTTTATCTAACAACTTTAGTGTCTTATAGTTCTAAGCAAAAACTTGCAATCTGACAGTCACATACACCCTAATTCAACAAAACATTTAATCATGGGCTTCATTGTAGCCCCATTCATTTAAGCATATAAGTACATGCCTATATCCAACTGAGGTCAAAGGGTTTTAAGCACATGCTTAGAGATAGACATGTGCCTTGCTGAATAATAATGAACTACTGAATTGAGGCCCCAATCCCTAGTTATAGGGGACATTTTCTCCCCTTTTTTCTGACTTGGCCATGTTCAAAATGTACTTCATTCCTGTGCATTGGCTTCCACTGTGGAATAATAAGGTTTCACTCTCATTCTTCCAATATTTTCCTGGTATTATGCATATATTATAACAGTGAAATTTAACATTCAGTAAATGACCTCTTAATAGTTTTCTATGTATGTGGGTAAAAAACTTTAATGAAACTTCCCTTTTAACAGATTATAATTTATGTAGGTGAGCATGGAACAAGACAGTAGCTAGAAGGAATGTCTCATTTAACAAGATATGTGAAGGTGTATATAATTTCTTGGTTTCAGAAAGATTAAGGTTAGATGAGACCATTAGATCTTTTAGCCTGACCTCCTGTGTGTAACAGTCAATATATTTTACTGAGTTAACATTAAATGGAACCCCATATTTTAGTTTTAAAAGAAGTATCTGCATCTTCAAAAAGCTATAACATATGCTACAAGCAAAGAACAGAAGAGTCCAAGGCACTCACCACCAAATTTCTGGACCCATGTGGAGCTCCATGGGCTGGACAACATAGCACCGTGGGTTGAATCTGGCCTGCAGGCAAGAGTTGATCACCTGTGTTTTTATGGATTTATTGCACAACTTTGCACTTTTCAGAAAAGCAACAGCATATAAAAGTATGCTATGAGTGCACAATGAAATAACTATTTAGTAAACATGTAAGACAAAAGTCACAGTTGTTTTCACCGCCTTAACTCTGCTTATTTTTAGATAGTCATCAGCGAATATGTTTGGGGAGGCAGAGATAGAATAGTTTAAATAAGAACAAACCTTGACTGAGCAACTCATTCACTAACCACCCTCCAACCTTCACCCGAAATAAGTCAGGGGCCCTTGAAGAAAAATGTAGGCATATATTAATTATAATATTAATTAAGAATAACGTGAGGCTTTTATCCTAAGAACACACCTAAAGGGGTCAAGGTAAATCTGCAGAGAAATGTCTGATATTAGCATTTTCTGATTGTGTGCTTTACTGTGCATCCTAAATATTCTTTTATGTGGCCATATGTATAAGATCTATATAATATGTTATCTTCATACACTCAAAGTTAAGTCTTAAGTATCCTACCCCATAACATTTCCTTCCACATGCAATTTCACAGTACCACAACAGAAATATACATGGCTACCTACTACGTTGCTTTCTGATGTATACAACAGATATTCTGAAAGATCTGAAAACTCATAAGCTATTAAAAAAGATTCCTTTTACTTAACTCAATATATTTGGGCAGTTGGCTATTTCTACACTAATTTTTAGTTTTAGAGACTGGGTACACAAGGAGTTAAGGATCTACAAATAAACACAGGGCAGCACCTAAAGAACAGCATTCTGAAATCTGATAAATAAAAAATGGGCATAGTATCAAATTTAATCACATTTGTATTCACATGTTGTTGAGAGCAGACACTGATTTACAATCTATCAACAGTCACCAGATTTTGTGACTGCTTTATATACATATGAATGGATGGACGGATGGATGGATAGATAAACAGACAGTGAAATTATGTTGCAAATTACATGGCACCAGACACATTTATAAAAGATACCTCGTCTAACTGATATTAAAAATACTGCAGATTTTTGCCAGAGCAGATCTCTAGGAAGCTTTCACTTTATAATATGGGAAGCTTAAAAAAGCCTTTTACTGTTCAGCATTCAAATAGAACTTCTTTAAAACTAGGACTTAGCAATTCCTGTTTGGATACAATATAGTCTATAGGCTACTGAAGATTGGATGTTGGAAGGGTTAGTATGGTTATTATGTTATGCTAATATGCATTAAGGCATCACACAAAAATATCACATCAAAATATGCCTCCTTCTAAGAAATATACAGAAGTCAGCAGTGGACATTACAATGGGAAGACCTCCTTTCACCACTGAGGGCTGCTCACTTTTAATACAGCCAATCTGGTCTAGATGTCTTAAAGATCCAGACCCCCTTTTCTTCCTCTCTTCATAATGCAGTCAGGGGCTTCCCATTACATTCTACACTGTGTACACAGAGTTCTTTTGAAAATCTTGCATGTAATTTCTCAGTTTCTGAGTTTCACCATCTGTTAACAGGGAAAAAAGAGGGGAGGGAGGAAGAGATATGAGATAATGAATGTCCATAGACTTATAACATACAATATTGCTCTGAATTAATCTGGAACTACATAATTAAAACTAATTTCTGCAGCCATTATAGCACCAATGGCTGTTTATAGATGTTACATTTTTCTAGGTTTAATCTGGACTACAGCTGTCACTATATACACATGGACATCTGTAGTTTACATTTTAGGCAATCTAAACTGTATTACTTAACATGTATATAGGCATTGCTTTTAGGAAAAATCATCCTTAGGAAGTCAGATAAACACTGCAAATATCAGTCCCCTCAAAGGAAACTCATTTGGGTTTTTGCAACAAAAGAGAGGGTCTCAGGAACAAAGTAACACCTTTCTAAGTCAAATGTGCTAACAGCACCTCACCCTGACTAAGTGTCAGTATCCTGACTAAGCCCCCAACCCTGCCCAGTTACATGGGTTACTGCTCTGTGAAGAAGGGGGGAAACTCCCTTGATCACCTATTAACCCTTAATTTGATTTGAAATGTGATATGAACTGGGTGTGTCTACAAGTGCGCATTTACTGCACAGTAACCAAAATTACTATGTAGTACAGGTATGCATCTACACGTGAATGCCCATACTGCACAGTAAATATGGTGACTTATGTGTACTTGAGAGTATATTTCTTATCTACATCATGCAGGTATCAAACTTACACCCAATTAGTTACTGCTCAGTAACAAATATGTAGACACGTTGCCACACAGTAACCCAGGGAGCCTCCTTGCTCAGTTTGCCCAACTACTAAGAGGCTGGCCTGAGCCCATCCCCAGGGCTCCTGGCTGGCTGCCTCTCCTGGCTTCAACTTGGGACACACCCACCAAGTGTTGGCAGCTGGCTCTGGCTTCAGTTTGGGACTAAAGTTAGTCCCAAGTGTAGGCAGCCATGTGACCAGAGGCTGGAGCTCCCCACACTGGCCACAAGGGCATGTGGCAGGCTGCACATGTAGATGCCAGCCTATTTCTGCTTACTGCATAGTAACTTACTGTGCAGTAAATTTGACTTGGTTTAAATGCATGTGTAGATATGCCCACTATGTGATACAAATCAGTTAACATGGCTTAGAAAATGCTGAGCACATCTTCAAATAGTCAATGATGTCAGTGGAACTATTTACAAATGTAGTTTTGTCCATCTT